>NC_064645.1:62091950-62410950 GCF_023864345.2 Schistocerca serialis cubense
GTTATTGGCTCTTTTATATTCTTCATGAAGCAGTCGGTTTTAAGCACATAGTGTAGGTGCTTTTTCCAATAAATTAAGTCAGAAACTATAATGTAATGGAACAGTAGTTAGAATGGATGGATTGTAGCTTTGAGTCAAGTTGGGTAGGTGCTCGAATAGCACTGTGGATAGAAATTTTCCTATTAAAGGTGAAGGTCAGGCCCTATGAGTCCTGCTACAAGAGATAGTTTAAATATGTCAGGGAGTTTCCTGTCAGGGTATAAATCACTGCAGACTAAAAATTTAACCGCACATGCACTTGTTTCATAAACCCCATCACGAAGGAGGACCTTTGGGGATGCGGAACAAGTTTAGTTATAGTATAACTGTTATATGTTAATAAGTAGAAGCAGTCACTTCAGGCTGCTTCTGTATATATGCTAACAACAAATTATTACTAGTGTATATATACTGGTATAGTTTCCAGTTTGTTTGACAGCAAAGATATTAGTCTGAGTGTATTTTATATCTTGCATATTCAACCATACACTGCCAGTTTAAAATTTCATCATGCCACTGGAAGTGCTTACTCACATATATATGCTACCAAACATATGATTTTGATTTCCGAAATTTCCTTTGGTTGCTAGAATAATAGCAACAGAGATAATGATATCGGAGGTACTCAAATGGACAAACATGCATCAGCAGATAATTTTGTTTAATAAATGTAAACAAGGTCCATAGTAGCCTGTTATGCAATGTTTATTTTATTGACTGATTAGCTAATTTCGACTAAGCATCATTGTCCAGCACAT
Organism: Schistocerca serialis cubense; assembly: GCF_023864345.2. Taxonomy (NCBI): domain Eukaryota; kingdom Metazoa; phylum Arthropoda; class Insecta; order Orthoptera; family Acrididae; genus Schistocerca; species Schistocerca serialis. The sequence continues at coordinate 62,092,748 of NC_064645.1, forward strand.
TTGTAACATCTGTATTTTCAAATGTAATTGACAATGGTGCTTAGTCAAAATTAGCTAATTGCACGATAAAATAAACGTGCCATTACTGCCTACTATGGATCATGTTCACATTTATTAAGCGTTTGGAGGCTGTGGACACCCACAGATACCTGTTTTTGGTGTTGATGATAAAACTATCAGATTACGTTCTCTTTCTTCCTATCCTCCTACCAGCTGCCATTTCCCAGCCACCCTCCTCCCCCTGTCGCCCTTGATGCTTATCAGTTCCTTCCTTGCTTCCTCGGACTGTGCCTGAAGGGCAAAGATTTTCTTTTCCTGTTCCCCAATCAAAATCTTCCTACTGGATATTCTGCAGTTCCAGGAGAGAGCCTCTTCTGTTCTGCCAACATTCTCCCTGCTGCATCCCCCCCCCAGTGAAAATATTTCATATAAGATTGGCAACAAATCCCTCTACTCACTACCCTATAACACCTCCGACATTTCTCAAAAAAATGGTTCAAATGGCTCTGAGCACTATGTGACTTAACTTCTGAGGTCATCAGTCGCCTAGAACTTAGAACTAATTAAACCTAACTAACCTAAGGACATCACACACATCCATGCCCGAGGTAGCAGTCGCTCGGTTCCGGACTGTAGCGCCTAGAACCGCACGGCCACTCTGGCCAGCCCACATTTCTCACTCATGGTCAGTTTCTAAAGAATAATTAAGTTTGAAGAATGTTTTTAATTTGCCGAGGGCGCGAGATTGGCTATATGTAGGCCTAAACAAAAAACGACACAAGGGTCTTATGTGCGGTTGTTGTTGTTTTTGTATAGATTAGGGATACACTGACAGAAGAATGGATTAGTAATTACTTTGCTTTTAGAGAATTTACGATATCAAGCGTGTATGGTCAAGTTTTTAAACGTTTATAACTCGGAAAATTTAGACCTAAATCGCGTCTATCTAACTAGCAATCAGTACGAAATATGCTAGTTAAATACGATTTAGAAACGCTTAATTACAGTTTTATTGCGACAGTAGACACTGATGAAACTAGTAGCTGTCTATTTTTAACGAATTTTGGGCTACGAAGAATTCTTGAATAGAATTTTTTGTGTTTATGCCACGCAAAATTTCGGGTTCTGTCGCTATTGTCGAGACTTGAGATAACACGAAGTAGTTTCAAGAACAAGCTCTGCTGAGACGCTAATATTCAGTTGTATGACAAGAACGGACACTATAGCAAATATACGAAACAAAGAAACTTTAAATTTGACACTATTTCCTCTCAAACAAGTTCTTTCAGCGAACGAATAAAATGCCTGTGATCTCACTCGGCGGCAATCTTGAGTAGGTAATTTTGTGATGTCGGACTCTCGATCTGCCGAATTCTCACTAGAGAAGAATAATCACAGTATTTGCCTATGACGTACTGAGATTTGTGAGGAGTTTTGTTATGCTTAAGAAAGACCTTTACAGGAAAAACAAAAGAAGCGTTGCAAAATAATATACAGATAAATGACAGCATTATTGATACAAACCCTGCTAAAATAACAATAGCAGACATGATAATTAATTTTTTTACAAATATTTTGAGTCTGAAATATTAACGTTAGAAACATTTGTCCCATTGAGATGTGACAGATATGCAACATTGATTCGACAATAAAGAAGAAAATATGAATTAAATCTTGTTTGACTATAAAAAGACTGTTCACAGTACTCAGCAATTCATACAACAGTTCATGAGCTTGACTTGAAAACCAACTTGCTTCAGCATACTGCTGAATTACAAAGACATAAAAGTGCACACAGTAATTACCTGTAGTGTTGGAAACTGTTGGGGATATGTGCACAAACATTTTCCAGCGTGCATGGTGGCGCACAAGATATGATGTGAAGAGTGCATTAGACTCTATGGAATATACATGTTCCGTGTTTGTTGATGGGGCAACGTAATATAATTTGGTAGTCAAATGTATTAATATGTGTTGTGCGAATAAAGCATAAGTTTATTTTGTCCCGTAAATAGTTGTTAGCTGTCATTTAGCTGCGTTAATCTGCATAAACTACAACAGGTCATGGGCCCAGGTACTGGATTAGAGCGACATGATAAGCTTTAAGGTGACGTTTATTTGCGCAAAAGGTGCGTGGAAGTTCGTATAAACTTGGATTGTGTACGCTATAGGAAGAAGAAAATTTTAAAATGAGTACAACACAGGGGGATACCGCAAACAGAGCGGCTTGTAGGGCGCGAAAATTACGCGACCTGGAAATTTGCCGTTGAGCGTATTTGCACTTGGATGACTTATGGGACGTCGTAAACGGTAAATTGGCTCCTACAGAATCAAGTTTTGCTACTAAGAATCGGAAGGCGAATTATGTTCACATAGAAAAGACTACATCAGCAAAGGAGGTATGGGACAAACTGAAAAACGCATTTGAAGATGGTGGTTTAACCAGAAAAGTAGGATTACTTCGTGAGCTGATAACCACAAGATTGAATAAGTGTAAAAGCGTGGATGAATATGTGAATAAAATAATTTCAATCTCCAATCGTCTGAGTAATATTGGTTTTGAAATTGCGGATGAATGGATTGGAACTTTATTGTTAGCTGGACTGCCAGAGAAATATTCGCCAATGATTATGGGTTTGGAAAGTTCGGGAATATCCATTACAGCGGATAGTGTTAAATTAAAGATTCTACAGGACGTGAAAAATGAACCAGATTCTAATGCTTCAGAAAAAGAAACAGGTTCGGCTTTATACTCTGAAGTACAAGAAGAAGAAGCCAATAAGATGTTTTAGATGCCAGAAAATTGGACATACCGTCACTTGAGGTGATTTGGAACTACTTTCGTGAAATGGAACATGGTATCCATTTCAACAAATCATCTTTGCTGTGGAGCGATACTTTGGTGTAACTTAATGGAAACCACCCTCTAGAGCAGGGGTCTCCAAACTTTTTAGTTCGTGGGCCACATTGACTCCTCCACGAAGTCATGAGGGCCAAGATCTACCTAGTGGGATTAAAACACCCTAGCACTCCACGATCACCGTAATGTAAGGCTAAAGGAAAGATGAAATCGCAAAAATCTAAGGTTGTGGGAATAGCTAGCACTGAAACTAACTACGATTTTTATTTAATTACATAATTTTGATTGGTGGACGTACCTGACCGAAATTCTGGCTTATTTTATCCTGACGAATTTCACCGACAAAAAAGTATGTCACTGCACATTCTTCACGAAAGCGTCCTGCCAAGTTAACGAATTCTCAAAATCACTATTGCTGAAAGACGTAACAGTGGTAGAGTATGTCAACGCATTGTTATTTCAAGCGGCGCAACAATAAGTCTAGCTATGTAGTCTTGTAGCGCGTAGCGGAGCCAGAGCATATATTTGATAGTTCTGTTGCGTGATTGTGTCTATGTTGCGAGTGTCTCACGAGTTTTTTAGTGTTTTATGCGCTGTACTAGTAGGTGAGACGACGAAGTGTGGGACAATTCAAAGTTTGAATTCGAAGAGACAAGGAAAATCTGAAAATCGAAATACGTATAGCACGACTTGAGTATTTTATCACAGTATTTTTTAGTGGAACTACAGTGTAATTGTGAGTATTTAATTTAGTAATTAAGGTACCTTAAAAATAAATTCATTGCATTTTGTTTAGGCAGACTACTCCCTAGTTTTATTAGTATTAAATAGCACAATTTTAATTTCATGTTACAATCTTCTGTGAAGTTCTGTACAAATATGGAAAAGAAACGAAAGGTTGACAGTGAATATAGAATATTTAAAGAGCAGTGGGGATGTCAATATTTCGTGGTGGAGTCAAGCAACAAACCAATGTGTATTATTTGCAATGAAGCAATATCAGTCTTCAAAGAATACAATATGAAACGTCATTATGAGACTAAGCACTCTCAGAATTACTCCAAGTTTACAGGAAGCGGACGATTAGAAATGTATGAGTCTCTGAAAAACTCAGCAGTCTCTGTTGCTGAACAACATGCAGCAACTCGTGCTAGCTTTCGTGTGGCTCATTTAGTAGCGAAACAGCGTAAGCCATTTACCAACGGTGAATTAATTAAGAACTGCATTACTGCAACAGCAGGAGAAATGTGTCCAGAAAAAGTTAATTTATTTAAAAACGTATGTTTGTCGGCAAACACTGTGGCTCGAAGAACAGATGACTTTGCACAAAATATATCAGCACAGCTGCGTGACAAAAATCAAGACTTAGACTGGTTCTCTTTGGCCGTGGATGAGTCAACACATATATCAGATACTGCTCAAGTACTACTTTTTATTCGAGGGATTGACAAAAATTATGAAGTGTATGAAGAGCTCCTTAATGTTCACAGTATTCTCGGGACGACCACTGGCGAAGATATTATTTAAAGGAGTTGAAAGAGCAGTTCAGAAAAATAATCTTCAGTGGAAGAAATTAAAATGTATTACAACTGATGGTGGCAAAAACGTGTGGGAAAAATAAAGGTGTTGTTTCTCTCCTTTCTAAGGCCGTAGAAAATGACAGTGGCTCAAAACTATTAGTAGTGGATTGTATTATTCACCAACAGCCTTTGTGTGGAAAACATTTAGAAATGTCAGAAGTTTTAAAGCCAGTTATTTCAGTTGTTAATTGTATCAGATCTCATGCACTTAGTCATCGCCAGTTCCGCGAGTTTCTTGAAGATATTGAGGAAAGGCGACTTGCCATATTATACTGCAGTGCGCTGGCTTAGCTGCGGTTAAGTTCTGATCCGTTTTTTTTTAAATTCCGAACAGTAATTGAAATTTTTTTGAACGAAAGGAATCGCCCTCTTGCTGAGTTACGGAACGGTGAGTGGTTGTGGAAGCTAGCATTTTATACAGACTTAACTAAACATATGAATGATCTTAATTTAAAACTGCAAGGTGAAAACCAGCTTCTGCTTGATTTATACACGCATGCCAAGTACTTTCGACAAAAGATTGCTTTGTTTCAATCTCAGTTGAACAAAGTATGCTTCATGCATTTTAATACGTACCAAACATTCAGTCAGCAAACTGGGATTCCGTTTCCTGTAACTTTTGCAATTGAAGCTTTGGGCGCTTTAAAAATTAATTTTGAATCACATTTTTCAGATACAGATGCAAATTCAAACAATATCAAGATATTTCAAAATCCCTTTGATGTCGATACAGAAGCGTTACCCGCAGAACTTCAGTTTGAAATTATTGATTTGCAATGCAGCGACTTTTTTAAAGAAAAACATTCGAAGTCAACATTACTGGAATTTTTTAAGTGTCTTCCATCCATACAGTTTCCAAATTTACATAAATTTTCCCGTGGCATTTTTCCGCTTTCGGCACTACTTATTTGTGTGAAAAAACTTTCTCCAAAATGAAACATAAAAAAGTATTTACAGATCAAAATTAAGTGATGAGCATTTGAAGTCGCTGATAATTATCTCTACCAGTAAATTTGATCCACAACTGGAGGTAATTATGAGAGGAAAGTTACAGCTACATAAAAGTCATTAATTGTTAAATGTTAAATTTCTTTATGTGAATACTCTAACACTGTGAGTTTTCAAGATATAAATTAATTACGGTTATTTTTATACATCAGTTACAACTAAAAAATTCAATATCATTACGTACAAAAGATATTGTATTTTCTTTAAATTGCCTTTAAATAAAAATATCTTATACGATTTACTTGCTGTGTGTATTTTACAACGTAATCAAAAGAAAGTGAAACCTTGCTTAAGAAGCATCTTCCATAATGATTGATTTTAAAGGCTAGTCGCTGAAGTGGCATCCATTTGAATGACTTGCACCAGACTCGTGAGTGGAATAAAATGCAAAGAATTTTTTTACTTAAAATGTTTTCACCAAACTAGTCTGCTAACCGTTTTTTTTTTTCTTTTCGCTATTGCACGGAGAATGGTCTGTCTGTTTATTGTGAATAGCCACAAGTTTAACCATGACCTTCTGCTTTGTAAAGATAGAGCTCCGGCAATGTCACCATGTATTGGTCGCGATAGGCCTCGAAATTCAAATATTTGGAGGGCCGAATACCGGGGATGTCCGGCCAGCTAATGCGGGCCGGTTTGCCGGCCCTCACGGGCCAGTTACGGCCCACGGGCCGTAGTTTGGAGACCACTGCTCTAGAGTCACCACAGATATTAGTTGTTCCAGTGATATAAAAATTGTATGTGTCAAAGAGGTATGTGATTTTTAAAAAAATAATGTATTTAAGTGTAAACTTTACCTTTTTTCTAAAACTCTGGAAACAAACTGTTGCACAGCTACTCTGGTGATAGTATTACAGTTCTCTGAGACTGGAATGTGGAGGACAACTATCAGTGATGATGTTTGAAAAGTTAGGTTAGGTTTGATTATGTTATTCATTAGCTGCAGGCATAAATGTAGAAAATCATATTTTTTCAGGGTGAATTGGAACATGCCACAGGTATAAAAAAAGAAGATTGGGCCAGCTGGCTATCAAAAATACAGCGAGAAAAGCCTGCAGAAAGCTGTCAGTGATGTCAAGGCATGTAAATTATCATTCAGAAATGCATCCAAAAAATATGGTATACCACCTAATACACTTTTAAGGAAATTAAATAACAAAAATCCTTTGAAAATAGGTGGACAAATAGTTTTGAGTTTAGAAGAAGAGAAGACATTAGTCAATGGATTATTTAAATGTGGAGAATGGGGTCAGCCATTAACGACAAGTGAGATAAGGGATACGGTATTGTAAAGAGCTACTTGGACCGAAGGGGAAGAGTGGAAAAGAAGTTTGAAGACAACAGGCCTGGATATGAGTGGGTGAAAAATCTGCTTTCATGTGACCACAATCTTACTGTCCGTTTGAGCGAAAATGTAAAGAGAGCTAGATCTCAAGTAAACAGAGATGTCATAGCAAGCTATTTTCAAAATTTGGAGGAGACTGTGAGAGGTGTTCCACCTAGCCACATAGTCAACTACGATGAGACCAATTTCTCCGATGATCCTGGTGCTATTAGAGTGTTGGTCAAGAGGGGATGTAAACATCCTCATAGAATCATAGACTCATCCAAAATAAGCACATCTGTAATGATAACTGATGCAGGAGATGGACATTTTCTGCCACCTTATGTAGTTCACAATGCCACTCATCTGTATCCAAACTGGACTGAAGGTGGAGTGAATGGTACAGCCTGCAAAAGAAACCAAAGTGGATGGTTTGACCTCAGGATATTTGAAGATTGGTTTCAGACAATAGCCTTGCTGTAACTTAGAAGGCTTGAGGGGGTCAAAGTTCTGATAGGAGACAATCTCTCAAGCCACATTTCCTTGTTTGTAGTCTCCCAATGTGAGAAGGAGAATATTAAGTTAGTGTTGCTCCCGCCAAATGCAACACACATCTGCCAGCCTCTAGATGTGGCATTCTTTCGCCCAATGAAGATAGCTTGCCGAAAAGCTTTGACTGAGTGGAAGAAAGGAAACAGGGGTGTTCTTCCCAAAAGCGACTCTCCTAAGACTTTGAAGGCGACATTTCACTACATGGGTGAGAAAATTCGAGAGAATGTTATTGCAACATTTCGTGCTTCTGGTATCATACCTTTCAATCCAGGAAAAGTTCTCTCTCTCTTACCTGTTAGTAGTTTGGAAAATGAAACAGGTGGTCCAATGCAGGTATGGTCTGAAGCCTTTATGGAACACTTGAAAGATGTTCATTATGGATCTGTTAATTCCCAACCCAAAAAAGCTCACGGTAGAAAACTGGAAGTTCTCCCTGCAAAAAGTGTCATGTCACAGACAGAAATTTCAGACGATATTGGAGAGGACAGCAAGGAGAAGGAAGCTGATGATCCCAAAGTTCTGGAGCAAGAAACTATAATATCTGAGACAACAACTGAAGAGGAACATGGACCTGGACCTTCTGAGGCACCTCCAATAACATTGGCCAAAAACGATTTTGTCTTGGTTAAGTTTCCTGTTACAGAGGCTAACCATTCAAAATTATATGTAGGAAGGATTGAGGCTTTGGAGCTGCATGATGACATTCAATTTAATTTCATGAGGAATAAAATTAGTGAGAAACAAGAATACTTTTTTTTCCTGATGTTGTAGACATGTGTGTGGTGTCAAAAGCACAAGTTGTGATGAAGGTGCAAGGAACTGATTTCCGACGAGGTAGAATGATATTTAAAACTCTTGAAGGCAATGACATCATGTAATGTAAAGTGTGGTATTAAGTAATGAATGATATGGTCTGTTTTTTGTAACATCATTGACTTAGGAAAGTATTTGTAAACTCAGAGATTTAATGGTTAATATAAAAGATATTAATTGAGAATAATTAATACAAAGTTGTGGTAGTATAAATGCATTTTTCTTAGTGAAATGCTTGGGGTGATTTGGAATACAATTCAGATCAAAATTTGAAGCAGGGCTATGGTGCAGCATTTTCATTCATGTAACACATTGCTGTAGGAAGGACTAGAGATGCTGTATTCAAAATTTCAAAATTATAGTTCAATATTTTGATATTAATTTTCAGTAAAAATTTCACTTTCTGTACCAATTCACCCCAAGTTATGGTATTGCTTCAAAGTGCAACGAAAAGTTAAGTATAAAAGAAAAGAAGCATGTTAATTCTAGTGGTCCTGAGAGAAAGGCTGCCGATAAAGGTAAGGCATTTTCCGTTTTTTACTCTTTTAATGAAGCGAGTGACGATCATGCAGAATGGTTCCTAGATTCAGCACCATTTGTGTACATTACCAAAACTCTGTCAGGTTTGTATGATGTTCAGTCAAGGACTGATACTGGAATTTCTGCAGTTGACAGATCTAAGTTAAGGTGTGTACTACTCTTGTGGTGGTATCGTACCTACTGCAAGTAATGTAAGAGGTGTTTACAAAGTGAATACAGTTCCAAATACTGCCAAAACAGGAAATCACTCTGTTTATGCTGCAAAATATGTCTTGTGGCATATGAGACTTGGACATTTGAATTGGAAAAGTATGACTTTACTGAAGAATATGGCAACTGGGATGGAAAATTATAGAATGAATAATGTTCAATGTGAGGTGTGTTTGCAAGGGAAGCAGGATAGATTGCCATTTAAATTGAGTCGTAACAGATCTACCAAAGTCTTGCAGCTCATACATTCAGATCCCTGTGGACCTATGGAGAATGAATCCTTAGGAGGTAGCTTCTATTTCCTGACATTCATAGATGATTTTTCTAGATACATGCACGTTTATTTTATAAATAGCAAGTTTCAAGTGAATTTTATTGCAAAATGGTCGAAAGACAGACTGGGAAGAAAATTAAAATTATTAGATCAGACAATGGATCAGAATATGTAAAGAGACTGTTTGAGGAAGAGTTGAATTGAATGGGTATTAGGCATCAGACTACCATTCGCTACAGTCCTTCTCAGAATGGAATTGCAGAACGAGCCAACAGAACCATTGTCGAAAAGGCAAGAAGTATGTCAACCGATGCTGAGCTAACTAAGTGTTTTTGGGCAGAGGCTGTGTCAACAGCAGTGTATTTAATTAACATATCACCTACCAAAGCTGTGAGACACAAGACACCTTATGAAGTATGGACTGGGAAGAAACCAGATCTATAGCACTTAAAAGTCTTTGGATGTGAAGCCATGGTTCAGATTCCAAAAACATTAAGAGGAAAGTGGGATGCAAAATCTCAAAAATATATTTTTGTTGGCTACTGTGAGGATTCAAAAGGCTTCAAATTTTATAATCCTGTGAATAAGAAGATAATAAGTAGTAGAGATGTAGTATTTTTTGAGGATTATATACCTAAAATGAAGGAAAGTAGTCGAAATGATACAGTAATGCAACCAAGCACAATGTGTGATAGTACTGAAACAGAGATGGAAACTGAAATAGAAGAAGACGAGACTAAAGTGGAAGCTGATGTGCTACCCGAGAATCAAATTGAGGAAGAAGATTCAACAGAGGAAGTCAGTTTAAGGTGGTCTTCACGTATAGCAAAACCAAAAGAATATCCAGATTATGAAATGTATGCTGCCCAAACAATCAACAATGAACCAATCACAGTTGATGAAGCTTTAGCAAGTTCAAATGCTCAAGATTGGAAAAAGGCTATTGAAAAGGAGCTGCAGTCTTTTGTGGATAATAATACATATGAATGGGTTGACATGCCTGAAAATAAAAAGCCACTAAGAACAAGATGGGTGTTTAGTATTAAAAATCCTGAGTGTGCAGTACCAAAATTCAAAGCCAGATTGGTAGTTAAAGGATATTCCCTGAAAGAAGGAATAGATTACAATGAAACTTTCTCACCAGTGGTGAAGCATTCATCATTAAGATAGCTTTTAGCTCTGGCAGTAAAGGAAGACTTATTATTTCATCAAATGGATGTGAAAACAGCCTGCCTGAATGGAAGACTGGAAGAGGAAATATATGTGATTCCACCTGATGAAGTTAAGTGACCTTATCAAGGGAAAAGAGGATTTGGCGTTTGAAGAAAGGAATACATGGATTAAAGCAAAGTGGCATTACTGGAATAAATGTTTGCATAAAAGTTTGATAAAACTAGGCATGTTACTTACAGTCAAAGACAGCTCCCAGTATATATCATAAAAGGAGCAATGAAGAAATTGCAATCATGGCCATATTTAACCAATAGTGAAAGCCAGATGGACTTTTTTAGAGAACAGTTACGGTCAGAATTTAATATGCATGATTTAGGGGAAATTAATCACTATTTAGGCATGAAGATTCTAAGAAGTGCCAACAGAGAAGAATTATGGATTGATCAATCTCTGTACACAAGGAAGATCTTAGAAAAGTTCAATATGGAAAATTGTAAACCTGTTTCTATTCCTATGGAAAGCAACGCAAAACTGACAATAACTGATGATGACAAGAAATGTAAGGAAAGTGTACCCTATTTGGAAGCTGTACAAAGTGTACTGTACTTAGCACAGACTTCCAGATCAGACATTGCATTTGCCACAAATGCAGTAAGCAAGTTTTGCAGTGATCCGAGAGAAAAGCACTTGATGGCAGTCAAGAGAATATTCAGATTTTTAAATAGAACTGCTGATTATAAATTAAAATATCCTAAAACTGGAAATGTAAATTTGGAAGGATACAGTGATGCAGATTGGGGAAATGAGTTGGAAAGCAGACACTCCATCACTGGAAGTTGTTTTAGACTAACGGAAGGATTGATAATATGGTCTTGTAAGAGACAAAGAACTGTTGCTTTGAGTACTGTAGAAGCTGAATATATGGCCTCGTCTCCAGTATCCAAGAAGGTCTTTGGATCCGTACACTGATGAAATGGAATCTACTCCAACATTAAAGCCAACTATGGTATTTTGTGACAACATGGGAGCTATTAAACTTGCAAAAAATAATGTCACCAGTGTAAGATCCAAACATATTGACATAAGGTATCACTTTATAAGACATCATGTGGAACAGGGGAATATAATCCTCAGTTATCTATGCACGGAAGAAATGTTATCTGATCTCCTAACCAAGCCTCTCAGTAAGGACAAATTTCAGAAGCTGGTGAAACATTATGGTTTAACCTGGGATGTATAGTGTTGAGTATCTGAAAAATATTTGCTCAAGGGGGAGTGTTGGGGATATGTGAACAAACATTTTCCAGAGTGAATAGTGGCGCACAAGATATGATGTGCTGAGTGCATTAGACTCTACATTTTCAGTGTTTGTTGATTAGGCAATGTAATATAATTTGGTAGCCAAATGTATTAATATGTGCTGTGCGAATAAAGCATAAGTTTATTTCTTCCCTTAAATAGTTGTTACCTGTCATTTAGCTGCATTAATCTGCATAAACTACAACAGAAACAATGTACCGGTATTATGGTGGACAAATATATCATGAATGAAAAACACACAACACTGGTGTAATACTCCATAATTTTAGAATATTACACCAGTGCCATGTATTCTTAGATTCATAATGTATAAAACATTCTACCAAGAACCAACAGAACAGTCAATTGATGAAAACAAACAACAGTTGTCATACACGTTGAAACAAGTCTCCTAGTGCCAGTACTAGCGGAAGTAAGGTTATAATGACATACTTGGGTAAAATGACATAGTAAGATTTTGGACTAAACTAAATTAGTGGTACCACTTACACCATACTGTTTAGAAACATAGACTGGCAATCCTTTTCCTACACATATGGCAACAAACTACTGGCTTCTGTCTTTTTGCTGTGAATGAAAACATATTCATTCAATAGTCTTCTTCTTGTGGCATCTTGTGCCTGCATGGATCTTTGCCTTCTTTACAATTTCCTTCCATTCTACCCTTTTGTTTACTTTCTTTTGCCGTCCTCTGATTCCTAGTGCTCTGATGTTTCCTTCCAAATCATCCAGCCATCATTTAAGTGGTCTTCCTTTTAATCTCCTTCCTGTCAGTTTCCACTAGGAGACCTTCTCTGTGAAATTAAAACCTCCTGCTGGCAAGTTATCCAGGTTATTGTCCCCTGTTTTATGGAATTCCACATATTTAGTTTTAAATTCGTTAATTTCTGTTCCCCTATGCTGTGTGGCTTCTTTCAGTTCCACCACTAATCTCTCCAATGACATCCTGCATCTAATAATAATTGTAACACAATCAGCATATGCAGCCAACTGTATGGTTCTGATATCTATGTGTCTAGATATTTGCAGTTTTTGTATAACTGTTTCTAAGGTCATGAATATAATAGAGGGAAACATTCCACGTGGGAAAAATATATCTAAAAACAAAGATGATGTGACTTACCGAACGAAAGTGCTGGCAGGTCGATAGACACACAAACGCAAACATACACACGAAATTCAAGCTTTCACAACAAACTGTTGCTTCGTCAGGAAAGAGGGAAGGAGAGGGAAAGACAAAAGGATGTGGGTTTTAAGGGAGAGGGTAAGGAGTCATTCCAATCCCGGGAGTGGAAAGACTTACCTTAAGGGGAAAAAAGGACAGGTATACACTCGCACACACACACATATCCATCCGCACATACACAGACACAAGCAGACATGTCTCACTCTCACCATTTCCTTGTAACCTGCCAAGGTTGCCTTAAAAACCAAAATACAGGGTGAGTCAGGAGGAAAGGTACATGCTTTGAGGGTGATAGTATTAGTGATACTGAATAAAAACCTTCGTATGGACTTATGCCCTACTCTGAATGGTTCCCGAGACATGTGTCTGTGTATGTGTGGATGGATATGTGTGTGTGTGTGTGCGAGTGTATACCTGTCCTTTTTTCCCCCCTAAGGTAAGTCTTTCCACTCCCAGGATTGGAATGACTCCTTACCCTCTCCCTTAAAACCCACATCCTTTCGTCTTTCCCTCTCCTTCCCTCTCTCCTGACGAAGCAACAGTTTGTTGCGAAAGCTTGAATTTCGTGTGATGTTTGCGTTTGTTTGTGTGTCTATCGACCTGCCAGCACTTTCGTTTGGTAAGTCACATCATCTTTGTTTCTAAGGTCAAATTGAATAGCATTGTGGAAAGAGCATTACCTTGCCTAACTCCTTTATTCCTACTGGGAAGAGTCAGTTAATTCCCCATCCACTCTCACCATTTCCTTGTAACCCGCCAAGGTTGCCTTAAAAACCAAAATACAGGGTGAGTCAGGAGGAAAGGTACATGCTTTGAGGGTGATAGTATTAGTGATACTGAATAAAAACCTTCGTATGGACTTATGCCCTACTCTGAATGGTTCCCAAGATAGAACACATTTAATATTGTTATTTATTTCCTGTACTATCAAACATTGTCACTGTTTACAGTGTACCACAGTAGTGTAGAGCAAGCTGAGATAAACAGTTTGATATGGGACACTTGTCATCTATCAAGTCTACAAAAACTATGTAAGTTACAGCACGTCGAGCAAGTTTTTCAACGTTCTCATGCTGTCTTCACACAAACCATTAGTTCTATAAAAACAAATGAATAAGATCTTTTTTGTAGGAAATTTACTGTAGTTTAATGTTATACTGAGACATGTTTTCACTGGACAGTGCGGTTTTCGAGTTATTCAAGAAAAACATACAATAGTGATATTAAATGAGTTCTGTCCTGGAAACCATTCGGAATAGGGCATACATCTACATGACGTTTTTTGTTCCGAATCATTAACACCATCATGCCTCAAAGCATGTACCTTTCCGCCTGACTCACCCTGCATATTTGGATGATATGCCAAGCAGTTTTATACCTTCTAATATCTCTTCCCTATCTAGATATCAAAAGCCTGACTGAAGTCCGGGTAGATACTCCCGAGTTCTGTATTATTTTCATATGCTTTTTCCTGTAGTTGTGTCAGTACAAATATTTGATACAGAGACGATCTATTAGGCCTAAAGCAACATTGATAGTCACACAATATATCTTGCAATATGGTACCAATCTGTTGTATAAGATTCTGGATATGCCACATTCAACAGAGTGATCCCTCTGTAATTAGAGCACCATGCCTTGTCACCTTTCTTATGTATGAGCTGGAGTACACTTACAGTCCAATCTTGTGGAATTCTTGCTTGACCCCAGACTAAATAGATCTGTTTGTGTAAAGTAATGCCTCCTCTCTTTAACAGCTTGGCAATTATTCCCTTATTTCCTGGAGCTGTGATTTTTTTTGACAATTCACCACCTTCTGTACTTCTGCATGAGTATGCTCTTCCATTTCTGGCTCTACTGAATGGTATATCCATCGCTCCCTATTGGTGTGAGCACCCTCCAAGATTTCTTTAAAATATTCTTTGCATCTGTTGATCACTTTCCCCTTTTCTCTCAGCAGTTTGCCATCTTTATCCTTGAAGTCCATTATTTTAGGCCTATACCATTGTGTTCCTTCTTTTAGCTACTTATAAAATATCCTACTCTCATATTCATTTCTGTCTTTCTTTTTAGGTCCTGACTTGGTTAATTCCTGTATTTTGTTGGAAACATTTTAGTCTTGCTTTTTTCTTCTGCTACACCACCTGTCTATGTTCATCATCATACCACTCCACATTTCTAGATCTTCTGGATTCTCCTGTTACATCCTTTGCCATAGTTATGATATTATTCTTAAGGGGCTCCGGAACGCCCTATACTTGCAATGTTAAAATAATGCTTATAAATTACATCTTTCCTCACAAAGTATTTGAGGTAGGAAGTTGAACTCTTTACAGATTATTTATTGGAATATGGGCTACAACATAACACAGGTATTTTACAAAATTTTAGTTCAGTTATTAAAGATGATTTTTTTTCAATTGTAATGAAAATTCACAACATTTTTTTGCAATTTTTTATTTATATATTCAAAAATATACAGATTTTTGGAAAAAGGCTGTGTTAAATTATGCAGAAGGTGCTGTGTAACATTTACTGAAAGTTTGAAACAAATATGTTTGGAAGATCCTTAGGAAACATATAATTAGTATGAGAAAATAAAAGTTTTGGGAATCGAGCGACAAAGATTGGATTAACTTTTTAGTGCATTCCAGGTCCATAGGATGGATTATCTTCATCCTCTGCAAACTCCTCCTCCAGCTTCCTCTTGTTCCTCCTTCTGTTTACTCTTGCTTGTATTTCTAGACTCTTTACAGCCCTGTCTGCAGCCCGAAGGCGTTCCTTGTCTAAAGCAAGCATCGCTCGTTGTTGTGTTCGTAGATTTTGCTACCATTTTCTTCAGTTGCAGTTACTGCAACACTGTTCCAAAAGGTGGTCATGTATGAACACTTGACACATTTCAGTTGTATTTCACTAGCAAGTCCTACGTGCTTTATTATGGAGAGTTCCAGACCAACTTCACTACAATGAATACATCTTACAAAGTTTGAAAAAATTCCTTTGAGAACCGACATATCAAATATTTCATTCACATCCGATTCACCCATAAAACATTCATAGTTTTCACTCATTGAACCAAGCTTCTTCTGTGAAGTGTTTTCTTTCCCACTTTGACTGCTATGGGCAGGTGTACTTGAGAGGTTAGGTTCACTCACTTGGTTATCGTCTTTATTGTTTACAGTAATAACACATACCTTTGGCTTTCCAACATTTCTCCTTTTCTTAAAAGTCTTCAGAGGATTTCTAATAACTTTACTTTTACTCATTATTATACTTCAACAAAACAGAGACTCAAGAAACAGAATTAATTACGAATATTTTCTAGATAACGACAGAGTAAATAAACATGAAACAATCGACAATCACACCAGCGATATATATTGAACCATCACAGGTTAGCCACAATACATACTTTATCTCACATCACTAAAATGTACCTGATGAACACGGACGTTAATAATAACACCATTTGACAGCAGTTTAACAGTGCCACAGTGGGTCATGCCCATGTAGAACACATTTCAAAAAAAATTTAAAAATAGTTGTAGTCTTCGGAATTGAATAAATTATATATCTATTAAAAGGTAATAGTCTGCAGATTCAGAAAACGCAAAAAAGTAAAAATTGAACTTTTCATGATTTTGGGCCTTTCCGGAGCCCCTTAATACATTACCATTCCTTATCTATCTCATCACTGTACTCCACTGAGTTTCTGTTTCAATTTATTCTGATATTCAAAAGCTCTATCTCTATCTTCCAGTTTGTCTACATTTCATTTCAGGATTCCCCTAGCTTTCCCTTCATATTCCATAGCAATCCTTTTCCTCATTTTTGCAGTTACAAGGTAGTGGTCCAAATTTGAGATTACTTCCTGAAATTAGCATATATTTTCAATGTCACATGCCCATTTTTGGATACCAATATATGGTCAATTAGATTTGTATCATTTGTTCATGGAATTTTCCAGTTCCATCTGTGAATAACTTTTTTTGTGATGGGGGGAGGTTACATGTGTTTACTTCCTGTTTTCTCATGCAAATTTTCCTTACAAATGGCGTGGTAAGATTCTTCTTTTCCAAGCTTTGCACTATAATCTCCCAGGACTATTCTTTCATCATGTACAAGTATCCTTTCATGGACTTCATGCAGTTATTGTAAAAGGTATGCATCAGATCCTCATTGATCCTTCTATTGAAACGTATACATTTTCAAAAGTCATATTATGGAATCTTCCTTTTATTCTGGCAAAGAAAACTCCCCATCGCATGCCCCTTAGATTTAGTGGTAAAATGGCCCAGTGGACAGCCTGTCAAAAACTGAACACAGATCAAGCATGAAAATCGAAAGAAGCTGAAATGAACTACGAAAAAAAGCAAAATAGAAACAGTGAACGGTCCAAGCTTAACAAGTACAACATTGAGCAAAGCTGAAGAGTTATTGTGTTGTGGTTGAGTGGTTACAGTGTTACGTACAAAGCAGGCGGACAATGTTCAAAACACCCTTTTCCATTTACTTTTTTTCAGAACATTATGAACTGTCCATCGAGTTACTGAAATGTTTTGTTTTGTTTCTGCAGTCTTGGCAGTTGTTACAGTATACACTGGTTATAGAAAATGTCTCATGTGGTAAGAATACATTACTGTTGCAAGAAAATATGATGAATAGCGAGAGCAGGTGGAATACCACACAGAAGTCTCACAGAAATGAAAACAACAAATAAATGGGTAAACTATGTTACAACAAAGTCAAGAATCAAAACTTTCAAAACAGAACACAACTTCTGAAACATAAAAATGCAAACTGTGATTACGAAACTGTTGAGATAATTTGTTGCAGCTAATGTGACCGACTATTATGTTTTCATCATTTCCTTGGAAGTGATCACATTCACATTCATATGAATTCCTAAATCGGGCAATGAAGAATATCTCACTCACTCACCAGGCATACAAATTAGGTGTGTCGATGAGAGATTCCTGTCATATGATGCATGTACTGTAACTAATAGCATGTATGACACACCAGACAGTTTGTCCAGTGGAGATCTACTTGACTTGTTGCCTTGTCATCAAACGTTTGCAATTTCCATTCAAAAGCCACTTCCTTTGGCTGTTAACAGGGTAGTTGTGCAGAATCAATTTTCATTATATCCCTTCCTTACATTTTGCTGCTGCAGACAGACCTTACACCATGACACAAAACTTTGAATACAGAGGTATGAGGGACCTTCAAACATGACTTGCCCACTTTACAGCCCAACACCATGACCTCTTAACCATGCTGCTGTGGTTGTTTGTTGATGCTCAATGTTGCACTTCTTGTGGTTGCACTGTTCACTGCTTCTATTTTGCATTTTTTCCACAGTTCAGTACACCTTCTTTGTGTTTTCACACTTGATCTGTGTTTAGTTTTTGACAGGCTGTCCACTGGGCTTTCTTATCACTAGATCTGAAGGGGGTGTGAAGAGGAGTTTCCCTTGTGAGGGTGTATATTATGTCATTAAATAGTGTAAAGGCAAGGGTAGATTTGCGCATATTTTGTGCTACAATGAAGCCAACACCATGATCCCATGTTTATCATCCCTCTCAGAGTAGGATAATGTAAAATTTTGCTTCCAAATCTCTCCTTTCCCTTCCATCTGATTTCTTAGAGGGCAACTAATTTAACACTTCTTCAGCTACGCTTTTCATTGCTCCTGGTTGCAGCAGGGTATGTATGTTCCATGTTCCAAATTTAAAAGTCCAATTCTACCCTTGTTCCTTACCCTATTTTGTCTTCATAAGGGCAGTCTGGCTTTCTGTGTTAAATTACTTGCAACAATAATTTTTTATTGCAATTGGTCCTGTGCTTAACCCCCTATTCTGGAGAACCATTTCTCCCGCTCTTGTCTGACCTGACCCTGTCACCCACCACAGTTGGGTATCCATTCTTCCACAAAGTACTCAGGTTCCTGTGGTTCTCCAACTTGGAGGTGAGATATGCAATTGACTAGAAGAGACTATTTGACTTTATCTTTCCTAAAGTCATGTTTTAAGCACCACTACTTGATTAGAACACCATTCATTCAGTATCATTGTAGGTAATTACATGCCTGATGAAATTTATCTTGTAAAGCGCACTTTTAACTATATTTTAAGAGGTGGGAGATTCAAGTGGAGCATGCAGTAGTGGAAAGTTTTTTGAGTGAATCACAGATGGTGTTTAAGGCTAAATTTACATACCATGTCTCAGTATGTCATTTTACCCTGATGTGGATTCCAGATTTTGTGTAATATTTGGTATAAATTAGGATATTTATTTAATGTATTTCTTAAATTTTATAACAATAGCAGGAAATGCCTCTATAATAAAATAAATTAACAGACATTAAAAATGAATTGATAAATGTGTTAAAAACCGCAATGGATTTATATAGGACTAATATATGTATTTAAAGTCCCTCTCCCATGGTAGGCAATAAAGGACAGAAATCATCAAGACAGACTTGGAATGCAGTGCAGATGCAGCAGACTGTAGATGCTGTAACCTGAAGTAAGAGGGGATGGTTATGGGCATTGACGACATTTGCATGTTCAGGCTACACTTAGAAAACAAGCTAGGAATGTGAACAAAATCTTCAACAGTGTTCAAAAAGGATTGGATAGATTCCAGTCATCTCTCAACACCACATTGGAACGTGAACTGATATAACACCTGAAACTGTAGGAGTCATGCATGTTTGGTATGACTATGAATGAGGTAAGGCAACTTGCATTTCACACAGCTGAGAAAAAATGTATTGAGTACAGATTCAATAAAGAAAAGAAGGTGGCTAGGTGGAACAAGATTGCTGGTGTTTTAAAGCAAAAGCTAGACATTAACTACATAAACTTGAGGCAACATCTGTTACTAAGGCAACATGTTTTAACAACCTGTTGTGCAAAAATTATTTTCGAATTTTGTAGAAGTAATGGACAGTGAAAGTATTTCACCGGGTAACATTCATAGTATTGATGAATCTGGTTTGAGTAGCATCAAGAAAACCAGACAGGAAGAAAGCAGGCAGGTGCATTAACCAGCACAGAAAGAGGTGGTCACGTCACTTTAGTGTGCTGCATGAGTCCCTCTGGCTTTGTCCCATCAATGCTGATTTACACAAGAAAAAATGGGAAAAAAGAAGAAACAGACAGGGCTCCTTTTAGAACTGTTGGAGCGCCCAGGAAATAAGCTGGATGACAAATGACATTTTTTTGCAGTAGCTCAAGCATTTTTCTTATTTTGTGAAGCACTCTCTTAACGATACGGCCAATCAAATCAAATCAACTGCTAGATGGACCTGTAGCAATTTGTATCCTTGGATGTGATTATTTACATCACAACCATCAAACATTTTTTATTTCCTTCATAAAATGCATATTCTTAGTCTTGTGATCCATTGCTTTCTGATATATACTCCTACCATGTTACTTGGTTACAGACTAAATAAGATATAGATTCATTTTTATACCCCTGAGAAGATTTTACAAGTTGTAAAATTTCTCTGAGCTGCTAAACTTAATAGTTCCTGTTTCCGTGCAGTACCATAAACTTCTGTTTGTTCCTTGTTCAAGAGTTTATGCTTATATGACAGTCAGGCTAGAGCTCACATAAAAGCAGACAGCTTGACAAACTGGCGACCCTGACATGATCAAGCCTCCACTACAGTACAGGAAGAACTCAAGCTACTAACTAACTAAGCTTCCTACTATGACTGGTACACCAGAGTTGACAGAACACTCAGTGTCCAGGCTTACCATGTATAGACCACCCTTCTGGTCAAATAACCCCACATTGTAGTTTGTACAAGTGGAGGCCAGTTTTCTTCACGCCAAAATCACAACTGATTCAATGAATCTGTGGTAGTGCTGAGTCACCTAGATCATCAGTATGCCACAGAGATTGAAGCTGTGACAGCTGTGCCACCTACAACAAACTCCTATGAAAAGCTGAAGAAGGAATTAATTCATGGCGTCTCTACCTCTGAAGAAGAGTGTATTAGGCAGGTTTTAACTCAGGATCACATGGGTGACTGAAAGCCATCACAATATCTAAGGTACTTGAGGAGCAAGAGTGACACCAGCACCATACCTGAGAGCTTGCTACATGCATTCTGGCATAGTTGCCTATCATCACAAGTAAAGGTGATTATAGTATCATGATCTGAGATGCCCTCAGATACAGTGTCCTACTTAGCTGACAGGATAACTGATGCGATGATGCCTGGTTGAAGAAGTGCACTGACAGCATCATGTACCAGCATATCAGCAATGATGTTAACATGCATGTACTATAAAAATCCTCCTCCCAAGACAGGCAAATGTTTCAGTTGGACATAAGTGTATCATCTGATAACTGAGCACAATTGCAGCACCTGTTTAGAAGTGAAAGGAACTCAGGCCGGAAATATTTAGTGGATACTGGATCAGACTTATGTACATTTCCTCGAACACTATTACACAGCAGCCAGCAGATGCCTTACTGCAGCTTACAACTCTCATGTACAAACATACAATACTCAGCAAATGGAATTAGATCTGGGACTGGGTCATGCCTCTGAATGGCATTTCACTATTGTGGATGTGACTCAGCCCACCACTGGAGCCGATTTCTTAGTGTATTATCACCTACTGCTTGACATGGCGAACACATGCATCATAAATACCATCACAAGTCTGACAGCTTCAGCATTGCAATGTAGCACAGTATGCTCACAGAAATAGGTATGTCACAACCCAGTACACCACATTAAAACCACTGATGAACTGCCTGCCTCACTTAGACTTAGATGTCTAGCTCCCAACCGCTTAGCTATTATGAAGGCAGAATTTAATGCCATGCTTAAGAAAGGAATTGTTCACCCACCCAGTAGCCCATGGTCGTCTCCCTCTCACTATGTGCCACAGAAGTATTGCATTTGGCGTCTATGTGGAGTCTACCATGCATTCAATGCTCAAACAGTAGCAGAGCTTTACCCAGAACCTATATTACAGGATTATACACTGGAGCGCAAAAGAAACTGGTATAGGCAAGCGTATTCAAATACAGAGATATGTAGACAGTCAGAATACGGCACTTTGGTTGGCAACGCCTATATAAGACAACTAGTATCTGGAACAGTTGTTAGATCAGTTACTGCTGCTACAATGCCAGGTTATCAAGATTTAAGTTAGTTTGAATGTGGTGTCATAGTCAGCGTACGAGCGATGGGACACAACACCTCCGATGTAGCAATGAAATAGGAATTTTCCTGTATGACCTTTCCATGAGTGTACCCTGAATGTCAGGTATCTGGTAAAACATCAAATCTCCAACATTGCTGTGGCTGAAAGAAGATCGTGCAAGAACGGGACCAACGACGACTGAAGAGAATCGTTCAACGTGACAGAAGTGCAGCCCTTCTGCAAATTTCTGCGGATTTCAATGCTGGGCCATCAACAAGTGTCAGCATGTGAACCATTCAGCGAAACATCATCGATATGGGCTTTCGAAGCCAAAGGCCCACTCATGTGCCCTTGATGACTCCACAACACAAAGCTTTACACCTTGCATCGGCCCGTCAACACCGACATTGGACTCCTAATGACTGGAAACATGTTGCCTGGTCGGAAGCGTCTCATTTCAAACTGTATCAAACGGATGAGCATGTATGGATGGGGACTGTTCAAGCTGGTGGAAGCTCTGTAATGGTGTGGGGCGTGTGCAATTGGAGTGATGTGGGATCCCTGATATGTCTAGATACGACTCTGATAGGTGACAGATACGTAAACATCCTGTCTGATCGCCTGCATCCACTCGTGTCCATTGTATATTCTGATGGACTTGGGCAATTCCAGAACAACACGACGTATCCAGAATTGCTACAGAGTGGCTCCAGTAACACCTTCTGAGTCTAAACACTTCCGCCGGCTACCAGACTCCCCAGACATGAACATTATTGAGCATATGCCTTGCAACGTGCTGTTCATAAGAGATCTCCATTCCCTTACACTCTTACGGATTTATGGACAGCTCTGAAGAATTCATGATGTCAGTTCCCTCCAGCATTACTTCAGACATTAGTCGAGTCCATGCCACGCCGCATTGTGGCACTTCTGTATGTTCGCCAGGGCCCTAATGATATTAGGCAGGTGTGCCAGTTTTTTCGCTCTTCACTGTGATTAACATGGTGGTACAACCATACTGTTCGGTGTCTGGGTTGTGCTAAAGCATTTACTCAGATCCAAGCGGTCGACAATGATACACCAAAGACAGCCATGGTCGCCTCCTTCGGGTTATTTGACAGATTTTTTCATTACATTTGGCTTATGGAATGCTGCACAATCATGACAGTGATTTATCGATTCGGTACTGTAAGGTCTTCCTTTCTGTTTCGCATACTTAGATGACAGTCTTGTCTTTTTGTCCCCAGTAGAGCAGGACAAACACCATTTAATCGAAGTTTTTAGGCCCTTAGAACAATACGGTGTAGTGCTGAACACTACTAGGTACGTATTTGGTCAGTCACAGGTCAACTTCCTAAGGCAACATATTTCATCTAAGGGCTTGCTACTATCATTTGAAAGAGTGGAAGCCATTTTACAAATTGTTTGACCAAATACTGCTAGAGAATTGCGCTGCTTCCTTGGCATGTTCAGTTTCTATCGTCGACATCTGCCATTCTCGGTTGAGCTGCAAATACCACTGACCACAGCATTTTCTGGTCCGAAATCGAGGGTAACTCACCGATTCAGTGGACAGACGCAATGATCTCTGCCTTCAAAGCAGTAAAAAGAAAGCGTAACGGATGGAGCACTTCTCACTTACCCTGAACTG
This sequence comes from Schistocerca serialis cubense, assembly GCF_023864345.2. Lineage (NCBI taxonomy): Eukaryota > Metazoa > Arthropoda > Insecta > Orthoptera > Acrididae > Schistocerca > Schistocerca serialis. The sequence goes on from NC_064645.1 coordinate 62,116,418, forward strand.
GGTCCCTCTCTCACACTAATGACATAAGCTAAATAGCTATCGGTGTGGTGTTACAACAGTTCCATGATGCCACTTAGCAGCCACTAAGTTTTTACTTTCACAAGCTGTCTCTCTTCGCAGGAAAAGAGGAGCGTGTTTGGCAGACAACTTCTTCCTATCTGTTACACTATAAAGTACTTTCACCCGCAATAGAAAGCCAGAGAGATTACTAATTTTACAGATCACAAACTTACGCATTCCTGCAAAACAATAACAATTGCTCTTCTCGCCAACATAACCAGCTGGTATTTATTGCTCAGTTCAGCATGGACGTGAAACATAGTTTGGCCAATGTGGTCAACAGCATCTCAAGCGCCATCAATTTCGCTCAACTTGCTAAGGCACAAGCGCCTGACGAAGGACGCCAGAACCTCCTCAAGGATATTTCATCGAATTTGAAATTTCGATTAGTCGACGTTTCCGGTGCAGATGTCAAACTGTATTGTGACCTCTCAACCAGAAAACCTCGTTCATTCTTGCCGACTACATTCCGAAAATGCGTCTTTGACAGTCAGCATAACTTGTGTCATCCTAGCATCAGCCCAACATTCCACATACACCCGCAGCAATTTGTCTGGCCTAGATTTCAAAACGATTGCCAAGAATATAAGTGTGTCAAGTGTCAACAAACCAAAGTCTCCTGCTACGTGCACTTTCCTAACACGACTACGTGATTTGCTCGTGTACAAGCCGACACAGTAGGTCTGTTAACCCCGTAAAATGGACAGTGCTATATTGTAGCTAGGATAGATCGTTTTACTCGCTGGCTGGAAGCAGTGAATGTTGATAACATCTCTGCAGAAACCTTATCATCTGCTATCGTTTCAAGCTGGATTTCTCGATTTGGTTGCCTACTACACGTCACAATGGACTGCGGCTGCTAATTTGAATCAGACCTGTTTGTCCAGCTTAGCAATCTCTGCAACACTGTTCACCACAAAACCACAAGCTACCATTTGGTGCATAACGGTATGATAGAACGCTGGCACTGTTCTCTACAGGCAGCACTCGTGTGTCACGAAACGTATTGGACAACAACTGCACCAATGGTTTTACTTGGTCCAAGGGACGCTTTCAAGTCTGCGTAGTAAGCAGGAGATCCCGGGTTTGAATCCCGGTCAGATACACATTTTCAACTCTCCAGGTTGATTTCTATCAATGTCCCACACACAACTGATATTTATACGATTCGTAATTCACTAAAATTTCATTCTTGACAGCTGTAGTGATCCACCATGGGTCTGTTCTTTCGGACATGTCTGAAAGAACAGACACCATACACATATAATTACAGTGATCACAGACCAAGGATAATTTCTGTGCAGATTCACACATACGCTCGAACTCATGCGGGAATAGGCTTTGCCATGAGCATTGAGATTAATGGGCAGGGAGCACTACTTTCATAGTGTGTGGAGTAAATTGAGAATATGTGTCTGCAAGGGGGCGAGCTTGAGATAAGTCCACGCAGCCGCGCTAATCCCTGTGTCCTCAGTGGCTTAGGGATAGTCTGCTTTCCGCAATCGTGCGGCTCGGACGGCTGTTTACATCCGTGCCGCGGAGCTTCGCGCGTATGTGGTTGTTTACTTCGTGTTAACCGTCGCTAGTGCATGCAACTTCGAACTAGGATGGCCCATTCGTACCGACACTACTGTCAAGATCAGCTTTAATAACGAATTTGAACGACCGAACGCATTTGAAGTAGAACGATTTATACGTGAAGAAATTAAAATTGTATCACACGATATGATTGGCATCCACTTCTCTATCACAAGCAGTGTGGTCTACGCCAAATGGCTCTGAGCACTATGGGACTTAACATCTATGGTCATCAGTCCCCTAGAACTCAGAACTACTTAAACCTAACTAACCTAAGGACATTACACAACACCCAGCCATCACGAGGCAGAGAAAATCCCTGACCCCGCCGGGAGTCGAACCCGGGAACCCGGGCGGTCTACGCCAAACTGATCAACGACACAGTGTGTGCCAAGATCGTACGTGACCATAAAGACTGATTTAAATTTAACCATTCAGATGGCCATGTCAGAACGGTAGCTATCGATCATGCGGGATTGAGAACTGTAAGAGTATTTCAGCTACGATTTGAGGTTCCAGCTCAGATTGTGGTTAACGCGCTACGACCCTACGGTGTGGTACTTACTCACATAGCAGAAAAATGGAGAACCTTTACCACGTACCTGGTACTTAATGGTGTGCGACAAGTACAGATTGAGCTGTGAAAACATGTGGCGTCTTATCTCACGACTGGAGGCTCCAGAGCGATAGTCATTTACGACGGTCAGCCGAAAACTTGCTCAGGTTGTGGTCAGGAAGGCCACGTTCGCTCAGCGTGTCTATAACGAAGAATTGCACAAATACCGACAGGTGAACCTGTAGCAACACCTGTGGCGACGTCTCTCCCTCTCACATACGCAAATGTGTTCCGGAAGGACTCCCCACAGAACAGTGACAGCACCCAACAGCTGGACAGGCCAGTCGAAAAGCTGACGACAGCGGATGACGACACGAGCGTGGTGGCGGCGGCGACGTCCCCCGCCGAGGAGCACTGACTGATACCACCTGTACAGAGATCAGAGGAGCAAATGGTCATGGACGGGTCGAATGCCGCCATTGGCTGCCTTCGTGTCCCACTGCAGTGGTGACAAAGACGCTCGCCCACATTCGGATACAGAAACGCAAACACGTAAGCAACGGTCTTCGAAACTGTCAGCGGCATAGCAATACTTCTTAAAGAAGCATCACGGCAGAGGTTGTACTGTAGCTACCGGGATTAGCGATGACAGCACTTGATGTATGACTCATCAACATCTATGCACCGTCCGGTACAGGTAGGAGGCGAGACCGTTCCTGCTTCTGATGGCTCTCGATCTTTCACCATAATGAGGTGGCAAATATGAGGTAGCCAGGGAGGTGAAAACGTGGGTTCTACTATGCCAAGACTGCTTGGTAGCTACAACAGGAAAACACAATTAATTAGCAGGAGTACAAAATAAGAAAGTATTTATTATTTAACTTTGCTGTAGTCCATTATCAGTTGGTCGACAATTATAGAAGACGCGACTAGACTAAGCGTCTGTAGAATGACATAATTTACAAATTACAAATCTTGCAGTGACGAATTAATCTCTCGTAATCTTGAATGTCGAATCCGGTGAATTTGAAGACTAACTTGGAACGGAGCTACAAAGACTTGATGGCAGCAATGACTGAGCTGCAGACGATGACTAACATCGGCGCTGGCTGACCGCTGAGCGCGGCTACGAACTGTGTAGACTGGCACAACTGCACTACTCTCCTGCTACCGAGCGAGGTGGCGCAGTGGTTAGCACACTGGACTCGCATTCGGGAGGACGACGGTTCAATCCCGCGTCCGGCCATCCTGATTCAGGTTTTCCGTGATTTCCCTCAATCACTCCAGGCAAATGCGGGGATGGTTCCTTTGAAAGGGCACGGCCGACTTCCTTCCCCATTCTTCCCTCAGCCGATGAGACCGATGACCTCGCTGTTTGGTCTCTTCCCCCAAAAAACAACAACAACTCTCCTGCTGCACATGAAGTGGCCTAGCAGCGCCTCGCGGCGAGCATAAGTACTGCGGCTGGCTGGCTAACACAGCCGTTCCTCTGTTCCGTTTATCGAGAGAATCGCATCCGGCTGATCGGTCTCTCAGGCGGCGGTGTTGTCGTATGACTGACGACATTACAGCTTCTTCACAGATGAAATTTCCCCGCTCTCCCAAGGTCGACACGACTGATTAATCCTAGGAGGCGATTTTAATTGTGTACTTACACCAAAAGACCAATTTCCTCGATACACCCCGTGCCCAGAATCACGAATATTGGTGCAGAGTATGCCTCTGGTTGGCATCTGGGAGTATCTCCATGGCCTCCGCCCTGGATACACCCATACAACGACTCATTCCGCTAGCCGTCTCTACCGAATATATGTCACACGCAATCTTAACGCTGACGTCCTGGAAGCAAAGCTGTGGCCTACAGCCTATACTGACAATACAGCATTAGTATGTACAATCTCCCTCCGGCTGCAGCAAGTGTGGCGTGGCCGCGGTCCTTGGTCAATGAACGTCGCCCACTTGCGTGACCCAGCTTGTCGAGACGTCACTGAAGATGTTTGGAGATCTTGCAAACGACGCCTTCGGTCGTATCCCAACCCGTAAGCTGGTGGATGGATTGCGCCAAACCGGCGCTGCGCCGTGCAATGAAGACATATGGTCGAGGGAAGGCAGTGTAGTGACGTCAGATGATGAACTTGCATTTCACGGTGCTACGGGAATGGCCGAACAAATGCCTTCTCCGGAGCGGCAAGAGGCGGTAGAACGAGCAAAGGCCAAAATTATATCCATCATGCGACGCCACCTCGGAGGCACGGTCGTCAGGCGCAGACACTAGATCGGGTTGCAGGAGAACGCCCATCGATGTATCACATCATCAACGAAAATGGATGATGGCAGACACCTAACATCGCAACAACAAATAGGCAATGCCTTTGTAGAATATTACACTCAACTTTACACCGCAGTAGATACCGTTATGGCGGCCGTCAACGAAGTTACGCATATCATTTTCGGTACCGTTGATCCAAAAGCGGAAACACATCTGGTGAAGGAGATTACAGAGGAGGAAGTGATGGAAGCCATTGGTAGGGGAGCGGTGAACAAATCGCCGGCACCAGATGGCTTCCCTCTGGAATTCCACAGGACCTTAAGCTATGTGATTGCACCACGATGGACTACTATCTGCTGCGAATTAATGTCTCCTGACGTGCCCTTTTGTGGAGCGGCTGATTGTCCCGATACACAAACCCTCGGGTGGTACACGGAAAAGGGACTACCGACCACTGACGATTCTTCTTAACTGCGACTTTAAAATATTCACCAAATTATTAGCAGCACGCGCCAAGTAATCTCACTAGATCAAACTTCCCTCGGAATAGATAACAACATCCAGACGGCGCTTGTTGAATATTGCGTTTCGATCGCCCTAGCAAAGACGTACCGCCGGCACTAGCGTCAACAGATTTTGATCAAGCCTTTGATAGAGTTACCCACAACTATCTTGCAGAAGTCCTTACACACATGCGATTTCCACGACCATTTATCACTGTCGTAATGTGGCTACTCAGCAATGCGTCCTCCAAAGTGATCGTCAATGGACGCACGAAAAAATCTCTAGTCGTAGCGAGATTGGTCAGACAAGGCTGTCCCTTACCAACGACATTGTATGCACCGGCTCTCGACCCGTTACTCTGCGGCCTACGACACCGATTGACAAGACTGACTTTGTAAGGATACACATTTAGATGCAAGTCATATGTGAATGACCTGGTGCTGATAGTACAGAATGAAAACGATATGAGTGTTGCTTTAGATTGGATACGCAAATATGGAACAGCCACTGGCAGCCGTATAAATATGGACCAGTCTGTAGCGATGAATATTGGTGTTGGACTAATGGAAGAATGTGCAGCACCCTTATGGCTCATGGATACCTTGAAATAGGTAGTGTTTTTACCAGTGACATATGTCGCACAGCAGCGTACAACTATAAGACACTACTACAGTCAGTCCAGACGGGCGTTAGAGGGAACATCACACGGGCATTAGACATGATCCAGCGAGTCACGTGTGGTAACACCTACCTGGCGTCACGAATTCTGCATTTTTCTCAAGTACTCCCAATGCCGGCGACGATAGCACGACGAATACTGGCGGCGTTCGGTTCCTTTGTGAGTGCAGTTCTACTGTTTAAAGTAAGATACGACGCCCTTACCCTCCCTCTTAGTAGGGGTGGAAATGGTCCAGCGCACGTTCGTGTTCGAGCGGTGGCACTATATATCAGCACAATGTTAAAACTGTGAGGTGACATCAGACTTGTCTGACATGAATCTTAATAGAAGACCTAGCACCAGTTTCTCGAATGGCGGCGGTGGCGGTCCAGCACATTTCCCAGTCACTCCAACACATACGCACTAAAGTACAGCTACGTTCAGACGGCTCTGCTAGAAACCAGACCTGCAACGGCGCGTCACATATATCGGATACTAATGACCAGAAGACACAGCAATCCTATTGAGAGGAAGCATCCACATATCAATTGGCAAGTAGTATGGCGATCGATTCACCATGTTTCCTTAGACAGAGAGACACGTGCAACGTGGTACCTAACAGTTGATGCTAAAAATGTCATCCGGTCCAGACACCATGCGATTCACATGACAGATTAACCATTGTGCCCTCAGGGCCAAATTCTGGACAGCAATGAACACCGCCTCATATGCAGCGCCTCGGCAGTAGTGTGGCGTTTGGCGACACAAATGATCGCTTTCTTTCTTCGAATGGGACAACACAACATTGAACCAGGTATTATATTCTCCCCGAACTGGATGTACTACCCACGTACCAAAACGAATGCCGTAACGTGGCTTCGAGACCAGAAGGTGCTCTATTTGTTCAGAGATGGCCCAAAGAATGTAATGGACTTTTGCACCTTTTACAGGAAGACATCTCAAGAGCATGAACAATCCGAAATACCGACAGTATTTCTCTGACTTTCTATGGAGTGCGTTTCAAGAGCCCCCGCATAGCTGGAACGTCCAGGGTAGGAGAAGTTAAATTATTGAAGAGAAGAAAGAATGAACGGAAGATAAGAATCGGTGGATACATTATACTTACGAGAAGACAAACCCGGATGACAGAACAGCGGGGGGAGGGGGAGGAGGGGGGGGGGGGAGAGGGGGATTGGTGGAAATACGATTCGCCATTGTTGTGATGTGTGTTGCTTTCTTTATGTAATGCGAGAATAATAGCTTTCAAGCAATACAGAAATATTATTTGTGGTATGACAACGCAATGATTGTTGCCGACATTTAAGTTCACTTAAATATGTGAACCAGGATTTGCTTTAATTTGTGAAACATACTTATTGAAATTTGATTCATGGTTAGAAAAGTATTTCTTTTTAACGTAATATGATTGTTTTTCATTTCTGATGTATTATTACCTTTCCAAAGCTTACTACGTATCGCAATGTTAATTTTACGTCAGTCTGGTTTCTAGTTATCCTTTCAGCTTCTATATATATAAGGAAATTGTTAATATCATTTTGTAATACCAACAAAATGGTAGTTTTTTTCTCTAGTTCGTGTAGAGCACTTGCCTGCAAAAAAAAGGAAAAAAAGGAAGTCCTTTTTAGATGGTTCTAATGGCTCTGAGCACTATGGGACATCTGAGGTCATCAGTCCCTTAGAACTTAGAACTATTCAAATCTAACTAACCTAAGGACATCACACACATCCATGCCCGAGTCAGGATTCGAACCTGCGACCGTAGCAGTCGTGCGGTTCCGGACTGAAGCGCCTAGAACCGCTCGGTCACCGCGGCCGGCTAAGTCCTGTTCCTCCCTCTAATAAAATATTTTTAAAAAAGGCGGCTAAGAAAAAAACGCTGGCACTGTTCTCCCTGCCGCCATTGGATAAGCAGCTGCAGCAGCAAGTCGTATATTCTTAGCTGACTTTTTTGTTGCATAGTTTAGTTCTTAATTTCTTTGCGTGTTTTTGGTATTCGTGTTGTTTAATTCATAAATTTCGGGCGTATTGTAGTTTTTGAGAGTTGTAGCATCGCGTTTTAGTACTTGAATAGTGTAAAATCGCGTAGTCTCCTTCCGCCGCCGAGCAGTGTGTCAGCAGTGCGCAAGTAGCAGCATTACTGCATTTACTAGGCAATCTTGTATTTTAATAACCGTTTAAATTTTGTGTCGAATTGTTTGTGCTCTCTGTTGTTCTTTGCACAACAGTTTTTGGCATGGATAGGGACTGCAACTGCTGTGTTCGGATGCAGGCTGAGTTGGCATCCCTTCGCTCCCAGCTTCAGGCAGTGTTGGCTTCGGGCACACAGCTTGAGGCTGTTGCCAATGGGCATCACTGTGGGGGTCCGGATGGGGGTTTGTCGGGGACGGCCAGCTCGTCCCACGCATTCCCCGATCGGACTACGACTGTGGCTGCCCGGGATACTGCCCACATTGAGGCTGATCCCTCGCTTGTGGTAGAGTGGGAGGTCGTCTCGAGGTGTGGCAGGGGGCAAAAGGGATTCCGAAGGGCTGAACGGAAGGCCTCTCCAGTTTGTCAGACGAACCGGTTTCAGGCTCTGTCTCAGGATGATACTGATCTTCAGCTGGACATGGCTGCTTGTCCTGTTCCAGAGGTTGCCCCTCAGTCTGCAAGATCCGGGCGGTCGCAGAGGGTGGGCTTACTGGTAGTTGGGAGCTCCAACATCAGGCGCGTAATGGGGCCCCTTAGGGATATGGCAGCAAGAGAGGGGAAGAAGACGAATGTGCACTCCGTGTGCATACCGGGGGGAGTCATTCCAGATGTGGAAAGGGTCCTTCCGGATGCCATGAAGGGTACAGGGTGCACCCATCTGCAGATGGTCGCTCATGTCGGCACCAATGATGCGTGTCACTATGGATTGGAGGAAATCCTCTCTGGCTTCCGGCGGCTATCTGATTTGGTGAAGACTGCCAGTCTCGCTAGCAGAGCTCACCATCTGTAGCATCGTCGACAGGACTGACTGCGGACCTTTGGTACAGAGCTGAGTGGAGGATCTGAATCAGAGGCTGAGACGGTTCTGTGACCGTGTGGGCTGCAGATTCCTCGACTTGCGCCATAGGGTGGTGGGGTTTCGGGTTCCGCTGGATAGGTCAGGAGTCCACTACACACAGCAAGCGGCTACACGGGTAGCAGGAGTTGTGTGGCGTGGACTGGGCGGTTTTTTAGGTTAGATGGCCTCGGGCAAGTACAGAAAGGGCAGCAGCCTCAAAGGGTGCGGGGCAAAGTCAGGACATGTGGGGACCAAGCAGCAATCGGTATTGTAATTGTGAACTGTCGAAGCTGCATTGGTAAAGTACCGGAACTTCAAGCGCTGATAGAAAGCACCAAAGCTGAAATAGTTATAGGTACAGAAAGCTGGCTGAAGCCAGAGATAAATTCTGCCGAAATTTTTACAAAGGCACAGACGGTGTTTAGATAGGATAGATTGCATGCAACTGGTGGTGGCGTGTTTGTCGCTGTTAGTAGTAGTTTATCCTGTAGTGAAGTAGTAGTGGATAGTTCCTGAGAATTATTATGGGTGGAGGTTACACTCAACAACCGAGCTATGTTAATAGTTGGCTCCTTTTACCGACCTCCCGACTCAGCAGCATTAGTGGCAGAACAACTGAGAGAAAATTTGGAATACATTTCACATAAATTTTCTCAGCATGTTATAGTCCTAAGTGGAGATTTCAATTTACCAGATATAGACTGGGACACTCAAATGTTTAGGGCGGGTGGTTGGGACAGAGCATCGAGTGACATTATACTGAGTGCACTATCCGAAAATTATCTCGGGCAATTAAACAGAGAACCGACTCGTGGAGATAACATCTTGGACCTACTGATAACAAACAGACTCGAACTTTTCGACTCTGTAAGTGCAGAACAGGGAATCAGTGATCACAAGGCCGTTGCAGAATCCCTGAATATGGAAGTTAATAGGAATATAAAAAAAGGTAGAAAGGTTTATCTGTTAAGCAAGAGTAATAGAAGGCAGATTTCAGACTACCTAACAGATCAAAACGAAAATTTCTGTTCCGACACTGACAATGTTGAGTGTTTATGGAAAAAGTTCAAAGCAATCGTAAAATGCGTTTTAACAGGTACGTGCCGAGTAAAACTGTGAGGGACGGGAAAAACCCACCGTGGTTCAACAACAAAGTCAGGAAACTACTGCGAAAGCAAAGAGAGCTTCACTGCAAATTTAAATGCAGCCAAAACCTCTCAGACAAACAGAAGCTAAACCATGTCAAAGTTAGCGTAAGGAGGGCTATGCGTGAAGCGTTCAGTGAATTCGAAAGTAAAATTCTATGTACCGACTTGATAGAAAATCCTAGGAGGTTCTGGTCTTACGTTAAATCAGTAAGTGGCTAGAAACAGCATATCCAGACACTCCGGGATGATGATGGCATTGAAACAGAGGATGACACGCGTAAAGCTGAAATACTAAACACCTTTTTCCAAAACTGTTTCACAGAGGAAGACCGCACTGCAGTTCCTTCGCTAAATCGTTGCACAAACGAAAAAATGGCTGACATCGAAATAAGTGTCCAAGGAATAGAAAAGCAACTGGAATCACTCAACAGAGGAAAGTCCACTGGACCTGACGGGATACCAATTCGATTCTACACAGAGTACGCGAAAGAACTTGCCCCCCCCCCCCCCCCCCTCTAACAGCCGTGTACCGCAAGTCTCTAGAGGAACGGAAGGTTCCAAATGATTGGAAAAGAGCACAGGTAGTCCCAGTCCTCAATAAGGGTCGTCGAGCAGATGCGCAAAACTATAGACCTATATCTCTGACGTCGATCCGTTGTAGAATTTTAGAACATGTTATTTGCTCGCGTATCATGTCGTTTTTGGAAACCCAGAATCTACTCTGTAGGAATCAACATGGATTCTGGAAACAGCGATCGTGTGAGACCCAACACACTTTATTTGTTCATGAGACCCAGAAAATATTAGATACAAGCTCCCAGGTTGATGCTATTTTCCTTGACTTCCGGAAGGCGTTCTATACAGTTCCGCACTGTCGCCTGATAAACAAAGTAAGAGCCTACGGAATATCAGACCAGCTATGTGGCTGGGTTGAAGAGTTTTTAGCAAACAGAACACAGCATGTTGTTATCAATGGAGAGACGTCTACAGACGTGAAAGTAACCTCTGGCGTGCCACAGGGGAGTGTTATGGGACAATTGCTTTTCACAATACATATAAATGACCTAGTAGATAGTGTCGGAAGTTCCATTCGGCTTTTCGCGGATGATGCTGTAGTATACAGAGAAGTTGCAGCATTAGAAAATTGTAGCGTAATGCAGGAAGATCTGCAGCGGATAGGCACTTGGTGCAGGGAGTGGCAACTGACCCTTAACATAGACAAATGTAATGTATTGCGAATACATAGAATGAAGGATCCTTTATTGTATGATTATATGATAGCGGAACAAACACTGGTAGCAGTTACTTCTGTAAAATATCGGGAGTATGCGTGCCGAACGATTTGAAGTGGAATGATCATATAAAATTAATTATTGGTAAGGCGGGTGCCAGGTTGAGAGTCATTGGGAGAGTCCTTAGAAAATGTAGTCCATCAACAAAGGAGGTGGCTTACAAAACACTCGTTCGACCTATACTTGAGTATTGCTCATCAGTGTGGGATCCGTACCAGATCGGATTGACGGAGGAGATAGAGAAGATCCAGAGAAGAGCGGCGCGTTTCGTCACAGGGTTATTTGGTAACCGTGATAGCGTTACGGAGATGTTTAGCAAACTCAAGTGGCAGACTCTGCAAGAGAGGCGCTCTGCATCGCGGTGTAGCTTGCTCGCCAGGTTTCGAGAGGATGCATTTCTGGATGAGGTATCGAATATATTGCTTCCCCCTACTTATACCTCCCGAGGAGATCACGAATGTAAAATTAGAGAGATTCGAGCGCGTACGGAGGCTTTCAGGCAGACGTTCTTCCCGCGAACCATACGCGACTGGAACAGAAAAGGGAGGTAATGACCGTGGCACGTAAAGTGCCCTCCGCCACACACCGTTGGGTGGCTTGAGGAGTATAAATGTAGATGTAGATGTACAGGCACCACTAGTGTCTCACGAAACAAATTGGACAACAACTGTACCAATGGTTTTACTTGGTCCAAGAAACACTTTCAAGTCTGCCTATATAGTAGTAAGCAGGAAATCCCGGGTTCGAATACTGATCGGGCACACATTTTCAGCTCTCCCCGTTGATTTCTATCAACGTCCCATACACAGCTGACGTTAGTAATTCACTGAAATTTTATTGTTCGCGCCTGTCATGATCCACCATGGTGTCTGTTATTTCAGACATGTTCTACAGAACAGACACCATAAACATATATTTCACATAGGTTTGATGTCATGCATAGTTTCACTTACCTCGAATCAGGATTAACTGTAAGAACAATGTCAGCTCTGAAATCCAAAAACAAATATTTTCTGCCAACAAGTGCTGCCATGGCCTCAGAAAATATTTGAAATCCAAGCTACTGCCGAGGAACGCTGAAGTTAGGATGTATGAAGTTTTAGTAAGGCTGCTGCTAACATATGGTGCTGAACATGGAGACCAACAATTTGATGAAAGGTAACTGGGCATATCTGTGAGAAAGATCTTGAGACGAATTCTTGGGCCAGTGGAAGCAAATGGTGTCTAGAGGAGGAGATTTAGCTGTGAATTATATAATCAGACATCGTCAGTTACATTAAAAGGCTGGACTGGGCAGGGCATGTAGTGACAGCAAAAGACAGAATGATTAGGATGTTATTCAGCGCTGTGCCTAGAGGAACCAGAAGAATAGGAAGACCAAAGCTAAGATGGGAGTGAGATGTTAGAGAGGACGTAAGGAATATTGGAATTCAAAATTGGAGGAGATCAGTGCTAAACAGAGAAGAATGGAGTAATCTTCTACAGAAGACCATGACTCACAGAGGGCTGTTGCGCCAAAGATGATGGCGATGAGATTCATTCTTATATCTCAGGGAATATTCTACATACTCTAAAACTTCTCTGAGTTGCTACATCTTAATAAGTCCCATTTCTGTGCAATGTAATAACGTTTTGTTCGTCCCTTGTTCAAGAGTTTATATTCGTATGACATTGATGCTACAGATCGACAGGGTGAAGTTAAAGACAGGATGGTGGAAAAGTAGCCAGACTGACAGACACAAAATCACATGAATGTTGAGGCCGCTAATTTTACGAAGCAGTGTGTTATCATTATGCTCTGTTTTCCTGCACACTGCACCCAGAGGCTCCAGCCACAAGATGTCTCTTTCTTTAGTCCACTAAAAACTTTTCTTGATCAAGAGGTAACGAAGTGGCTTAAGCGTAATCCAGGAAGAACAGCTTCCCAGTATCAAATACGTCCTCTATTTACTAAAGCCTATTGCAAAGCAGCTACCCCTGTTAATGGTTTACAACACTCTAGACGCAGGACTCTAACCGTGGCTCATTTCCAGAACACATCTCTGCTCCGGCAGCAACTACAAACATTCCAGACTGTGAGTCTCGAAAGACATGCCGGTATGAAGTGTGTAATAAGTCGACCACATCTCTTTGTGAAATCCAAGACAAGGAACCAAATGAAAACACTGAAGCTGTGGAAGTGAATGTGACTGCCATGCAAGTGGCAATGACAAACATCAGTTCCATTCCTCCCATCTTATCCAAAAAAAAAAAAAAAAAAAAAAAAAAAAAAAAAAAAAAAAAAGACATGACAACCACTGTACTCACCAGCACGCCCTGCGTAAAACAACTTCAGCAGAAAGTTGAAGAGAAACACGAGAAAGAAATATGCACTGATAAGAAAAAAGCAAACAAGAATCACAGTTTTAGAAAACAAACGTTCTTCAAAAAAAACCTTTTCAACAACAACAGTGATGCTTCCGAAGATTGTCATTGCTTGAACTGCACTGAATTATACTCAACAACAAAAACTGGAACACCGGTTAAGGTGTCAGCACTGTACTTGGTGGACACACAATGAATGTGCTTGAGTAAGCTACAGAACAAAAAACTCTGTAATGTCTGTAGATTGCTGAGAATTATGTTTTCAAAAATTCAACTTAGATTTTTTCTTTTACATTTTTAATTCTATTTTAAATTTTAACGTTTTTAACTACGAATTGGTGTACTTTAATTGATATTGTCGAAGAATTGTTTAAAGAATTCTGTAATTTTTTACTTGTTCTTAACCACAAATCTATTAAATATATAAAATCTCTAACTTTTATCTGAATTTCTTATCTTTTCTTACTAATGCGTCATCTTACCCTCACATATGCTTAAAATAACATACTATGCACGTTTTACAAGACTGTCAATTTTTATACCTTATATTAACTCAAAAACGTGCCACCAGGGTAGCATACCCTACTACCGAATGAGGCAAAGACCTGATACAAAAATAATTGAATATCATGGTTTATTAAGCAACAATGACCTAAAAACAAAATGATATGTCATTTTAGCCCGGCTTCTCCTATTACAAAGCGAACGAAAATATGCACTGCCATTGTGAATGAAACCTCAAGAAAACAATTGAATGGTTTACACTGACTTGGTTTTCATTGTCAAATAACTTTCCATTGACGACAATATCTCTTGTTGAATTGTTTAAGTGGTGAAAATAAATACATTTAAGTCAATTCCCGCACACGGTTAACGCATTTGAGTGCTCACATTCGCATTGAGAAGCTCTGTGTATTTATCACCCCACCATCTTCGATCTAACACACGTACTTTTGTATCCTATAACGAAGCATCATAATTCATTTGCTCCTATAACCGCATTTTTTTAGTATCCTGTGCAGTTCACTACCAAGCGCAAGCCGGCCGGGGTGGCCGAGCGGTTCTACGCGCTACAGTCTGGAACCGCGCGACCGCTACGGTCGCAGGTTCGAATCCTGCCTCGGGCATGGATGTGTGTGATGTCTTTAGGTTAGTTAGGTTTAAGTAGTTCTAAGTTCTAGGGGACTGATGACCTCAGAAGTTAAGTCCCATAGTGCTCAGAGCCATTTGAACCAACCACAAGTGTACCGCCAATGTTGCCAGGTCCTTCGAATTTTTGAAAGATGTTCCGATTTTTTTAATTGTTCCAGAAAACGCGGGCTTTTGTGTAAAACTTCCGATATTTTCCAATCTTTCTTCATCGACAATACATGCCGCTACATAACACATACCTATCAATTCGATCATAACGAAACATTCCGTTAACAATTACTACCACTTTACTACTACAGTGTTGTTTGGACGCAAGGGCCGGCAAAGCCATGAAAAACAAGCGCTGCCCAGCTGATGTATTCGAAGTTTCGCCGATTCAACAAAGGAGCGTAAGATCAACAAATCGCGTGCAAGGGGCTGGGCAGTTCGTAACTGTTTCCAGGTGACACCATAAGCTTCTGCAAAGACGTGGAGAACTGTACTTGTTTAGATATAGGTTCGAAGTCGAATTCTGAATGTGTGGTGACAGCGTCCAAAAAGGCAAAAAATGCTACGAAACATAATCCCCAATGGAAAAAGAAACAACGTTTAGTGGTTGGCTCAGAAGCAGCAAAAAGGTCCTTATAATGCCTGCTGCTGTTTATGTGATTTTGATCTAAAAATTACGCCTTGGAAAAATGATACAGGAAAGCACGCGAAAGGTTAAGAAGCATGTCATTAATTGTGACGCCCAGTAAATGCATCAGTTAGTGGCAACTCAACATTACATGACACAGTTCTCCCCAGTGAGATTAGCCCTGCTACTTTTGCTGCAGAGCATAATTTACCACTTCGGATTATTGAGCATCACCTAAACTCATCCAGGTAGTGTATCCTGATTTACGGGTTGCAAAACAAATTCATTGTGGCAGAACAAAAGTAGCTGGAATCATAAATAATGCTACAGGCAAGTTTCGTGAAACTAATTGACACGCTTAAGAGAAATAAATTTAGTTGATGAATCAAGTGATAAGGAGTGCGTAAAGCATTTGTGATTGGCAGTACGTGTTCTGAGTGATGGAAACGAAATAACTTGGCTTTCCAGTTGCTTATGCTACTAGTGACACATTATACCAGAAGACTGTCAAGTTCTTCTGCGACAGTAATATTCCTTGCAAAGAGAATATGATTCGTTTCACTGCGGATGGAGCGAATGCTATGTTAGGGGCCCATAATTCCTTATGCAATTTGTTTAAGCAAGATATTCCAGAGCTGCTCATGATTAAATGCATTCACTATGCCCTTCCTACACGTGTTTAACCGTTCCTAGAGGCATAGAAGACCTAGCGATGGACGTGTATAATCATTTCCAGTGTAGCCCTAAACGTATAGGTAAATTAAAAAGAGTTTCAGAAATTTGTAAAAGTGAAGCCACAGAAATTACTTCATCCCAGGCGGACACGCTGGCTCTCTTTAAGCACTGTTCTATCCAGGCTTCTTGAGCAGTATCATTCTCTGAAACCGCTTTTTATTGATGCTATTGCTAACCACAATCTCCTGGCAAGTGACGCAATTCTGTAGAAATTAAATGATAATACTATACATCCTTTCTTAATTTTTTGGGTTCTGTGTTGCCTTTCTTCAACACATTTAATCTTAAGGTGTAGTCATAGTCTCCCCAAATCCACGCCATGTTGTCGTGAGGTTGAGGCAGCATTGAAAATGATGTTAGAATGTTACATGAAAGAAAGTTATCTAAAATCAGCACCCTTGAAAGAAGTACAGTATCTACATCCCACTCATTCACCTCATGATGAACTGTATTTAGGAACAAATGTTTCGTCGAACATTGATAAAAATACACATCTGACTTGTGACCAATTGAAGAACTTTAAACTTCAGTGCTCAGACTTTTTGATTGTGAGTGCTCAGCAGATATTCAAACGGTTTCCTTTCAGTGATAAGGTTCTAAAAGATTTTATGGTACTTGACCCAATTTGCGTTAGAGACGAGAGAATTCCGACTGTACCTGTCTTGCATCAAAGTTTCCAAGTTTACTTAAAAATGACATTCAATAAATTGACACAAAATGGAGGCTATTGAGAAATAAAGAGGCAAGATCGAAGAGTGCGGAACCAGCCGAATTCTGGAATGCTGTTCGTAAGCTGAAACGGGGAGATGGGACACCTATTTTCTCCAAGTTATAGCCACGATGATGTCGCTGTTCCCATTCGTCGGCTAGTGTGGAAAGAACATTTTCGACAATAAACAGAATGAAGACCAAGATAAGTTATAGTTCTGGGAGGAGATTTTAATTTGCCGGATATAGACCGGGAGACTCAAACGTTCATAACGGGTGGCAGGGACAAAGAATCCAGTGAAATTTTTTTAAGTGGTTTATCTGAAAACTACCTTGAGCAGTTAAACAGAGAACAGACTCGTGGCGATAACATATTAGACCTTCTGGTGACAAGCAGACCCGAACTATTTGAAACAGTTAACGCAGAACAGGGAATCAGCGATCATAAAGCGGTTACGGCATCGATGATTTCAGCCGTAAATACACTCCTGGAAATGGAAAAAAGAACACATTGACACCGGTGTGTCAGACCCACCATACTTGCTCCGGACACTGCGAGAGGGCTGTACAAGCAATGATCACACGCACGGCACAGCGGACACACCAGGAACCGCGGTGTTGGCCGTCGAATGGCGCTAGCTGCGCAGCATTTGTGCGCCGCCGCCGTCAGTGTCAGCCAGTTTGCCGTGGCATACGGAGCTCCATCGCAGTCTTTAACACTGGTAGCATGCCGCGACAGCGTGGACGTGAACCGTATGTGCAGTTGACGGACTTTGAGCGAGGGCGTATAGTGGGCATGCGGGAGGCCGGGTGGACGTACCGCCGAATTGCTCAACACGTGGGGCGTGAGGTCTCCACAGTACATCGATGTTGTCGCCAGTGGTCGGCTGAAGGTGCACGTGCCCGTCGACCTGGGACCGGACCGCAGCGACGCACGGATGCACGCCAAGACCGTAGGATCCTACGCAGTGCCGTAGGGGACCGCACCGCCACTTCCCAGCAAATTAGGGGCACTGTTGCTCCTGGGGCATCGGCGAGCACCATTCGCAACCGTCTCCATGAAGCTGGGCTACGGTCCCGCACACCGTTAGGCCGTCTTCCGCTCACGCCCCAACATCGTGCAGCCCGCCTCCAGTGGTGTCGCGACAGGCGTGAATGGAGGGACGAATGGAGACGTGTCGTCTTCAGCGATGAGAGTCGCTTCTGCCTTGGTGCCAATGATGGTCGTATGCGTGTTTGGCGCCGTGCAGGTGAGCGCCACAATCAGGACTGCATACGACCGAGGCACACAGGGCCAACACCCGGCATCATGGTGTGGGGAGCGATCTCCTACACTGGCCGTACACCACTGGTGATCGTCGAGGGGACACTGAATAGTGCACGGTACATCCAAACCGTCATCGAACCCATCGTTCTACCATTCCTAGACCAGCAAGGGAACGTGCTGTTCCAACAGGACAATGCACGTCCGCATGTATCCCGTGCCCCCAACGTGCTCTAGAAGGTGTAAGTCAACTACCCTGGCCAGCAAGATCCCCGGATCTGTCCCCCATTGAGCATGTTTGGGACTGGATGAAGCGTCGTCTCACGCGGTCTGCACGTCCAGCACGAACGCTGGTCCAACTGAGGCGCCAGGTGGAAATGGCATGGCAAGCCGTTCCACAGGACTACATCCAGCATCTCTACGATCGTCTCCATGGGAGAATAGCAGCCTGCATTGCTGCGAAAGGTGGATATACACTGTACTAGTGCCGACATTGTGCATGCTCTGTTGCCTGTGTCTATGTGCCTGTGGTTCTGTCAGTGTGATCATGTGATGTATCTGACCCCAGGAATGTGTCAATAAAGTTTCCCCTTCCTGGGACAATGAATTCACGGTGTTCTTATTTCAATTTCCAGGAGTGTAGAAATATTAAAAAAGGTAGGGAGATTTTTCTGTTAGCAAAAGTGACAAAAAGCATATTACAGAGTACCTGACGGCTCAACACAAAAGTTTTGCCTCAAGTACAGATAGTGTTGAGGATCAGTGGACAAAGTTCAAAACCATCGTACAATATGCGTTAGATGAGTATGTGCCAAGCAAGATCGTAAGAGATGGAAAAGAGCCACCGTGGTACAACAACCGAGTTAGAAAGCTGCTGCGGAAGCAAAGGGAACTTCACAGCAAACATAAACATAGCCAAAGCCTTGCAGTCAAACAAAAATTACGCGAAGCGAAATGTAGTGTGAGGAGGGCTATGCGAGAGGCGTTCAATGAATTCGAAAGTAAAGTTCTATGTACTGGCTTGGCAGAAAATCCTAAGATATTTTGGTCTTATGTCAAAGCGGTAGGTGGATCAAAACAAAATGTCCAGACACTCGGTGACCAAAATGGTACTGAAACAGAGGATGACAGACTAAAGGCCGAAATACTAAATGTCTTTTTCCAAAGCTGTTTCACAGAGGAAGACTGCACTGTAGTTCCTTCTCTAGATTGTCGCACAGATGACAAAATGGTAGATATCGAAATAGACGACAGAGGAATAGAGAAACAATTAAAATCGCTCAGAAGAGGAAAGGCCGCTGGACCTGATGGGATACCAGTTCGATTTTACACAGAGTACGCGAAGGAACTTGCCCCCCTTCTTGCAGCGGTGTACCGTACGTCTCTAGAAGAGCGTAGCGTTCCAAAGGATTGGAAAAGGGCACAGGTCATCCCTGTTTTCAAGAAGGGGCGTCGAAAAGATGTGCAGAACTATAGGCCTATATCTCTAACGTCGATCAGTTGTAGAATTTTGGAACACGTATTATGTTAGAGTATAATGACTTTTCTGGAGACTAGAAATCTACTCTGTAGGAATCAGCATGGGTTTCGAGAAAGACGGTCGTGTGAAACCCAGCTCGCGCTATTCGTCCACGAGACTCAGAGGGCCATGGACACGGGTTCACAGGTAGATGCCGTGTTTCTTGACTTTCGCAAGGCGTTCGATACAGTTCCCCACAGTCGTTTAATGAACAAAGTAAGAGCATATGGACTACCAGGCCAATTGTGTGATTGGATTGAGGAGTTCCTACATAACAGAACGCAGCATGTCATTCTCGATGGAGAGAAGTCTTCCGAAGAAAGAGTGATTTCAGGTGTGCCGCAGGGGAGTGTCATAGGACCGTTGCTATTCACAATATACATAAATGACCTGGTGCATGACATCGGAAGTTCACTGAGGCTTTTTGCAGATGATGCTGTGGTGTATCGAGAGGTTGTAACAGTGGAAAATTGTACTGAAATGCAGGAGGATCTGCAGCGAATTGACGCATGGTGCAGGGAATGGCAATTGAATCTCAATGTAGACAAGTGTAATGTGCTGCGAATACATAGAAAGATAGATCCCTTATCATTTAGCTACAAAATAGCAGGTCAGCAAATGGAAGCAGTTAATTCCATAAATTATCTGGGAGTACGCATTAGGAGTGATTTAAAATGGAATGATCATATAAAGTTGATCGTCGGTAAAGCAGATGCCAGACTCAGATTCATTGGAAGAATCCTAAGGAAATGCAATCCGAAAACAAAGGAAGTAGGTTACAGTACGCTTGTTCGCCCACTGCTTGAATACTGCTCAACAGTGTGGGATCCGTACCAGATAGGGTTGATAGAAGAGATAGAGAAGATCCAACGGAGAGCAGCGCGCTTCGTTACAGGATCATTTAGTAATCGCGAAAGCATTACGGAGATGATAGATAAACTCCAGTGGAAGACTCTGCAGGAGAGACGCTCAGTAGCTCGGTACGGGCTTTTGTTAAAGTTTCGAGAACATACCTTCACTGAGAAGTCAAGCAGTATATTGCTCCCTCCTACGTATATCTCGCGAAGAGACCATGAGGATAAAATCAGAGAGATTAGAGCCCACACAGAAGCATACCGACAATCCTTCTTTCCACGAACAATACGAGACTGGAATAGAAGGGAGAACCGATAGAGGTACTCAGGGTACCCTCCGCCACACACCGTCAGGTGGCTTGCGGAGTATGGATGTAGATGCAGATGTAAGAAACAGACTGAGCACTAGAACGATAACAGGACTTTTCCATTCCAAAAGAATACGAGATTTGTGCCCTGTTTCCACTTTCCTGTTGGCATGGAATTTCTACGTCTGATCACTAATGACATTTAAAAGAATGGTAGAGAGGGAGAAATAGAAACCTGGATCGGTGAGTGAAAATAATATATCTTCTGGTACAGTGAGGTCATGTGGACTGGAATTTTGTTTTGTTTGGTTTTAATGTTGGTAACACTGACTGTAGGGCTCACAGGAGAGTGGTCCAATGCGACATGTCGAAACCCATCCTGGAATTTTTTTGTACGGGAAGAATATGACGAAAGAAATGAACTGTGAAAATTTTAGCAGCTAAGATGCACTTACAGGTACCTTTTAATATACTCGTTTTTGCCTCATGAGGAACAGCGTTTCGCGGAGCGGCCGTGACAAGAGAGCGTTACACCTTGTAGCGCATATATCCAGGATGACATATCCAAATTTTTACCACGTAAACCATACAAAATGGCACGTATCATCGAAGTTTAGAGTAACATACACTTAGTTGTCGATCTAAACTGTTGCAGATGTAATTCTTACAAGGGTTACTAGTATATAAAAATAAAGAAACTTTCCAGAATTAGGTTTTCACTCTGCAGCGGAGTGTGCATTGATATCAAACTTCCTGGCAGATTAAAACTGTGTGCCGGACCGAGACTCGAACTCGGGACCTTTGCCTTTCGCGGGCAAGTGCTCTACCGACAATTTTTTGATATACACTCCTGGAAACTGAAATAAGAACACCGTGAATTCATTGTCCCAGGAAGGGGAAACTTTATTGACACATTCCTGGGGTCAGATACATCACATGATCACACTGACAGAACCACAGGTACATAGACACAGGCAACAGAGCATGCATAATGTCGGCACTAGTGCAGTGTATATCCACCTTTCGCAGCAATGCAGGCTGCTATTCTGCCATGGAGACGATCGTAGAGATGCTGGATGTAGTCCTGTGGAACGGCTTGCCATGCCATTTCCACCTGGCGCCTCAGTTGGACCAGCGTTCGTGCTGGACGTGCAGACCGCGTGAGACGACGCTTCATCCAGTCCCAAACATGCTCAATGGGGGACAGATCCGGAGATCTTGCTGGCCAGGGTAGTTGACTTACACCTTCTAGAGCACGTTGGGTGGCACGGGATACATGCGGACGTGCATTGTCCTGTTGGAACAGCAAGTTCCCTTGCCGGTCTAGGAATGGTAGAACGATGGGTTCGATGACGGTTTGGATGTACCGTGCACTATTCAGTGTCCCCTCGACGATCACCAGTGGTGTACGGCCAGTGTAGGAGATCGCTCCCCACACCATGATGCCGGGTGTTAGCCCTGTGTGCCTCGGTCGTATGCAGTCCTGATTGTGGCGCTCACCTGCACGGCGCCAAACACGCATACGACCATCATTGGCACCAAGGCAGAAGCGACTCTCATCGCTGAAGACGACACGTCTCCATTCGTCCCTCCATTCACGCCTATCGCGACACCACTGGAGGCGGGCTGCACGATGTTGGGGCGTGAGCGGAAGACGGCCTAACGGTGTGCGGGACCGTAGCCCAGCTTCATGGAGACGGTTGCGAATGGTCCTCGCCGATACCCCAGGAGCAACAGTGTCCCTAATTTGCTGGGAAGTGGCGGTGCGGTCCCCTACGGCACTGCGTGGGATCCTACGGTCTTGGCGTGCATCCGTGCGTCGCTGCGGTCCGCTCCCAGGTCGACGGGCACGTGCACCTTCCGCCGACCACTGGCGACAACATCGATGTACTGTGGAGACCTCACGCCCCACGTGTTGAGCAATTCGGCGGTACGTCCACCCGGCCTTCCGCATGCCCACTATACGCCCTCGCTCAAAGTCCGTCAACTGCACATACGGTTCACGTCCACGCTGTCGCGGCATGCTATCAGTGTTAAAGACTGCGATGGAGCTCCGTATGCCACGGCAAACTGGCTGACACTGACGGCGGCGGTGCACAAATGCTGCGCAGCTAGCGCCATTCGACGGCCAACACCGCGGTTCCTGGTGTGTCCGCTGTGCCGTGCGTGTGATCATTGCTTGTACAGCCCTCTCGCAGTGTCCGGAGCAAGTATGGTGGGTCTGACACACCTGTGTCAATGTGTTCTTTTTTCCATTTCCAGGAGTGTAGTTCGTTGCGTTTGGTCTGGGCGAACGTCACAACACATCCGCTCAAGTTGATCGTTGATTTCTCTACTCCTTTACACGCTGAGCTACCGTGCCGGCACCGCTGAGCTACCCGAGCACGACTCACGACCCATCCTCAGAGCCTCAATTCTGCCAGTACCTCGTCTCCTACCTTCCAAACTTCACAGAAGCTCTTCTGCGAACCTCTGCAAGACGTTGTCTCTCATCTTGTTCCGGTTATAGGACACCATCACCCCAAGAAAATTTTGCATATACTACATTTTATAACAATTCCTGTAGCAAATTTATTATCCTTACTCTTGTTTACTTTGTGACAGCACATGAACTTTTCTTTTAGTTGGGACCAGACTGACACTACCATACCGAGTACGAGATTTTTCCAACGAAGTATTTTCCTCTTTCCTACATCGAATGGCGTTACCTTCTTGTAATGACTCTAAACTCGATGAATGTGCAGTCAATACTAAACGAAGTAGAGAGTGATTTCAGCTTCAACGACGCCTCAGATCTTACTAAAATTATATAAGCAAATATGACAGTGATTCAGAGTTAGGTGAGAAAGACGGAAACGAAAATGAGATGGGAAATAAAAAGGTGTTAGAAGCAACTGGGTCAAAAGACAGGGAAACAAAAGTTTACTCTTTTAATTGTAGCACACAAATATGCAGCGATTGTTGAACAAAAAAAGTTTACAGGAACTGCGTATCTAACTCTATTTTTTAAATTTTCTATTTTAAGAAGTTTACAATTTTTTTGCGAAGGATCCTATTGTAATCCATTAATAATTTCTGACATAACTTTGTGATAGTAAAAAACTTAGCTTATTTAAGAAGAAAGTGCTTGCAGCTAATTGTAGGTATGTTCACCATAAAATATTAAGTATTCTAGTGACAGGTAGAGATTTAAGACTTCAGAAATGTTTCTTATATCTTCCGAAATTTCTAAGCTCCATAAAAAAAAATCGAACCTGCCAACAATGTGTTCAGATGACAGACAGTAGACCTCTGCACCTGCATGGTTCCCAAAATAAGTCACACCATAAAGTTACGATTTATGCATAGATTGGTTTCCGAGATAACGCAGGAGAAGGCAGAACAACCGATGCTGTAAAGCACGAACGACACGTTAATCAACTCCGGATATTAAACGTAAAATGATGCAAATTAACAATTGCGCTTTGAAACTGCCCGATGTAGTGACTTCCATGTGAAGTTATGCATATGCCGCGATTAACACGAAGCAAAACTGCGTCTTCTGACGGTGCGTACTTACTTCTAAAGCGAACGTAATACGTTTTGTGAGACCGGTCGAAGCGTCAACGTTCAGCCGTGGCGACAGTGCTCTTCGAGGAACTAGTTAACGGAAGTCGAGGCTAAACAGATAAGTTCACGTTACACCGTCGCAAATACTGTTGGCGACGAGAGGGGGCAGAGGGGAGGGGGACATTCCCCTATTACGCTTGAGCTTGAAACCTGTTGTTCCGCTCTCCCTGCTGTTCAACCACGCACCGACTTTTGTGAGCTTACATCAAGGCCACTGTTTGTGAGCTCCCGGCAGCTAAGTCACGGGACGTTATCAGCAGAGACAACTACCACTGACGCCCGTCATTGTTCTCCAAAACAGCACACGGAAGACAATAGGTACGCGATGTTAGCTTACTCTCTTTAGTCGGTTCGAAATAATGCACGCGAGTTTGGACGCATCGCTTCTGGAGGCTAAGACCTGCTCATTTTCACGCAGAGACTTGGAAGTTCTCCACTTTTTGGCTACCATTAGAGTTATTTTTGATACTGTGGGAACGATCTCAGCTGAGGATTAAATCTCGTCACCCCCCCAAAATCAAAAGCAGTAATTATTCTGGTTAGATGTGATATAAATAAAAGAGTGACGCCCCCGCGAGTCCCTAAAAGAGTCTGATTTGATATGAATGCCGGATACGCAATTTTTCCCTCTAACTTTCGACACAGCTGATGTTTACTCACGCAACGAAGTCACAGGCTACAATGAATCGTTGTAGGGTAGTTTTATATTGATGCGACAGACGTGCATCGTCTCTCGTACGACAAACGGCTGTTGATAAACTAATAGATGAGCTGTCAGTGCAGGAGAATGCCATGCTAGAGGCGCGGGCCTATTCCCGGCCGGGGCGGAGACTTTCCTCGGGTCGGGGACTGGCTGTGTATTTGTTCATCATCACTTCATCCTCATCGACACACAAGTCGCCGAACTGACGTCTACTCAAAAGAACTGCACCAGGCGACAGCTTTATCCGACGTGCAATCCTAGCCACACGCACATTTCATTTCAGCTAAATCAATCGTTCATTGCGCTCTGCCTTCCGTAACGTCACACATTTAATAATAACTGTTCCAGATATTAAGTCAATACTTAGAGGTAGTAACAGCACTTATTCCATATAAAATAAACACTCATTAAAGTTCATAAACAGATGTGGAAGCTAAAAGCGCTAGGCAAATGACGGCCAACTGAGATGTTTGGACAGAACAGCAAACATTATGACGGGACAACCAACTAGTTTTAAAACCGACTGACCAGTTGATGTTATTCGTTCAGTTGATTTTTTTTTTCAGCAGAGTGAAACAGTTGAATGAAGCTAGTCTCTGTGGCCACTTCAGCTGTATACATGAGGGTCTCCACACTGTTCATGGGTTTGAGAGATAGCACTTACACACTTTTTCGCCTTTTCGGTTGTACATGAACCATAACTAGAGTTGTCAACTTTTTCTTAGGCAAATAACGTGTTTTGTTCAATCAGAGATGAATGAAAATTACAGACTTTTGCTAAAAATTAATTACAATCAAAATTTTCGTATTTATATCACTACGAATGTTTCGTCCTTCTGTCATTTAATATGGATTTTTCGATGGATTTAAGATATTAATAGCCGCTGCTACATATTAAACTGATATTTGAATAAATTCATTTCATTGAAACTCTGTCTCTGCACCCGTCACCGATAATTCTATTTCGATTAATGTTCGGGTCAAGTGAAAAGAATGCATATAAAGCCGCGTCCACACCGGCAGCACCACGGGAGGATTCAGCCGACGACCGACATTGGCCGAAGACGGCCGATTTTTCCAGTCAGTACGCCAGTATGAGCGCGGTCACACTGTAGCCGATCTCATCAGCCGAACGTGTAGGCTTCGGACGACAATCGGTGAAGTTCAGATCAGTTTGTTTTCTCCGATCAAATCGACCGTCCTTCTCACACATGATCTATGAAAAACTGGTAAGTTTAATCCAAGAGTGAGTGAATTTGTGGCATCCTGAGGATAAAAGTATCATACGGTACTCGGGATGTAGTTCGGAATTGTGAACTGAAATCGCACGCTTCTTGGAAACAACAACCAGGCAAAATCTTTGTCGAATATTTTAGGTGTAAATTACAACCTCAAAAAATTAATACATTCGAGTGAGAAAGATGACGCATCTTATGCCGAAGTTACTGTAGTGGGTCTTTTTTGAGTTGTGATAGGTGGACATAGCTGTCTAAAAATTATTATTAGTGCTTGCTGCCGTTTGTATGCCAGTAGGGTGGTGATTCTGTTATATGAAGTGATTTGCAAATCTGGTGTTGTGTGTGTCCACTTTTCAGTGCTTTACGTGTCCATAGAATATTATTCTAAACTTCGTTTATCTTTCACACGTATGCTAAATGACAGTCACTGAAGGTTAATTAACGTGGAAGGCAGAATTTCAAATAAATTCAGCAAAACGTAGTGTTTGTATCCTTGCTTTTCAGGTTCACCACCAATCATCTTGAGCATGTAAAGCGGAAGGCCCATATGTGAAACACTTTCAATTAACGAAAGCTAATTTCGAGTACTGTTAGCGCTGTGATTCGAGCTCAGTTAAAAAATCCAATACTGACATTAAAGATGCACTTCTGGCTCAAGTAGAACTGAGGCGACATGTCAGTATTCAAATCTATTCCTTGCTACATCACGTTCTGAAAAGGACAGTTTCAAAGTTTTTGTGCGATACGTTGAATGCCGTATACGATGCCCTAAAGAGTAATTAAAAAGCTAATATCTTCACACTTGCACCACAAATACTACGAAATGTTAAATCTATTCTCTAATGAATTTGACGCTTCGCTTCGCGCAAGTGCACTGAAAAGGCACTGTGGTATACAGGATTTCATTCCTTAAAATCTGCTCTCACTCTGAAATAATACTGCCAACAGCAATTGTTTAGAGAGCATTGAATTTTCCAGTACTAGACTCTGATTATCTGAATATTCTGCCAGTACTGCATTAATTTTCACCATTTTTATAATAAATTAAGCTGCTGTGAAACCATAAATCTGTCTTTCATTAACTAAATAATAGTTGCTTACAGACAAATTTTATCCTTGCATCATATAACAGAAACAGTATCTGCTTCACGACGTAAGTTAATCATTACGTGCTCATAACCTCATTGCCAAAACACCGAAGTTCACATCCCACCACTGTAGCAAAATAAACACTACTTGGAACAAAGCGTTTTGGAGAGATCCTTAATGCGGCTTATCATTGAAACTATAGTTTCATAATATACACGTATAAATATGAAGAACAACAGGAATGGGATGTTAAATTCAAAGGTAGTGGCGCATTCTGACGCTAATCATTGGTGAGAGAAGGAAATGTCCCAAACCGTTTCTAACTTTTTTGCATGAACGTTTTTTCCCTTCATCTCATATATTCGTAAAACCTGTCCGGTAATTCCTATAATTGGAAACAGAGTGTACAGTACTCACCACGTTCTTTTCGAGACAGATACAGCTTATTTACTTGCACTCGGTGTATTTTTAACAGAAAACTCCACACTGCAGCACTCATCTCTAAGCACAGAGGTGTTTTTGCATCCATCCTACCCATGCGTGTTAAAATTTAACCTGCTTCATACATAGCGACCTTACCTCCTTAAGCCAGCCGCAAACTGACGATGGAGATCGGAGGCAACGCGACCAAAGTGTCGGCCGATGTTATCGGGCGACCTCTATCAATGGACTCTGCTGACTGTTGTCGGCGAACGCAGCCTAAAAGCTACAAAATACACTGAAGAGCCAACGAAACTGGTACACCTGCCTAATATCGTGTACGGCCCCCGTGAGCACACAGGAGTGCCACAACATGACGTGGCATGGACTCGACTAAAGTCTCAAGTAGTGATGGAGGAAACTCACACCTCGAATCCTGCAGGAGTGTCCCTGAATCCGTAAGAGTACGAGGGGGTGAAGATCTCTTCTGGACAGCACATTGCAAGGCTTCCCAGACATGCTCAATAATGAAACTTCCTGGCAGATTAAAACTGCGTGCACGACCGAGACTCGGACTCGGGACCTTTGCCTTTCGCGGGCAAGTGCTCTACCAACTGAGCTACCGAAGCACGACTCACGCCCGGTACTCACAGCTTTACTTCTGCTAGTACCTCGTCTCCTACCTTCCAAACTTTACAGAAGCTCTCCTGCGAACCTTGCAGAACTAGCACTCCTGAAAGAAAGGATATTGCGGAGACATGGCTTAGCCACAGCCTGGGAAGCTGGCAGAAGTAAAGCTGTGAGTACCGGGCGTGAGTCGTGCTTCGGTAGCTCAGTTGGTAGAGCACTTGCCCGCGAAAGTCAAAGGTCCCGAGTTCGAGTCTCGGTCGGGCACACAGTTTTAATCTGTCAGGAAGTTTCATATGGTTCAAATGGCTCTGAGCACTATGGGACTTAACATCTATGGTCATCAGTCCCCTAGAACTTAGAACTACTTAAACCTAACTAACCTAAGGACAGCACACAACACCCAGCCATCACGAGGCAGAGAAAATCCCTGCCCCCGCCGGGAATCGAACCCGGGAACCCGCGCGTGGGAAGCGAGAACGCTACCGCACGACCACGAGATGCGGGCCCAGGAAGTTTCATATCAGCGCACCCTCCGCTGCAGAGTGAAAATCTCATTCTGGATGCTCAATAATGTTCGTGTCTGGGGAGTTTGGTGGCCAGCGGAAGTGTTTAAATTCAAAAGCGCGTTCCTAGAGTCACTCCGCAGCGGTTCTGGACGTGTTGCGTGTCGCATTGTCCTGCTGGTATTGCCCGAGTCCGTTGCCATGCACGATGAACGTAAATGGATGCAGATGATCAGACAGGATGCTTACGTACATGTCTCCTGTCAGAGTCGTATCTAGAGCTATCAGGGGTCATATATCACTCCAACTGCACACGCCCCACGCCATTACAGAGCCTCCACCAGTTTGAACACTCTCCCGCTGACATACAGCGTCGATGGATTCATGAGGTTGTGTCCATACCCGCGCACGTCCATCCACTCGATACAATTTGAAACGAGACTCATCCGACCAGGCATCATCCTTCCAGTCATCAACAGTCTAGCGTCGGTGCTGACGGGCCCAGGCGAGGGGTAAAGATTTGTGTCGTGCTGCCATCAAGGGAACACGAGTGGGCCTTCGGCTCCGAAAGCCCATATCGATGATGATTCGTTGAATGGTTCGCACGTAACACTTGTTGATGGCCCAGCACTGAAAATGGCAGCAATTTGCGGATGGGTTGCACTTCTGTCACGCTGATCGATTCACTTCAGTCGTCTTTGGTCCCGTTCTGGCAGGGTCATTTACCTAATATTTACGGTACACTCATGAAATGGTCGTACAGGAAAATCCCCACTTCATCGCTACCTCGGAGATGCTGTGTCTCATTGCTCGTGCGCTGACTACAACACCACGTTCAAACTCACTTAATTGTTAATAACCTGCCATTGTTGCAGCAGTAACCGATCTAACAACCGCGCCAGGCACTTGCTGTCTTATATAGGCGTTGCCGACCGCAGTGCCGTATTCTGCCTGTTTATACATCTCTGTGTTTAAATACGCAGTTCCTATGACGCTTCAGTGTAAGTTCGGCGTCGTGCTGCTGGTGTTGTTGTTGTTGTGGTCGTCAGTCCTGAGACTGGTTTGATGCAGCTCTCCATGCTACTCTATCCTGTGCAAGCTTCTTCATCTCCCAGTACCTACTGCAGCCTACATCCTTCTGAATCTGCTTAGTGTAGTCATCTCTTCGTCTCCCTCCACGATTTTTACCCTCCACGCTCCCTCCAGTACGAAATTGGTGATCCCTTGATGCCTCAGAACATGTCCTACCAACCGCTCCCTTCTTCTAGTCAAGTTGTGCCACAAACTCCTTTTCTCCCCAATTCTATTCCATACCTCCTCATTAGTTATGTGATCTACCCACCTAATCTTCAGCATTCTTCTGTAGCACCACATTTCGAAAGCTTCTATTCTCTTCTTGTCTAAACTATTTATCGTTCATGTTTCACTTCCATACATGGCTACACTCCATACAAATACTTTAAGAAACGACTTCCTGACACTTAAATCTATACTCGATGTCAACAAATTTCTCTTCTTCACAAACGCTTTCCTTGCCATTGCCAGTGTACATTTTTAAATCCTCTCTACTTCGACCACCATCAGTTATTTTGCTCCCCAAATAGCAAAACTCCTTTACTACTTTAAGTGTCTCATTTCCTAATCTAATTCCCTCAGCATCACCCGACTTAATTCTACTACATTCCATTATCCTCGTTTTGCTTTTGTTGATGTTCATGTTCTATCCTCCTTTCAAGACACTGTCAGTTCCGTTCAACTGCTCTTCCAAGTCCTCCGCTGTCTCTGACAGAATTACAATGTCATCGGCGGACCTCAAAGTTTTTATTTCTTCTCCATGGATTTTAATACCTACTCCGAATTTTTCTTTTGTTTCCTTCACTGCTTGCTCAATATACAGATTGAATAGCATCAGGGAGAGGCTACAACCCTGTCTCTCTCCCTTCCCAATCACTGCTTCCCTTTCATGTCCCTCGACTCTTGTAACTGCCATCTGGTTTCTGTACAAATTGTAAATAGCCTATCGCTCCCTGTATTTTACCCCTGCCACCTTCAGAATTTGAAAGAGAGTATACCAGTCAACATTGTCAAAAGATTTCTCTAAGTCTACAAATGCTAGAAACGTAGGTTTGCGTTTCCTTAATCTTTCTTCTAAGATAAGTCGTAGGGTCAGTATTGCCTCACGTGTTCCAACATTTCTACGGAATCCAAACTGATCTTCCCCGAGGTCAGCTTCTACCAGTTTTTCCATTCGTCTGTAAAGAATTCGCGTTAGTATTTTGCAGCCGTGGCTTATTAAACTGATAGTTCGGTTTTTTCACATCTGTCAACACCTGCTTTCTTTGGGATTGGAATTATTATACTCTTCTTGAGGTCTGAGGGAATTTCGCCTGTCTCATACATCTTGCTCACCAGATGGTAGAGTTTTGTTAGGCCTGGCTCTCCCAAGGCTGTCAGTAGTTCTAATGGAATGTTGTCTACTCCTGGGGTCTTGCTTCGACTCAGGTCTTTCAGTGCTCTGTCAAACTCTTCACGCAGTATCGTATCTCCCATTTCATCATCTACATCCTCTTCCAATTCCATAATATTGTCCTCAAGTACATCGCCCTTGTACAGACCCTCGATATACTCCTTCCACCTTTCTGCTTTCCCTTCTTTGCTTAGAACTGGGTTTCCATCTGAGCTCTTGATATTCATACAAGTGGTTCTCTTTTCTCCAAAGGTCTCTTTAATTTTCCTGTAGGCAGTATCTATCTTACCCCTAGTGAGATAAGCCTCTACATCCTTACATTTGTCCTC
This sequence comes from Schistocerca serialis cubense, assembly GCF_023864345.2. NCBI lineage: Eukaryota > Metazoa > Arthropoda > Insecta > Orthoptera > Acrididae > Schistocerca > Schistocerca serialis. Next base: position 62,148,040 of record NC_064645.1, read on the forward strand.
TAGCCATCCCTGCTTAGCCATTTTGCACTTCCTGTCGATCTCATTTTTGAGACGTTTGTATTCCTTTTTGCCTGCTTCATTTACTGCATTTTTATATTTTCTCCTTTCGTCAATTAAGTTCAATATTTCTTCTGTTACCCAAGGAGTTCGACTAACCCTCATCTTTTTACCTACTTGATCCTCTGCTGCCTTCACTATTTCATTCCTAAAAGCTACCCATTCTTCTTCTACTGTATTTCTTTCCCCCATTCCTGTCAATTGTTTCCTTATGCTCTCCCTGAAACTCTCTACAACCTCTGGTTCTTTCAGTTTATTCAGGTCCCATCTCCTTAAATTCCCACCTTTTTGCAGTTTCTTCAGTTTTAATCTACAATTCATAACCAATAGATTGTGGTCAGAGTCCACATCTGCCCTTGGAAATGTCTTACAATTTAAAATCTGATTCCTAAATCTCTGTCTTACCATTATATAATCTATCTGAAACCTTTTAGTATCTCCAGGGTTCTTCCATGTATACAACCTTCTTTCATGATTCTTGAACCAAGTGTTAGCTACGATTAATTTATGCTCTGTACAATATTCTACCAGACGGCTTGCTCTTTCATTTCTCAGCCCCAATCCATATTCTCCTACTACGTTTCTTTCTCTTCCTTTTCCTACTGTCGAATTCCAGTCACCCATGACTATTAAATTTTCGTCTCCCTTCACTGCCTGATTAATTTCTTTTATCTCATCACACATTTCATCAATTTCTTCATCATCTGCAGAGCTAGTTGGCATATAAACTTGTACTACTGCAGTAGGCGTGGGCTTCGTGTCTATCTTGGCCACAATAATGCGTTCTCTATGCTGTTTGTAGTAGCTTACCCGCACTCCTATTTTTTTATTCATTATTAAACCTACTCCTGCATTATCCCTATTTGATTTTGTATTTATAACCCTGTATTCACCTGACCAAAAGTCTTGTTCCTCCTGCCACCGAACTTCACTAATTCCCACTATATCTAACTTTAACCTATCCATTTCCCTTTTTAAATTTTCTAACCTACCTGCCCGATTAAGGGATCTGACATTCCACGCTCCGATCCGTATAATGCCAGTTTTCTTTCTCTTGATAACGAAGTCCTCCTGAGTAGTTCCCGCCCGGAGATCCGAATGGGGGACTATTTTACCTCCGGAATATTTTACCCAAGAGGACGCCATCATCATTTAATCATACAGTAAAGCTGCATGCCCTCGGGAAAAATTATGGCTGTAGTTTCCCCTTGCTTTCAGCCGTTCGCAGTACCAGCACAGCAAGGCCGTTTTGATTAGTGTTACGAGGCCAGATCAGTCAATCGTCCAGACTGTTGCCCCTGCAGCTACTGAAAAGGCTGCTGCCCTTCTTCAGGAACCACCCGTTTGTCTGGCCTCTCAACAGATACCCCTACGGTACGGCTATCTGTATCGATCGTTGAGACACGCAAGCCTCCTCACCAACGGCAAGGTTCATGGTTCATGATTGGGGGGGGGGGGGGGGGGGGTGCTGCTCGTATGGAAGGCAAAACGAACTGTTTGTTCAACTGTGCTCCATTCTGTGTTGTTCTGCGCTGCTCTGCGCCGTGCGTTTGTGTGCGGCATGGCGCAGCGCATCCAATGTGTAGTTGCGTATCACTTGCTGTTTGAACATAACGGTCAATATACTCAATTCATCATAAGAATAAACCTAATGTAAACTTTACACTATGTATTCTTCCGCTTTTGCTGGAACCTCATAGGATTTTGTTTTATGTGGACCAGAAGGCAAGCTGTCTCGAGTACAGTCAAGTACGATAATGATACGTTTTATGCTTTGGGTTACGACACAGCGATAATACGGGGCAACAGGTTTACCGGCGCATTTAACTTGGAAAGCACTGGCCGGGTAAGTTATCCAGCTAACCTGCAGTCATGTGAACAGTTGCACTAAAGACGTAAAAAGAGACGAGAACAATGTAGCTTTTAATGTCATTTAATTTTGAAACAGAAGGAAGTAATATATGGTAAAACTCAGGCGATACGCTTCTTCTATGATCGGACAGAAAACAAAACGCTCTCGATCTTAGATAACATAGTATTGCAATTAAAAGCAAGAGTGATAAGAATTCCCGACTTTAACACTGGTAATTTTTCTGCATGAGCTATGTGCGGCTCAAAAGCGCACTGACTGGATTTTACCGCATTGTTAAATATTGAAGCCACTAAAGGTATTACAGTCAGTCGTCTGGTAATCTGAACTCCTTCCATATCGGACCCAGAGGAATATGTATCAGTACTGCTACGTGATAAAGAGGCGATCAGCAACAGATCCGCAAGCCACCAAAAGTCCACATTTCCTCCTCCTTTTTTTATGACGGGCTCTTTTGCATTTCACCATCGTTCGGCAGTGACGCGTCACAAAGCCTCGTGCATTAGTTCCATTACGTTTGGCAACTTAAATGTCTTGTTATTCCTCGCGACAGATTCCTTACCATGGCTCCAGATCAATTCTGTTTGGTTCAGACTGCAGTGTTAAGGTGGCAACCATAAAAATATAGCATGTGTACAGTGTGCTCGGAGCCGTGAAAATTATTGCTTTCCATGTTTCTACGATGCTTATCACTATGGCTCGTATGAGATCACATCTGGCCTACAAACCAATGGGCATATTCAAACAAAGAGTATTAAATTTTTCTTTTTTCTCTAAACAATTTAGTTGTGTGATGATTTTTTAACTTTAACAGTCTTTTATAAAAGATCGATTATGAAGAATATGTACTTTTAATGAAAACCAGAATGTTGCGTGCGATATGCTATTAGAAACTAGAAGATGTGCATTTTTCTTGAAAAACGATGGTTAAGTATGAGTTAATTACCATATATTTGATGAATTTCATATTTGAATGATTTACGTATTCAAACCGAACAAAAAAAAATTAAATTTTCGAACGAGTTCCGAACAGCCGCCTCCCACCACTGCCGTTTATAAACTATGACACTACTGATTGCGCCACGCATAATCGAATCTGTTTCTCAAAAAATGTCAAAGCTGTTTTTTCTATGTAATCTTGTGAAAACATGAAGAACAACTTGTTTCTAGTCATTAATGATGTTCCGCGCGCGTGTTTCACTACGAAGCAGGAAGCAGTGTCCATCCATTTTCACGGTAAGTATGAACAGCGAGACAGAGCACAGGAGCGTTTACGGAGACTGACTGTACACGATTCTTTAAATAAAAATTACGTAGCCAAAGTACGATTAAGAAAAACGTTGATGGCTGTTAATACAACAGAATACATTAAAGTTTCATACACAGTGACAAAGTAATAAGATTTCTAATACATAGGTTGGATCTACTTCCAAGGGTGGAACAACACCAGTGTACGAGAACTGGCCAATCATCGCGTTTGTGTTCGTTTGCATCAGGTTTATTCGTGTGATAAACGGAGTACAGTCGGAAGATTTTTTTTCCTTTTTTCTTTTTTTGTGAAAAATATCTGTGACTGTTCGTTAAATTTCTTTGAATTTTTTTAATTGACTAGTTTCATAATATGAATCATCCTTTCAGACGTTGAATATCGCACTGAATTTATCTTGGGGACCAGTTTATATCCAGTCATATGGTTTCTTCCATTCCTATGCACTGAGCTTTTCGGGATTCTGATCCTGGCTCAAAGTCCACTACTAACAAAAAGCCTATTCAGAAATATGGACGAAAAACTGAATTAATTTCTACTTTCTGGCACACAATAAAAAGCAAATATCGGAATGGCAATAACACTGACGACAGGCGAGGACAGAGTGCAGCCAATTAGGGACATGTACTTCATGGACGAACTAGTTCAAATGAACTCTTCCGGGAAAGGAACCTTTCGGAGCGGCCTTTCTTTTATAGAACTCTAGTGCTTTTATTCTTCACTTCCCCTACCTATTGGAGGTAGGAACGTGCATGAATGAATTTCCCCTTGTTTGATACTGGGTAAACCCCACTCCCATGACCTGAAGCGTCTGTAACTCTGAACTCCTGACAGCGAACTTTGCGAACTGCGTCGGATCGGAAGACTGAAACTGTTCCATCAGTTCACTTGGTCCAGTTCAGTCTCCGGTATCTGTGTCTAAATATTTCTTCCCTATCTTAAGAATTGACTTTTGCGAAATATTAAATGAGAAGAAGTTGGCGACAATTGACAGTATTTTAATCTTCAGTGCTTCCCACATCCCACGTTCCCAAGTAAAGACCTGTATTACAATTGAAAGCGTTCAGCGCATTCTGACAAAAAGATTGCATGAAAAATGGTTCAAATGGCTCTGAGCACTATGGGACTTAACATCTGAGGTCATCAGTCCCCTAGAACTTAAAACTACTTAAACCTAACTAACCTAAGGACACCACACGCATTCGTGCCCGAGGCAGGATTCGAACCTGCGACCGTAGCGGTCGCGCGGTTCCAAACTGTAGCGCCTGGAACCGCTCGGCCACCCTAGCCGGCTGCATGAAAAAAAAAAAAATAGTAGAAATTTGCACACTGGTTTGTTCCTAAAGGCCATTCAATATTTGTCGGCAATAATATTATAAAAATTTGCTTTCAAATTGATTAGTTTAAGAGTCTCTCTGAGTACTCTGCTTTACTGGTACTTCAATATTAAAAATGAATTACATAATTCATCTAACAAAGTTCATCTTAACTAGTTCAATAAAAAGAACTGTCTCAAAGATAATAATTCCATGAAAAGAACTGGTTTGGCCACCTCTACAGTCAACAATGATGATTTAACAATGGCAAAACGATCGAATATTTCCGCTCAGAGCTGAATGCACCGGTCTCCGTCGACTGCTTTTATTCAGTTGCCTCCACAGGCTGCGTTTAGTCAAAAATATGAATAAATAGTCCAACCGACATGCAAAGCTACAACGACTGAATCCATTACTTTCATTCTGTTGCACCCATACACTAATAATAACAATAATTTCATGTGGCTCCAGAATATTTCATTAATACATTCAAAATACGTCATTTTGTGTCATTAATATGATGACATCTTTCTGAATTAGTTATCTCAAATTATGTGCTCATATGACCAACATATTCAACTAGTTCAAAACAAAAGAGACTTTTATTCACAGCCGGCCGGAGTGGCCGAGCGGTTCTAGGCGCTACAGTCTTGAACCGCTGCTTTGGGCATGTATGTGTGTGATGTCCTAAGATTAGTTAGGTTTAAGTAGTTCTAAGTTCTAGGGGACGACCTCAGATGTTAAGTCCCATAGTGCTCAGACCCATCTGAACCATTTTTTTTATTCATAAATTTAAGGTTGACATTGAGAATTAAAAATATGAACTGTAAAAATGAAATCAGAATGGTTGATAAAATCCTATTAGATGTCAATGAAAATAACCTGAAAAACTAGAGAAACACAAAATAAAGTTTAAAGAAAGCTACAACTCTGATACCGTTTATAACGTTTTCTTTGGTTACAAAGCTTCACATCTCATCATGCTAATGGCTACATTACATTATTTCTATATTTCCAAATTTTTAAATAATGACTGGCATAATTAATACACCGAACTGCTAGCAATGGGACATCGAAATTTTGAAGAAACTGAGGCCATTATGACATCTGAACTGGCGATAAGGGGAACATACTTTCGGAGATGGATACTAAAACCAAATCCTACCTCCACAGAGACGACTTGCTTCCATTTAAGTGACAGACTACTTTGCCACAAACAGCGCCCAAAATATCAAGGGCTTACATTGGACCGGAAATTATCCTACAAGAAGCATCTGGAAAATGCTGGTGCGAAGATACGAACTAGGGACGACATCCTACGCAAGCCCTGCGGAACAACTTGGGGATCTGCAGTTCAGCGCTTGGACTAGTCTACTCAACTGCAGAAACTGAATTTAAACGCATAACCCGCAATCCACGGAGACGTGGTTTATCTAGAAAGACAACCATCACTGAAAACATCCATAGATAACTTCAGCTCACCGACCGACTCACGAGAACGAGACTGGACAGGGGTATTTGCCACACATGCATCAGAAAGAAATCCCCTGCCTTTGACCAATCGCGCAGAACATGGACAACAGTCATGGTGGGGTCATGTATGGGGTAGGGCTCCATCTCCGAGATGCAACTGTGTAACAGTCATGCAAACCGCTGGTCACATTGTTGCAGAATGTGCTAATAGGGAATATCGTGGAACTTCCGACGATTTCCTGGTGGCAATGAACGACGCAGTTGATGATATTAAAAATTTACATGTCTATTTGCAAATTACGTGTGTTATTGTTTGTATTACATGTAGCATTGTGCTTAAAAACGACATGATAAATGAATATATACATCAATAAATGAATATTGAACAAATGTATTTTGAAAGCAACATTTTTTAGTTGATTATGTCCAGTACAGTCCATTGGCAGCATTTGAATAGATGTATGTGGGAAACCTCCAAAAACTACACTCAAATTGTCTGTAGAATCGGCTCCAAGAGTTTTGGATGAAATCAAGACAGGCTTCGTTTCTACAGTTTAAACATTTATTGTGCAGCAACAAGTCTATCATCGCGTGTTTCGCTATGTTGCATCGCGTAGATACTAGTTTGGTAGTTGTTCAGTTTTTTACTGAACTGTTCATACTTGAGCTTCCGGTTCAATGTTCAGTACCGAAGAATGAGAGGTTCGGGATTTTTAGAATTCCATTTATATCACTAATTTTTTTACTGAGGAGTAATGCCTGAAATTTGGTCTTCTGGGTACGGTCTTGGCGCTATGGATCTCGGAATGTTGAATTCTCGAGCGATTTCCGAAATGCAGTATTCTATGCATCTACCTCCAGCTTCCCTTCCTTGTCCAGTGTATGTTCATTTCCATCGTGCAGCCATAATGACGACGGTAACCTTTTCACGTGAGTCACCTGAGCACAAATGACAGCTCCGCCAGTGCACTGCCCTTTTAATGCGTCGTGCATGCGATACTACCGCCAGCTGTATAGGTGCATATCGCTATGCCATGACATTCGTCAGCTCAGTGTACGCATTAGTTGTAATTTGAAATCTGCAACGTGCAACGAACGACTTTTCTCCAAAAATTGAAGGTAACAAATATTTTTGAAGGCGGTAACTAGCAATAATAAACGCAGTTTTCATTGTTTACTAAGCGTTTTATTGTCTTACCCACAGCCGTCAGTTCAGAAGATCCTTTCGCCAGGCAGTGTTCGATTATTTTATCAGTCTAATCATGTAACTGTACATGGATACTGGGAAGGCACTAATTCAGGAAGGGAATATTAGTACGACAATGAAATTTCCGAACTTCTTGCGCTTTTTTCTAGCACAGACTGATGCATTTGCCGCCATATATGATGTATAGATGAGTGCTTCCGAGTTCAAGTTTTCAGAATCTACTGAAATATCTGCCATGTAAACTAAATGCAGTTTCATACAGACATCACGGGGCCTGGTTTTCCAGGGACAGAAGGTGAGCTACTGTTGCATTTAGTCAGCCCTTGCAGGGAGGGATTTCGGTGAAGGTTCAAAATGGTTCAAATGGCTCTGAGCACTATGGGACTTAACTTCTGAGGTCATCAGTCGCCTAGAACTTAGAACTACTTAAACCTAACTAACCTAAGGACATCACACACATCCATGCCCGAGGCAGGATTCGAACCTGCGACTGTAGCGGTCGCGCGGTTCCAGACTGTAGCGCCTAGAACCGCTCGGCCACTCCGGCCGGCTGGGAGAAGGGGTGGGGGTGTTATCCTTGATGGAACTGGGCATAGATGGGCCTTAAACTGGTTGTGGTTGTACTGATGAGGGAGGAGAGGAATGTCCAGTGTAACTGGCGATGGATTCTGTGGTATCACGTATAAAGGTTGGTAATGGAATAGCATGAGTCCGTTAGACGCCGATAGCGGTCTTGCGGCATCCAGCGGTCCCAATGGAGCAGGCTCATTGAGCCTCACCTCCAGCAGTGTCACAGCACAAGCGCCTTCTGCCGCGGCGATGTACACTGAAGCGCCAAACAAACTGGTACCGTCATGCGTATTCAAATACAGAGATATGTGAACAGGCAGAACACGGCAGTTTGGTCGGAAACGCCTATATAAGACATCAAGTGTCTGGCACAGTTGTTAGATCGGCTACTGCTGCTACAATGGCAGGTTATCAAGATTTATGTGAGTTTTGAACGTCGGTGCACGAGCAACGCGACACAGCATCTTCGAGGTAGCGATGAAGTGGGGATTTTCCTGTACGACAATTTGACGAGTGTACCGTGAATATCAAGAATCTGGTAAAACATCAAATCTCCGACATCGCTGAGGCTGGAAAAAGATCCTGCAAGAATGGGAGCAACAACGACTGATGAGAATCGTTCAACGTGACAAAAGTGCAACCTGTCTGCAAATTGCTGCAGATTTCAGTGCTTGGCCATCAGCAGGTGTCAGCGTGTGAACCACTCAACGAAACATAATTGATATGGGCTTTCAGAGCTAAATGCTCACTCGTGTACCCTTGATGACTCCACAACACAAAGCTTTACGCCTCGCCTGAGTCCGTCAACACCGACAACATACTGTTGATGAGTGGAAACAAGTTGCCTGGTCGGACGATTCTCGTTTCATATTGTACCGAGCGGATGGACGTGAACAGGTATGGAGAAAACCTCATGACACTGCATGTCGGCAGGGGAGTGTTCAAGCTGGTGGAGGCTCTGTAATGGTGTGGGGCGTGTGCAGTTGGAGTGATATACAGGGTGTTACAAAAAGGTACGGCCAAACTTTCAGGAAACATTCCTCACACACAAATAAAGAAAAGATGTTATGTGGACATGTGTCCGGAAACGCTTAATTTCCGTGTTAGAGCTCATTTTAGTTTCGTCAGTATGTACTGTACTTCCTCGATTCACCGCCAGTTGGCCCAATTGAAGGAAGGTAATGTTGACTTCGGTGCTTGTGTTGACATGCGACTTATTGCTCTACAGTACTAGCATCAAGAACATCAGTACATAGTATCAACAGGTTAGTGTTCATCACGAACGTGGTTTTGCAGTCAGTGCAATGTTTACAAATGCGGAGTTGTCAGATGCCCATTTGATGTATGGATTAGCACGGGGAAATAGCCGTGGCGCGGTACGTTTGTATCGAGACAGATTTCCAGAACGAAGGTGTCCCGACAGGAAGACGTTCGAAGCAATTGATCGGCGTCTTAGGGAGCACGGAACATTCCAGCCTATGACTCGCGACTGGGGAAGACCTAGAACGACGAGGACACCTGCAATGGACGAGGCAATTCTTCGTGCAGTTGACGATAACCCTAATGTCAGCGTCAGAGAAGTGCTGCTGCACAAGGTAACGTTGACCACGTCACTGTATGGAGAGTGCTACGGGAGAACCAGTTGTTTCCGTACCATGTACAGCGTGTGCAGGCACTATCAGCAGCTGATTAACCTCCACGGGTACACTTCTGCGAATGGTTCATCCAACAATGTGTCAATCCTCGTTTCAGTGCAAATGTTCTCTTTACGGATGAGGCTTCATTCCAACGTGATGAAATTGTAAATTTTCACAATCAACATGTGTGGGCTGACGAGAATCCGCACGCAATTGTGCAATCACGTCATCAATACAGATTTTCTGTGAACGTTTGGGCAGGCATTGTTGGTGATGTCTTGATTGGGCCCCATGCTCTTCCACCTACGCTCAATGGAGCACGTTATTATGATTTCATACGGGATACTCTACCTGTGCTGCTAGAACTTGTGCCTTTGCAAGTACGACACAACATGTGGTTAATGCACGATGCAGCTCCTGCACATTTCAGTCGAAGTGTTCGTACGCTTCTCAACAACAGATTCGGTGACCGATGGATTGGTAGAGGCGGACCAATTCCATGGCCTCCACGCTCTCCTGACCTCAACCCTCTTGACTTTCATTTATGGGGGCATTTGAAAGCTCTTGTCTACGCAACCCCGGTACCAAATGTAGAGACTCTTCGTGCTTGTATTGTGGACGGCTGCGATACAATACGCTATTCTCCAGGGCTGCATCAGCGCATTAGGGATTCCATGTGACGGAGGGTGGATGCATGTATCCTCGCTAACGGGGGACATTTTGAACATTTCCTGTAACAAAGTGTTCGAAGTCACGCTGGTACGTTCTGTTGCTGTGTGTTTCCATTCCATGACTAATGTGTTTTGAAGAGAAGTAATAAAATGAGCTCTAACATGGAAACTAAGCGTTTCCGGACACATGTCCACATAACATATTTTCTTTCTTTGTGTGTGAGGAATGATTCCTGAAAGTTTGGCCGTGCCTTTTTGTAACACCCTGTAGAACCCCTGATAGCTGTAGATACGACTCTGACAGGGGATATGTACATAAGCACCGTATCTTATCATCTGCATCCATTCAGGTTCACTGTGCATGCCGACGGACTCGGGCAATTCCAGCAGGACGATGTGACACGCAACACGTCCAGAATTCCAGAATGAGATTTTCACTCTGCAGCGGAGTGTGCGCTGATATGGAACTTCCTGGCAGATTAAAACTGTGTGCAGGACCGGGCCTCGAAGGCAAAGATCCCGAGTTCGAGTCTCGGTCCGGCACACAGTTTTAATGTGCCAGGAAGTTTCACGTCCAGAATTGCTACAGAGTGGCTCCACGAATACTCTTCCGAGTTTAAACACTTCTGCTGCCACCAAACTCCCCAGACACGAACATTATTGAGCATGTCTGGGAAGCCTTGGAAAGTGCTGTTCAGAAGAGATCTCCACCCCCCGTACTCTTACGGATTTAGGGACACTCCTGCAGGATTCGAGGTGTGAGTTCCCTCCAGCACTACTTCAGACGTTAGTCGGGTCCATGCCACGTCATACTGTGGCACTCCTGCGTGCTCGCGGGGACCCTACACGATACTAGGTAGGTGTACCAGTTTCTTTGGCTCTTCAGTGTAGATCAGCCGGCGGCAGCCTCTCAAGCCACTTTGACTTTTTTTGTTTTTCATTTTGTTCGTTGTTGATCGTTCTGTTTGGTCGTTGCGGACGTCACGTGATATCCGCTCAAGTTAGTTTTGTTGATCCTTCCACTCAGTTTTTTATTACAGAGGCCAACCAGCTCTCCGACCGAACACGCTGAGCTACCGTGGCGGCTAAGACTCGGAACCACTACACCACGTGACATTCGAGGGGGAGGACTCGTGGCGGGCGGACACTGTGATGCCGGTCGCTGTTCTTCGGACGCGCTACGCTTGCCGTAGCGGAGTAAAAGTCGTCGCGTGTGCTGTGTATAAGCAGTGCAGCAAAATTGTCGTGTGCAAAAGCCATGTTTTTGCGTGTGTGCGGCCAATTTGTCGTGGTAGGAGCTAGGCGTGGTCCTACCACGCAGCTGCTGCCGGTCTACTGGCAGCGCAGGGGCCGCAGGGATTTTGGTTTTGAGCTGTCTGACCTGCCACCAACGTGTCCCAGTCAGAAACTGCCGCAGGGCATCCTTCCTGCTCCTCCAAGAGTAGGAAAATTCCTACACCAGGGCCTGTGGTACTACCCGGATACCCGCGAGCACGACCCAGCCTAAACAGATGAAGGACACGATCCCTCCCATCACATCCACCATCGAAAATGGCGCTATGGAAATGATCAAACAGATTGCGCCAATGTTAGAAGGTGACCTCAACACATCATGTAGGGGTTGATGGGTAAAGTTTCAGGCGTCCACACCTCCAGATTACAGGACAATAAAAGAGAACTTCCAGAGAAATAATATTCATCATACGTATACGACATCAGAAAGAGACACATTCAGGGCTGTGATAAATGGTCTCCCCCGTGAAACAGACCCAGCAGAAATCAAGGCGGACCTCATCTTCAGCAAGCTCAAGGTCATAGAGGTCAAACAAGAAACGTGTACCTCTGACGCGGCAAAACCAGGTGAAGGTCGCAAGAAGCGCGCACCTTGAGCGCGGAGGCTGCTACCGCACAGCCACAGTCGTCCCGCAGCTCTCAACCGGCGGCGTTTGTCGACGAGCTGAGAGAGCTGCGGCAACTGTTTTCAGGATTCAGCATCATTACCTTGTTCACCACGTTTGGCAAAGCTACGAGCTGCACCTGATGCTCTAGCAAAATTCATGATCAGTGCCGAAGGAGCGGTGGATCCCCTTAGGTCCACAAGAATAAAAATTGCAACATGGAACGCCAACGGCGTTAACACCAGCAAAATCCTTTTGGAAGACTATCTCGACAGGCATGACACCCTCAGTCATCCCCCCAGATGAGCCCAGTATTCCTGGCAACGCGGACACAAATTGTAATATAATCCGCTGAATTACAGGCCTATATCACTAACGTCGATTTGCAGTAGGGTTTTGGAACGTATACTGTATTCGAACATTGTGAAGTACCTCGAAAAAAACGATTTATTGACACATATTCAGCATGGATTCAGAAAATATCGTTCTTCTGAAACACAACTAGCTCTTTATACTCATGAAGTAATAACTGCTATCGACAGGGAATGTCAAATTGATTCCATATTTTTAGATTTCCAGAAGGCTTTCGACACCGTTCCTCACAAGCGTCTTCTAACCAAACTGCGTGCCTACGGAGTATCTCCTCAGTTGTGCGACTGGATTCGTGATTTCCTGTCAGAAAGGTTACAGTTTGTAGTAATAGACGGAAAGTCATCGAGTAAAACAGAAGTAATATCCGGCGTTCCCCAAGGAAGTGTTATAGGCCCTCTGTTGTTTCTGATCTATATTAACGACATAGGAGACAATCTCAGTAGCCGTCGTAGATTGTTTGCAGATGATGCTGTCATTTACCGTCTTGTAAAGTCATCAGATGATCAAAAGACTTGCAAAATCAGTTAGGTAAGATATCTGTATGGTGCAAAAAGTGGCAATTGACCCTGAATAAAGAAAAGTGTGAAGTTATTCACATGAGTACTAAAAGAAATCAGCTAAATTTCGATTACGCCACAAGTCACACAAATCTGAAGGCTGTAAATTCAGCTAAATACAATTACAATTACAAATAACCTAAATTGGAACGATCACATAGATAATATTGGGGGTAGAGCAAACCAAACACTGCGATTCATTGGCAGAAGACTTAGAAGGTGCAACAGGTCTACTAAACCGATAGCTTACACCACGCTTGTCAGCCCCATTCTGGAGTACTACTGTGCGGTGTGGGATCCACATCAGGTGGGACTGACGCATGACATCGAAAAAGTACAAACAAGGGCAGCTCGTTTTGTGTTATCGCGAAATAGGGGAGATAGTGCCACAGACATGATACGTGAATTGGAGTGGCAATCATTAAAACAAAGCTGTTTTTCGTTGCGACGGCTTCTTCTCATGAAATTTCAATCAGCAGTTTTCTCCTCCGATTGCGAAAACATTCTGTTGGCACCCACCTACATAGGGACAAATGCTCATCACGATAAAATAAGAGAAATCAGGGCTCGCACAGAAAAATTTAAGTGCTCGTTTATCCCGCGTGCCGTTCAAGGGTGGAACGGTAGAGAGACAGCCTGAAGGTGGTTCATAAAACCCTCTGCCAGGCACTTTATTTTGAATAGCGCAGTAATCACGTAGATGTAGATGTAGAAGTAGATGTAGATATTAGATATTTTTGTCGGGAAAAACTTATGAGTCTGACGGAAACGCGCCTGAAGCCCGACGACCGATTGGCTGTCAGAAAATACGCCGTCCACCGGTTCGACCGTGTGGACCGCCCAGGCGGCGGGACAGCGGTATTGGTTAAGGGCAGAGAAGGTGCTTCCGATCCTTGGAACGTCCGCAGACTCAGACTATCGAGGCTGCCGCTGTAGAAATCAAAACTGGCCAAAACCTTTGGCAAATTATTTCGGCCTACCATCTGCCCACTTCACACATCACTGCACAAGACCTTCAGGCACTGCTTAGGGTTCGCAATCGTGTACTGGTGGGAGGGGACCTAAATTCGAAACATAGAGGCTGGGGCTGTCGTCCGAGAACGCAAGTGGCACGAATGTGCGGGGGTTCATCGAGGGGCGCGCCACAAAAATCAAATGGTTCAAATGGCTCTGAGCACTATGGGACTTATCATCTGAGGTCACCAGTCCCCTAGAACTTAGAACTACTTAAACTTAACTAACCTAAGGACATCACACACATCCATGCCCGAGGCAGGATTCGAACCTGCGACCGTAGCGGTCACGCGGTTGCAGACTGAAGCGCCTAGAGCCTCTCGGCCACTCCGGCCGGCGAGGGGCGCGCCACCCTCAGTGTCATCGCCCCAGATGAGCCCACGCATATTCCTGGCAACGCGGGCAGAAATTCTGATATATTAGATATTTTTGTAGCGAAAAACATGGATCTCGATGCGACGGCCACAGTGCGCTACAAGCTGGACTCCGACCACAGTCCTGTCGTGCTGGATCTCGCCAGTGTCGAAGACGATGCCGGGAGGATGGCATACACACAAGTAATCACAAACTGGGGCAGATATACCTACCTGGTGAGAGAGAATATGGAGGAAAATTCCCCGCTCCAGACAGAAGGAGACGTGGACGAAGAGAAATTCGCTGGCATCCTCCACGCCTGTGCTCGTGCAACCAGCGTCAGGATAACCACAGATCCTGTCACCAGGTACCTGGCCCCTGACATCTAGAACCTCATAGTCGCCAAACGCAGGAGGCGTAGGCTGTGACAGCGCTACCGCTACCCAGCCGATCGCCGCCTGCTGCGGAGTCTAGAGCTAGAGGACCTGGTGAGACAACGACTACAAGAGCACAGGAGGCGCTGCTGGGGGGGGGGGGGGGGGGGACTAAGATCCGCCGAAGCAGGCATATCAACACGCAAAATCTGGAAATAAAGCGGCAGCGGAAAGATCCCACCAGAAAAAGACAAGCCACTGCACGGCGAGAACGGTCTTCCATACGACGAACAACAAAAGGTGGAAATAATGCCAATGATCCAGGTTATATGATATGGGCATCCTATTTGATCTAGCTTGTAGATTAGGCCATCCTGCCCGACGCGGTCAAATGTATTTTCTATGTCTAGGAGCACTGCTCCTGTTGCTTCTCTCCTTGCCCTGGCCAGTCAAATGTGTTCTACCATGCGAAGAATTTGTTGGATAGTGGACTAGTCAGGGCGGAAATCAAACTACACTACTGGCCATTAAAATTGCTACACCGATAAGAAATTGCAGATGATTAACGGGTATTCATTGGACAAATATATTGTACTAGAACTGGCATGTGATTACATTTTCACGCAATTCGGGTGCATAGATCCTGAGAAATCAGTAAGAACAACCACCTCTGGCCGTAATAACGGCCTTCATACGCCTGGGCATTGAGTCAAACAGAGCTTGGATGGCGTGTACAGGTGCAGCTGCCCATGCAGCTTCAACACGATACGACAGTTCATCAAGAGTAGTGACTGGCGTATTGTGACGAGCCAGTTGCTCGGCCACCATTGACCAGACGTTTTCAATTGGTGAGAGATCTGGAGAATGTGCTGGCCAGGACAGCAGTCAAACATTTACTCTATCCAGAAACGCCAGTACAGGACCTGCAACATGCGGTCGTGCATTATCCTGCTGAAATGTAGGGTTTCGCAGGGATCGAATGAACGGTAGAGCCACGGGTCGTAACACATGTGAAATGTAACGTCCACTGTTCAAAGTGCCGCCAATGCGAACAAGAGGTGACCGAAACGTGTAACCAATTGCACCCTATACCATCACGCAGGGTGATACGCCAGTATGGCGATGACGAATACACGCTTCCAATGTGCGTTCACCGCGATGTCGCCAAACACGGATGCGACCATCATGATGCTGTAAACATAACCTGGATTCATCCGAGAAAATGACGTTTTGCCATTCGTGCACCCAGGTTCGTCGTGGAGTACACCATCGGAGGCGCTCCTGTCTGTGGTGCAGCATCAAGAGTAACAGCAGCCATGGTCTCCGAGCTGATAGTCCATGCTGCTGCGAACGTCGTCGAACCGTTCGTGCAGATGGTTGTTGTCTTGTAAACGTCCCCATCTGTTGACTCTGGGATCGAGACGTGGCTGCACGATCCGTTAAAGCCATGCGGATAAGATGACTGTCATCTCGACTGCTAGTGATACGAGGCCGTTGGGATCCAGCACGGCGTTCCATATTACCCTCCTGAACCCACCGATTCCGTATTCTGCTAACAGTCATTGGATCTCGACCAACACGAGCAGCAATGTCGCGATACGATAAACCGCAATCGCGATAGGCTACAATGCGACCTTTATCAAAGTCGGAAACGTGATGGTACGCATTTCTCCTCCGTACACGAGACATCACAACAACGTTTCACCAGGCAACGCCGGTTAACTGCTGTTTGTGTATGAGAAATCGGTTGGAATCTTTCGTCATGTCAGCACGTTGTAGGTGTCGCCACTGGCGCCAACCTTGTGTGAATGCTCTGAAAAGCTAATCATTGGCATATCACAGCATCTTCTTCCTGTCGGTTTAATTTCGCGTCTGTAGCACGTCATCTTCGTGGTGTAGCAATTTTAATGACCAATAGTGTAGAATATTTGTTGTAAAGTTTAGTCCATAATAGTTGCTTTTGTTCTTTATTTATTTATCAGAAAGCACATTGGTGCAAGGCTACTGGCCGTGACATTCAAAGTTAAGGAGGAAATTGCATTGGTTTTATGGAAAAGAATTTAACGTTTCTTATGTAATGGATATTATTGTTACTTTATTTAGGACGTGAAAGTGGCCAGGCTTTGATTATTTAAATATGTTAAGATGTAAAATAATGTAGAATAAGCTGTAGCCAATCAGACGGACGGCTTCAGGAAAGGGAACTGCCCTAGTCAGTTGAGAGAGGATATTCGGCGCGCGGGAAAAGCGGCCGGAGACGGGCAGAGGGGCAGTGCTGGTGCAGGCGCGAAGGCGGACAGTTCTGGTCTAGACACCAAAGGGTATAATTCGGATTGAGACGCGAAAGCGGACAGTCGGTCTGTAGGCAGCTAGGAAGTGAAACGACTTAGAAAATTTCGCTTGGTGTGGTATCGCTGTACGTAGTCGCTGAGCGGTGAGCAGCCGCGCGCTTGGTATGAACTTTTCGTGTAAATGTCGAGGTGGAGTACCGGACTTGCGTTTCGCGATGAGACTGTGAGTGATCGAACTGTGTCAAATGGATATGCGCTCGAATGTAACAGTAACTCTAAATACGACCACTTTCGCAATTAGTTTGCTTTCTCAATAAACATTATTCTAACCAAATCGTAACTGAGTGGCCTACATCATTTATGGGTCGTTAATGTAGTTCCCGATATTATTATTACTGTTATTATATGTTGTGTTAACTTTTTATTTCGCAAACTTGCCATCAGCCAGATAATTTAACCAAAGGGTCATAAGTGTCTAATTTAGAGCGTGTAATGCGACACATCCGCTTCAACCCCTAGACGAATTTTGGCCAAGACATTTCGACAAAGAGGAACCGCATGTGATACCGAACGTCTTTGAGATGTTAGCACGTGGTTCCAGCCAGAAGCGGCATCTTCAACGGCGATTCATCGCGCAGCGGCGGTTGCAGTACCACAGCAGAGGCTACGAAATCTTCAATGTCGGCTTCAACTGCAACATCGGCAGCAATACCATGGCAGAAGGATCCAGCACGACCAAGCTAAGTGCCAGCGCTGATAGCGAGATTATGTATGATTCTGTAATTCAATCGCCAATAACAGACGTCGCTAATGTTAAACAGTCGGCCAGTTTGTGTGGGTCCGAAAGTACTAGTGAGCTGCTTAGCCCGAAGTCGGAGCGGGAGAGCGTGATCGGCGGTGAATTTAGTAGGGCAAGCAGTCCGAAGTCAGGCAAGGGAGATAAATTTGTGCGAGACATGATATCGCCATTAATGGAAATGCTAAGAGGTTTGGGATCCAAAACTGATTCTGTTAAAACCGATATGGGATCCAAAACTGATTCTTTTAAAACCGACATGGTTGACGTAAATTTAAAAATTGATTCGGTTCAATCCGAAATAGCTTCGGTTGTGACAGACGAAGTAGGTGAAATGGTTAGTGAAATCGAGGAATTGATAAATGAAGAATTGAAAACCATTCGGGTAGAAATGGGCAAAATTTCTGATGAAGTTGGGATACTTGGCGCTAAGGTAGATCAAGCGGAGAAAAATCTCAGTTATAAGGCGGAGAAGTTGCGGGAAGATCTGGGAGGCAATGTAAGAAATTGTATGAGAAGGCACGATGATCTAATGGCTGAAACGACACAGGCTATTAGCAACTTATACGTTCGAATAGGTAAAGGGGAGAAAGAAGTAGATAAAATAAAGGAACAAGTAGAAGCTGGCATTAAAATCGAAAGTAGTGAAGTTAAAAAGCAAATCAATTAAATAAAAAAGCGAATTGAATTCTTTAGCCGCATATCAAACCTGTACAGTGATCAGTGTTCCGTGGATGAACTCAGGATCGATCAAATGTTTTGGAAACGACGGGAAATATCACCCAGTAAATTTTATAGCAGCATTCAGAAGATAAAATTCATGAAAAGACATTTGGAAGGTGAGTCGCAATCATGCGCAAATAGACACAGTGATACGTTCACTACCTACGAAATATTTGAAAGCAGTTTCCTGGACAAGTTCTGGAGTGAAGCGAAGCAAACGTGACTCCAAAATGAGTTTCTGAACGGGCCAACATTTAATTATGGGAAAGGATCGATGTGAGAATTTTGTAAACGTGAACTCTGGAGATTAATGCATGTGAAACGTCCATTGGGAGTGCTTGTTGAAATTACGACGCTGAAAAAGAGGCTACCCGAAAATTTGCAGTTGGATCTAATGCACAGTCCTAGCAGCTAAACAGACGAATTTTTTGTCTTTGTAGAAAAATTAGAACGGGCGTTGAAATTTAAACCGCCAAGTAAGCAGACAAATAGTTTTCAGAGTGGAAATTATAGCTACAGTCCGAGTGATTACTATGGAAGACATCCGGGAAGTTATCAACGGAACGCCAACAGCAGTTTTAATAAGGGAAACGGTAACATGAACACATCCAATGATAAATTTCAAAGGGGTAATGGGAAAGGATACTTTCGTGTCAGGGACCGACACCAAGAACTTAGATTTAAGGGACCGGCACCTGGCGAAATGAACCAGCGTAATGGGAGGTCGGGAAATTAAGTTTCGCCGCATCTCCGGTCCGGAAATTGCAAACTAAACCGGCGATGAATAGGACGCGAGTAAACTGAAATGTGCTGGGTGTCAATAAATCGGCAGAAAGGCGTCAGAATATTGAAATGAAATTAGTAAGAGATGAGGATCAAATAGGTAAATTATCAAATCAGATCGTAAGTAAAAGGCGTAGTCTTAAGGTGATGAAAGGTAACGATAAAGGCGATGACGGCGATTTGGGGCTAGATGATTTGTTTTGTGAACGTGAGACCAGGGAGTGTGTGAATGTTAATACAATGAAAAACTCTACGTGCGAAAAGGAGGCTGAGGTGGAGCTGAATTTGGTGGAGTCAGGCGGTATAGAAAATTCTAAAGAAGTACTAACCAGCGGTAACGATTATAGTGATGAAGGTGATAATGTTTCAGGTGATATTGTTGTTAAGGAGGTTAATAAGGGCGGCGTAGCATTTGTCTTCACAATGTTTTGCAGACTTATGCTTAATAGGAAGACTGAGAGTCCCTCTCTTTGGCGAAGACTGTTATGAATTTGAAATGCATCTGAAGTTTCTCTCGTGAATTTCACTTTCGAGGCCGTACCCTTTAATGCCAGTGCCGTTGTTTTCCTGACGAGTTTGAATTACACTAAAGTATGGAATAATGTTTGCCTATTTCCGAATTACAACACTTTTTTCAAGTCAACAAAAGTTAACACAGTACATCTAAATCTTCTTATTTACAAAATTATCTTTAGGTTCCATATCATTCTGTTTTATAAAAAATCGTTCTTTGCAAAATCATGCCTGATACTGCTATTTTGTCGAAAACTGACATTCTGAGCCCGTGGCTGTGCATAAAATATAGATTGACTCTTACGTAGAAGATGACAGCAACCAGCCACATTTTCAATGCTCTTTATTTATTTAAATTGCGCCGTTACCGGTTTCGAAGCGACAGGTTCATCTTCAGACGGCTAGTTCACGTTAAGATACATTTTACGTTAGCTTTTGCCTTTTGTTTTTTCAACTGATGAAATATCCTTGGGGAGGTTTTTCATCGGCACCACCATCCCAAGAAAATTTCATCAGTTGGGAAAACAAAAGGCGTAAGCTAACGTAAAATGTATCTTAACGTGAACTAGCCGTCTCAAGATGAACCTGTCGCTTCTAAACCGGTAACGGCGCAATTTAAATAAATAAAGAGCATTGAAAAAAGTGGCTGGTTGCTGTCATCTTCTACGTAAGAGTCAACCTAAATGCTGCCTGATACTGTCCTATTAATGGATCTGCCTGTTCCTCCAGTCGAAACAGATTTATACAGAACAGACAGCAATGTGATTCCCCTGCAATTATTCGAATCTTTTTTATTTATTTTTTTTGTGAAAGGGCATGAATTAACGCACATTTCCATTCTGCAAGTATTTGTTCAGTTTCTTAAATGTTTGATATAATTCTACGAGATGCTGTGTGAGATTACTGTCATTTAATTTTCGTATTTCTGCTATGATTCCATCTTCCTCAGTGCCATGACCATAGAAATTGTTAAAAATTTTCATTACATGTCAGATCAGAAAATGTTAGTAATTTTAATTACATTTAAGACCATAACTGGGAGCAGACTGAGGCTTTCAGGCGCACGGAACAGACTGATGGCGCCGCGCTGGGTAGCCGTTCGGTCTTAGGCGCCTTGCCACGGTTCGCGCGGCTCCCCCCGTCGGAGGTTCGAGTCCTCCCTCTGGTATGGGTGTGTGTATTGTCCTTAGCGTGAGTTAGTTTAAGTTAGATTAAGTAGTGTGTAAGCCTAGGGACCGATGACGTCAGTAGTTTGGTCCCACAGGAACTTACCACAAATTTCCAAAGAAAGACTCGTGACAAACAGATGGAGAAACGAGTTCCGAGGCAACCGAAAATTTCTCAGCAGCTGACCAAACACGCCAGTGAGGATTATTCTTGATGGTTTACCAATGCGACGAGGGCTGAGGTCACAGCTGTCAGTGGTAACCTTCCGACGAATGTAATGGAGCTATTTATAGGGGAAGTTAGAATGATAGTCAAACATTAAGACGATAGCATGTCGAGGAAAGCTTCCAGCGGAATATTACCGCAAGATATTGCAGAGGGATATGTCCACCCAGAATTAATGCAGAACGGAATAAAAGCTCAGGGAGGGGCAGATTAAAGGAGGGTAAAGATTCGACGAGTAATCCGAGCAGCCGGAGTGCGGTGACAGAGCAATAGCCACTTTGCTGTATCTCTCACGACGAGATGATTGATAGGCAGTGATAAGACACAGGTAAACAAAATAAAGGGTTTATTACGACCACCGCAGAGTGATTTAATAACAAATGAAAACCTGAAACTTCCTGTCAGATTATAACTGTGTGCCGGGCCGAGACTCGAACTCGGGACCTTTGCCTTTCGCGGGCAAGTGCTCTACCATCTGAGCTACCCAAGCAGGACTCACCCCCCTCCCCCCCCTCCTCACAGCTTTACTTCTGCCAGTACTTCGTCTCCTACCGTCCGAACTTTACAGAAACTCTCCTGCGAACCTTTCAGAACTAGCACTCCTGAAAGAAAGGATATTGCGGAGACATGGCTTAGCCACAGCCTGGGGGATGTTTCCAGAATGCGATTTTCATTCTGCGGCGGAGTATTCGTTGATGTGAAACTTCCTGGCAGATTAAAACGGTGTGCCGGGCCGAGGAGACGAGGTACTGGCAGAAGTAAAGCTGCGAGGACGGGGCGTGAGTCGTGCTAGGGTAGCTCAGATGGTAGAGCAATTGGCCGCGAAAGGCAAAGTTCCCGAGTTCGAGTCTCGGCCCGGCACACAGTTTTAATCTGACAGGAAGTTTCATATCAGCGCACACTCCGCTGCAGAGGAAAAATCTCATTGTGGAAACGAAAAACTCTTCTCAATAAAAAAGTAATACAACGTCTCAGACACTAACAAAAAATGGTTCAAATGGCTCTGAGCACTATGGGATTAACATCTGTGGTCATCAGTCCCCTAGAACTTAGAACTACTTAAACCTAACTAACCTAAGGACATCACACACATCCATGCCCGAGGCGGGATTCGAACCTGCGACCGTAGCAGTCGCGCGGCTCCGGACTGAGCGCCTACAACCGCGAGACCACCGCGGCCGGCTCAGATACTAACAGGTTAATGCCTGGAGCACACAGTGAATAAACATAGTGGGACGTGAAGACCATGCCACCGATAATCCCTAACGACGGAGGTTGAGCGTTCGGTGTAGTTGGCCTATAGGTACGTCTTGGGATA
The DNA here is from genome assembly GCF_023864345.2 of Schistocerca serialis cubense. Classification (NCBI taxonomy): domain Eukaryota; kingdom Metazoa; phylum Arthropoda; class Insecta; order Orthoptera; family Acrididae; genus Schistocerca; species Schistocerca serialis. Next base: position 62,170,493 of record NC_064645.1, read on the forward strand.
TTTCAGGAAAGTCGTAGGTCCCGCTACGGTTGCTTCTGTCTGGGATCTGATTGATGGGCTGCTAAGAGCTCTGGTGGAGCGAACTGCGGACGCATTGGCTTGCGCCGCCCTATATAGCCGGGGCGCGGAGGAATTCGTGCCGATCCAGTTCCGCACACGTGACACGGCGGAGGAAATAGGTTCCTAGCACGGAGGAGAACCTCTGGTGGAGCTTGCCCTGCCGTCTGTCAGGGAGGCAACGCCTTGTGCGTATGCAACTCTGTGATGCTACAGTGTCTCAGGGGTTGCCGGTCTCTTTAGCCGAACGTCGGTACATGGCACACTTCAACTACGAGAAGACGGTGGTAGATTCTGGTAGACACGTGTCAACAGCTAGCTAAGCAACAGTTTTCAATATTCAATGGAACAGCACTGAACACAGACAGTACAAAGAACTAAGAGGAATTTCAGCGAACAGCATGAACAAGTTACTGATTGGTACTTGTCTCTTGAATTATAGGGCAAGTGGCCCTTGACTTCTAAGAGTCGATGATTTAAGATTTAGGTCAAGTGGTCAGTTGTTAGCAGGTCGGGTGGCTGTGAGGGCACTCCTCTCTGCTAAAGGTCATACCTAATGATTATTGAAAGCATCTGGCCTTCTGTTAAGGGGTTTTGGTCTGACACCTCAATAAAAAAAAATGTTTTGGATAGAACTTTAAACAAATTGACTAAAAGTAATAACTTGCTATTTTAGCCAACTGGACGATAATTATCAACCTGTCGTAACTGAACACATATTCCAACCAAGGAGGTCTCCTCTCTCTCATCTGTTCTATAAAGGTTGACAAACCCATATTCGATTTAGTCGTGATCGCGCCATGCCAATAACACCGCAGCCAAAGAGAAAAATAAATGGAGTGGGAAACTGTGCCGGGACGCGACAGCGGAAGACTTGTTATTTCTCAAGGAACTGATTATTTCCTTTCTTGCTGAGGACTATGTCATAAAAGGCAGACATCATCATCATCATTTCAGCCTTTTTCCCACATCATGTGGAGTCGGTGTTACTTTGCTGGATCCTTCTCTTCCAGAAATGCCTATCGAGTGCTTCTTCTCTGAGCCATCCTTTCTCCCGTATGTCCCCTGCTACCTTGTCTTTCCATCTCAGTTTCGGTCTTCCTCTTCTCCTTGATCCTTCGATTTCCAGGTCTTCAACTATTCTCCCCACGTAGTACTCCCTCATCTCTGCACATGTCCATACCATCTTAGCCTACTTTCTTGGATCTTCTTGCTTATGGACCCTACTTTCAATGTTCCCCTGATGTACTCATTCCTTAGTCTATCCTTTCGTGTCATCCCAGTCATCCACCTTAACATTCTCATTTCTACCATTTCAATCTTTTCTGCACTATACAGCATCGCAGGCCTCACCACAAACTTCTGTGTCCTCTCCACCAGTTGCCTTAGTGCAAATTACTGACAGTCGTACATTAACTGAGCAAAGTTGCGCTACATATGGTGTGACAGTTTCTACAAGTAAAATTCAGGTGATGGCAGTTTGAGCATTAAAACGAGTAAGATAAAAATTTTGATCGTCAAATAATCGAAGAAATTAGTGAATTTAGTATAGTGGCTTACCAGCCCGTGCAGCGTATCGCACAGCATGCAAATCCGCGTTGGTACACCGGCGAGTCTAAGTGCATCTGCCACTCTTGTTTAGGCAAAAACTAGGTTGGCCCTAGTTTATGGGTCAGAAAATACAAACGGTTAAAATGCGATCACACACAGACAAAAGTTTACACGATTCACAGACTTCCCTCCCCTAGGCAACTTACGACTGCCAAATATTGAGCTCAGCTAGGGCGGCATTAACGCTAACAACGAGAACACACGGCAATTCGATGCAGCTCTCAGAGATACTCGAGAAAATCAATTCTGAACTTTCCCGACTGTCTGTACCATAAAGGAAGAACATCATTCCGACGGCCCACGCGGTTCTCTGGTAGAATGCTCGCCTATTGCTTAGATCGTCTGGGTTCGATTCCTGGCTGTACTAAACTTTAAACAATGATACATGCTTCATGAGGATTTCCGTGAAGCGTAAAACACATAAGAATGAAAAAATATTTGATTTGTAAAGTTTTTTTAAGTCAAACAATGTTTATTAACAATCTGTTCTAAACGATCGGTAATTAAGTCCTGTACTTATATCTGTCATGAAAATTGAATTTTTATGAGCAAAATGTAATCAGAAATATGAAGACTGGCATGTTTCATTACTATGACTATCAGATACGTGTTAATTTGCACGTATCTGATGAATTTTGTATTTAAATCATGAAGGTTTTCTAGACACAGAGGAATTACAGACAATGGATGCGAGTGGGGACCGATTTAAATTTATGGGGCAAGTTGAAAGTTTCTGCCGGACTGGGTTTCGAACCCAGGTCTACTGCTTACTAGGCAGTTGCTCCGACCACTGAGCCATCCGGACCGGACAGAGACGTCACTCGCGCCATTTCACTGATTCCCGTAGGCGCTCGAGCCCGGTGTGCATCCGCACTGAAGAGATCATTGGCCGCCTTCGTCTTAGTATATACGTAGAAGGTATTCCAACCCAACAGGAAAAAATGAAGAAATAATGACCAAAACGAGACAGGGAACCAGTAATTACCAGTCTCGAGCGCTACTGATGGTTTTTTTCTTCGTATATTATTTTATTTTAGAGGCCTCAGAAATGCTACTAGAATATGCACTTCTGTTTCGAACTTCACATCAACGGGGAATCGAATGCAGGTCCATTCTACCATATAGCCACGCTGCCTGACCACAAAAAGGTTATATTAGATTAGATTAGATTAGTACTTGTTCCATAGATCATGAATGCGACACTTCGTAATGATGTGGAACGTGTCAGGTTAATAAAGGGTGTATACATAAGATATTACATTACACAAAATATTACATGACAATTTTTTTGGGGTGAAAGGTGGGGAAATTACCCACTTACTATATCCAAAAATTCATCTAATGAATAGAAGGAGCTGAGATTCAGAAACTTTTTTAATTTTCTTTTAAATGCTATATGGCTATCTGTCAGACTTTTGATACTATTAGGTAAGTGCCCAAAGACTTTTGTGGCAGCATAACTTACCCCCTTCTGAGCCAAAGTTAGATTTAACCTTGAGTAGTGAAGATCATCCTTTCTCCTAGTGTTGTAGCCATGTACACTGCTATTACTTATGAGTTCGTTCGTATTGTTAATAAAAAATTTCATAAGTGTATATATATATATATATTGAAAGGTGGCTACACTGTGCCACTGCGCCAGAGATTGCGCCAAAGAGTACTATTAAGCCGCCTCCACAGTGCGTGTTAAGAGATCGTAGCAGTCAGTGCTAGTAGAGAGTTCATGGCAGTCAGTGCTAGTAGAGAGCTCGTAGAGGACAGTATGTGTTAAGAGTTCCTACCGAGATGTGCTAGTGGGCACTGCTTGTCGTGAAGTCGGAGCGATATGTTGTAGTAAAGAGTGTTGTTCCATATTTTATGCAGTTATTTGATGGAGAGATAGCAGATGTTATTGTAATGAGTGCATTTCGTCAATATATATGAAGGTAAAATCCACAATGTTCTTTTATTATTTGTGTGTCTGAAATAATGCGTCACTACAGGTTCAGTCAACAAAGCATCTGGCTTGTGTTCTTGTATTAGAGTGAATTCTGGTTTTCTTGCGTAATTATAGTTTTTCTAAATTTCTTTTGTCACGTCAGTATAATTGATATTTAAGAATTCTTGTCTTGTTTGAGAAGAACCGTGCCAGATGTGGACGTTGAGTCACACTCCCACATATAGAACAGTTACTTTTGTGCTTATTGGTTTGTAGGTTTTATAGTTGCTGGGGGACTTAATTAATTAACTGTGTTTACGAAAATTTTCTTACATTGTTTGTTGCAGTCAGATAGCGTAATAATACTAGTCCGGGCCAACCGTTTACGAGACACTGCGTAATCGGACATACAGTTACTAAAACAAAAAATATTCTCAATCATAAATTTAATTAAGCCCCCATGCAATATATATATATATATATATATATATATATATATATATATATATATACACTCCTGGAAATTGAAATAAGAACACCGTGAATTCATTGTCCCAGGAAGGGGAAACTTTATTGACACATTCCTGGGGTCAGATACATCACATGATCACACTGACAGAACCACAGGCACATAGACACAGGCAACAGAGCATGCACAATGTCGGCACTAGTACAGTGTATATCCACCTTTCGCAGCAATGCAGGCTGCTATTCTCCCATGGAGACGATCGTAGAGATGATGGATGTAGTCCTGTGGAACGGCTTGCCATGCCATTTCCGCCTGGCGCCTCAGTTGGACCAGCGTTCGTGCTGGACGTGCAGACCGCGTGAGACGACGCTTCATCCAGTCCCAAACATGCTCAATGGGGGACAGATTCGGAGATCTTGCTGGCCAGGGTAGTTGACTTACACCTTCTAGAGCACGTTGGGTGGCACGGGATACATGCGGACGTGCATTGTCCTGTTGGAACAGCAAGTTCCCTTGCCGGTCTAGGAATGGTAGAACGATGGGTTCGATGACGGTTTGGATGTACCGTGCACTATTCAGTGTCCCCTCGACGATCACCAGTGGTGTACGGCCAGTGTAGGAGATCGCTCCCCACACCATGATGCCGGGTGTTGGCCCTGTGTGCCTCGGTCGTATGCAGTCCTGATTGTGGCGCTCACCTGCACGGCGCCAAACACGCATACGACCATCATTGGCACCAAGGCAGAAGCGACTCTCATCGCTGAAGACGACACATCTCCATTCGTCCCTCCATTCACGCCTGTCGCGACACCACTGGAGGCGGGCTGCACGATGTTGGGGCGTGAGCGGAAGACGGCCTAACGGTGTGCGGGACCGTAGCCCAGCTTCATGGAGACGGTTGCGAATGGTCCTCGCCGATACCCCAGGAGCAACAGTGTCCCTAATTTGCTGGGAAGTGGCGGTGCGGTCCCCTACGGCACTGCGTAGGATCCTACGGTCTTGGCGTGCATCCGTGCGTCGCTGCGGTCCGGTCCCAGGTCGACGGGCACGTGCACCTTCCGCCGACCACTGGCGACAACATCGATGTACTGTGGAGACCTCACGCCCCACGTGTTGAGCAATTCGGCGGTACGTCCACCCGGCCTCCCGCATGCCCACTATACGCCCTCGCTCAAAGTCCGTCAACTGCACATACGGTTCACGTCCACGCTGTCGCGGCATGCTACCAGTGTTAAAGACTGCGATGGAGCTCCGTATGCCACGGCAAACTGGCTGACACTGACGGCGGCGGTGCACAAATGCTGCGCAGCAAGCGCCATTCGACGGCCAACACCGCGGTTCCTGGTGTGTCCGCTGTGCCGTGCGTGTGATCATTGCTTGTACAGCCCTCTCGCAGTGTCCGGAGCAAGTATGGTGGGTCTGACACACCGGTGTCAATGTGTTCTTTTTTCCATTTCCAGGAGTGTATATATATATATATTGTAAGGCTACAGTGAAGATCCCTAGCTCTTTAAATAAGTGTCTACAGGATTATCTTGGATGAGCTCCAGCAATTATTCTGATTACACGCTTTTGTGCAATGAACACTCTTTTACTCAATGATGAGTTACCCCAGAATACGATACCATACGAAAGCAGAGAATGAAAATAGGCGTGGTAAGCTAATTTACTGAGATGTATATCGCCAAAATTTGCAATGACCCTAATAGCATAAGTAGCTGAACTCAAACGTTTCAGTAGATCTTCAATGTGTTTTTTCCAGTTCAACCCCTCAACAATGCATACACCTAGAAATTTTTAATATTCAACTTTAGCTACCGATTTATGATCGATTTATTAATGGTGTCATTCCATTCACTATGTGGAACTGTATATACTGTGTTCTGTCGAAGTTTAATGACAGCCCATTTGCAGAGAACCACTTAATTATTTTCTGAAAAACATCGTTTACAATTTCATCAGTTAATTCTTGTCTGTTGGGTGTGATAGCTATACCTGTATCATCGGCAGAAAGTATCAGCTTTGCATCTTCGTGAATATAGAATGGCAAGTCATTAATATATACACTCCTGGAAATGGAAAAAAGAACACATTGACACCGGTGTGTCAGACCCACCATACTTGCTCCGGACACTGCGAGAGAGCTGTACAACCAATGATCACACGCACGGCACAGCGGACACACCAGGAACCGCGGTGTTGGCCGTCGAATGGCGCTGGCTGCGCAGCATTTGTGCACCGCCGCCGTCAGTGTCAGCCAGTTTGCCGTGTCATACGGAGCTCCATCGCAGTCTTTAACACTGGTAGCATGCCGCGACAGCGTGGACGTGAACCGTATGTGCAGTTGACGGACTTTGAGCGAGGGCGTATAGTGGGCATGCGGGAGGCCGGGTGGACGTACCGCCGAATTGCTCAACACGTGGGGCGTGAGGTCTCCACAGTACATCGATGTTGTCGCCAGTGGTCGGCTGAAGGTGCACGTGCCCGTCGACCTGGGACCGGACCGCAGCGACGCACGGATGCACGCCAAGACCATAGGATCCTACGCAGTGCCGTAGGGGACCGCACCGCCACTTCCCAGCAAATTAGGGACACTGTTGCTCCTGGGGTATCGGCGAGGACCATTCGCAACCGTCTCCATGAAGCTGGGCTACGGTCCCGCACACCGTTAGGCCGTCTTCCGCTCACGCCCCAACATCGTGCAGCCCGCCTCCAGTGGTGTCGCGACAGGCGTGAATGGAGGGACGAATGGAGACGTGTCGTCTTCAGCGATGAGAGTCGCTTCTGCCTTGGTGCCAATGATGGTCGTATGCGTGTTTGGCGCCGTGCAGGTGAGCCCCACAATCAGGACTGCATACGACCGAGGCACACAGGGCCAACACCCGGCATCATGGTGTGGGGAGCGATCTCCTACACTGGCCGTACACCACTGGTGATCGTCGAGGGGACACTGAATAGTGCACGGTACATCCAAACCGTCATCGAACCCATCGTTCTACCATTCCTAGACCGGCAAGGGAACTTGCTGTTCCAACAGGACAATGCACGTCCGCATGTATCCCGTGCCACCCAACGTGCTCTAGAAGGTGTAAGTCAACTACCCTGGCCAGCAAGATCTCCGGATCTGTCCCCCATTGAGCATGTTTGGGACTGGATGAAGCGTCGTCTCACGCGGTCTGCACGTCCAGCACGAACGCTGGTCCAACTGAGGCGCCAGGTGGAAATGGCATGGCAAGCCGTTCCACAGGACTACATCCAGCATCTCTACGATCGTCTCCATGGGAGAATAGCAGCCTGCATTGCTGCGAAAGGTGGATATACACTGTACTAGTGCCGACATTGTGTATGCTCTGTTGCCTGTGTCTATGTGCCTGTGGTTCTGTCAGTGTGATCATGTGATGTATCTGACCCCAGGAATGTGTCAATAAAGTTTCCCCTTCCTGGGACAACGAATTCACGGTGTTCTTATTTCAATTTCCAGGAGTGTATTAAGAACAGCAGAGGACCCAAGACCGAACCTTGCGGCACTCCATTCTTGATTGTTCCCCAGTTTGAGTGCGTCCTTATTTTAAGATAGTAAAGAATACCGGGAATTCTCGAAGTCTGTTTCCTCAAGAATCTTTTAGAGTTGCAACTGCTTTGGGATACTGATGTTTGAGTTCTAAATTTCACGTACCATGCATATAAAAAAAATTACAAAAATCCGATTACCGTGCAGTCTCCTTGTAAGTAAAAGAAGAGGAAGAAGAAGAAGCACAGCTCACATACCTATAGGAAATCGGACTAAGTTTTAATGAAGTTTCTAAGATTTAAGCGTTTCGACGGAGCAACGCTACGGGCATTAAAACGTACTGTTCGGCAGCAAACTTCATCAGAGTACACAGTGTTATAGCCCTTCGATAACTGATGTCTAAGTGCTAAAGCTAGACTGTAACTTCTGACCTAATAAGACAAACAGAATCGCCTGAAATGAGATTTGATATTACACGAATTAAATTTGTAGTCATTTGTAGATCTTACAAAGAAATGCAGAATAAAGTGGAAGAATCATGTTCAACTTGTCGAAGGCCGTGGTGTGTCTAAAAATACCGTAACCAAAATCTCAGAGAAAAATTAAATATTGGCCATCCTTTTAAACGATGGCGTGACCAGTTCTGCATCTGAAGAGGCCAGCGGGTCTAATCCAAGATGTTGATGATGATAATACTTATTACTTTATCACCTTGTGGAAAATTTCTCTTGTACAGGAGATAAAGAGTCTTCCGGTTGAAATTACCTCGTCATGTGGACAACACGAGTAACACATTCGAGTGTGAATGTCACCTTTAGACCTTTGCGTTTATATGTTTGTCCTTTGCACTACGTCCATGTTCAAATGCGTTCGAATCTACTGCTGGACAGTCAGCGAGCTTTGTTTTCGACTTTTTCCCACATCATCGCAAGTAATTTGTCGTATAGTTTAAGAAATCTTCCGGATCAGTGGTTCGAATTTCCGTCAACAGATTCCCATGTGAAAAGCCACTCCTTTTCTTTAAGAACTCATGAAGCAATTTCGTCTATTTCATTGTTTTCGTTTTTTTCAGCCATAATTATGGCATACGCTTTCTCCTGGTTCGACATGTTGAATATTGAACGGCTGAGGGCCCCTTTAAGGTCTATAGGCATTAGTTCATCTTCGGTACTATGAAATAGATCTCTTGTACTGAAAGCTCTTTGGTTTCTATATTTTTGGAGGAGGTACTTAGAATCAAGAGAAAGAGTCCGGTAAATATGGGCTCTAAAATCTGTACCTTAAGGGGAGGTTTACTATCTTAGGCCCGAAAAAAGCTTGTTCTTCGAGAATATTTTCTCTGGATGTGCTATATATATCAATTTCAAATTTAGTCAAAATGTTTATTGACATTTACTCTACAAACTGAAATTTTTTCGACCGGAAATGTCGAAGAGCAAACGCGGAAGTGCCATCGGAATGAAAAAAAAATTCTATGTAAACCTCCAATCACGGTATGTCACAGGTCAGCTGGCTCTTCTGAAATCAAAACTGAGTTGACGTTAGAGAAGTATGTAAGATTCTTTAGGAGTTGTACTTCGCTTAAGTTATTTGGACCATAGGAAACAAAATGGCGGCCGTTTGAAAAAAATAGGGCGGCCAAGTTAAAATATTTATAGTTGATGGATCGGAATAAAAGTGGTACAACACCTAGACAATTTAGTTAGCTTCGACGGAAACAAAGAATCACGACAATCGGTTCAGTAGATTTGAAGTTGCCATATCGCGCGTTAGAAAAAGTCATTTCGAGAAAAATGCGTTTGAAGTTTTGACTACATATAAATGCAATATTATGCAACTTACGTTCAATCTGCTATTCCGGGTCCATAAATTAGTCCTTCCTCTTCCTCATACAGGGCGTTCTGCTCGACCTGGGCCATCCTGCGCTGCTCCAGAGCGCTCGTACAGCCGGTGACAAGCGATTTTCGGCCGCTTGAATCCCGTGGTTGTCCGAATGCTTGGAGAACTGCGTCGAATAGAGTCCCAGGGTGACGTCCATCATTGTCATGGTCTTCAAAATTGCTGAATACCCTTCGTTGAAACTGCTCACTGCCAGGAACGTCGCAATCTCAACAGTCTTCCCACCAGAATGCAAATGCTTGTGGGCTAACTTCGAAACACACGCGTTCAAACTTTCATTTGAATTTTGTGTGTTTCCTCCCAAGCATCGGTACAGTAACTCGTCCTCTGAAAGGGCCTCTTAGATGGGATGAATCACTTTTTGAACTTCTTTAGAGAGCGGCTGGTCGTGTTGCTATTCGTCCAGATGTCCGGTAGCCTCTGCAATGCGCCATTTGCACCAGCTAGTTTCCCCAGCCGGACAATTTTGATGTTGTGGGTGGTTATCCGTCGAACACTTGTGGAAATACGTTGCCCAAATCGCCTTCTTCATCTGTGTCACTGAATTGGAGTGCCGTCGGATTGCCAAGCCTTAGTACGTCGTAAGCTTCTTGATCATTTTATCAGTTTTAGTCATGGGCAAGCACATAGAATAATTTTTCGCGGCTGCAAAGTCAAAATTCCCGAAAAAAACTGGTGCGTGAAAAAGGCCGATTTGAGGCAGGTGCATTTTTTTGTTCAACCGCGAATAACACACATTTCCGTTCCGTATTCGGAAAAATCGTTTCAGGGGTGGATTCTAAACACTTTTATGGATTCAAAAAAGCTACTTAAAAAATCGATTTTTTGAACCAAAAGATAGTAAACCTCCCTTTAAGAACTATGGACACTTTCTCAGTAGAAGAGAAGTGTTTTGCAGAATCTAAGATGAATAAATTCCCACAGCTCTTAACGTATGCACTTTAGAGCCTGTGTTTGTTGACAGTTTTTTTCCTGATCAGTGTCACCTCATGTGTCCCACTGTCAAAGGTATCAGAAGATTTTCGCTTATAACTATTGACTCGGTCGTTAACCGACCAGGAAAGGGTCTCTTACCTCAAATCGATACATTTACCCTTCTCCATCATCCCTGGAAATTCCTTAACATAATAACAGACAGATCGTGTATTGTACATTATATCAAGAGTTTTAAGTAAAGCAACCGTCGTGTATGCAGAAAGGTTTACAGTGACTGCTTGAAAGTACTGTCCAATTAGTGCTGGTAAATCCATTTGGAAACTTACTTGTGTGCGTGGAGAAAAACAACGTGAGAAAGACGACGTGGCGTGCTTTGGCCTGCGCCCGCTTGCGCTGTAGAAGTCTTGCGAGCTTCTGTATGCTGACTGCGCGGCAGTCCTGCGCGTGCGCAGTAGAGCTGCGCGAAAGCCACGAGTAAATACATCACAAAGAGCGTGGGACGGCGGCACACGGAGCAGCTAGCTAGTCAGTCACTGAAGTAAATTAAACGTCTCAGCATTTTATTCTGTCCTTGTCGCGTGCTTCCTATACACTGGTAATGACTACTTGAAAGCTACACACTACAGTTTAATTAATAAATTGGCCTTTGAATGCCACGGTTAGTTTCACCGCACTCTCAATACTTCTAATCAATTCGTTATACGCTGTCGGTTCGCTATACACTGTCGGACACTCAAATTGTAACATCGTCAAAGCGGCCCGCAATAAATGGCAAATTCACATGGGGTGTACTCCATACTTCGATATTATTATTACATTTAATATTACAAAAGGTCCATTGCTTACCTAATGGTTACAGTAATGTACAGTAATACTACTAATATACAATTCTACTTCATTTACAACAAAAATAGTTGTCTATAAAGTTCTTCCTGCAATTTTTTTTTCTTGTAGTTATGCATTCTACGGAGGTCGACTAGCCGCTTCCAGGGCGTTCCCGTCCCAACCGGGGTAAAGTGGGCCAACTACTACCATGCCTTGTATTCTGAAAACGTATTTACTACCTCAAAAAACGCCAGCTGTTTGATAATACTAGCGTTCTAACTACCTCTAGTACTACATCAGTATTAAGAACGTTGTCTTAATTCTACATCATCTTAGAGTGTTTTAGAGGGAGGAGAGAAGACCGTCGTGCTAAACGGGGCATTCAGATCGTAGGCGATGGCCATACCAAAAGTAGGCTAGTCTGAATCCGACGGTAAACCCTGCCGAATAACATACATAGACTGCAAGACCTTGTTATTCAACACGGTATGGAGTCTCCAGCTCTCAAACATTCCTCCTACTCCGTCTTGCGTCCTATTCATTACGGCCAGCAGGTGGCCAAACCAGAGAGTGCCTACTGGTTATGTCTTGTTCGTTTCGAACAATCATAATCCCAAATACTGTTTCATTGCCGTATTAGAAATTGGATCAGTTATTTTGCAAGGTATCAGCATCGTTAAGAAATTGCATTACGTCCTGCATGCCAAGTCGTCTTCTACATACACTGACGGAGAAAAATCGCAACACCAAGAAATAATTAACGTAGAGTAATGAAATTTCGGGCATATGTTTGTCTAGGCAACAAATTTATGTGATTAACGTTGTAGAATCACAGGTTAATGTAAGCACGAGAAAAGCCGTTGCAAATGTGAAATTCTGCTGCCGGCCGCGGTGGTCTAGCGGTTCTAGGCGCTGCAGTCTGGAACCGCGCGACTGCTACGGTCGCAGGTTCGAATCCTGCCTCGGGCATGGATATGTGTGATGTTCTTAGGTTAGTTAGGGTTAAGTAGTTCTAAGTTCTAGGGGACTGATGACAACAGCAGTTAAGTCCCATAGTGTTCAGAGCCATTTGTGAAATGCTGATACATTAATACCCGGTGAAGCGCCAGAATGTTGAATACAAGCATGTGGGGGAGTTCATGCCTGTTGCACTTAGTCGGTCAATAAGGGAACGGTTAATGCGAATCACTGATGACGCTGGAGTTGTCATTCCATGACGTCGCATATGCGCTCGGGCGCAGAGAGATCTGGTAACTGAGGAGGTTAATGTAACACGTCGACACTCTGTAGAGCATGGTGGGTTACAGAAGCAGTATGGGGCGAGCGTTATCCTGTTGGAAAAAACCACATGGAATGCTGTTCATGAATGTGAAACCCATTTAAACACGTAAATTTTAACCATAAACAGTAATTTCTGACAGACGTGTATGGAAATATGTACTTGAGGAAAAGCTACGAAGAAAATAATTATGGAATCTTAATTACACTAAAGTGTAGAAGCTCTGTAAATGAAGGGAACATTTTCCATAAAGGGAACCTCTAGTAATTAATAAAAAATGTAAATGTATTATTGTAATTTCTTATTCGAGAAGTTATTCTCGAATAAAATAACAGACATGTACCGGTACTAAAATCGGAGTGTACTAGCTGTTGTGAAATAAACATACAGTTGTATATGTATTTTCAATTTTTATGTCAATTTTAATTGTTAATTAATCAAAAAAAGATTCTAAACAATGCCTAGGATTGTTCGGGATTGTTAAAAAAGTATAAATAGTTGTAGCCATGTTGGCAAAGGGAATCAGTACTTTGTGTGATGTTGGACAGAAAGCATGTTGCTTCTTGAGTAAGATTTATTTCAATATTGTAGGTATGTTACAACTTATTTCAGATTTTGTCAAGATGCTTTCAATTACAATTACTTTGAAATTGTAATAAATGTTCAGTGGAAACAATATACGGGATTAATTATTTAAAAAATAACTTTATAGATTTTTTTTTTTCAGTGGCTGATATCCAGGAGTTCTGCTGCGACAGATTGCCAGATCTGATGAGTAAAATGACGCATAGAATGTTATAAATGGCAGCACAGTCTGACGTACAAATTTGCCGTTAGGATGTTTGGGACAGCCACGGGAGTGCTCCTGCTGTCATACTACATCGCGCCCCAGACCGTAACTCCAGTGCGTGTAGGCCACAGACAGGTTTGTTACAGACGCGCGACTGGCCTCCTAACCAATTCATGGCCATCACTGGCGCCGAGGCAGATCCAGCTTTCACCAGGAAACACAAAAGACCCACTCTCTGTCCTCTGAAGTTGCGGACGGTTGCGGTTTCGGGACAGTGGAATGTACGCTACAGGGGGTCTGACTCTGATTTGTCCTTGAAATAACCGATTTGTAACAGTTCATTGTGTCCCTGTGGTGCCAACTGCTGCTCGAACTGCTGTTGCAGACGCAGTGCAATGCACCACAGCCATAAGCCGGACTGGAGTCCGGTCTTTTTCTGACCGTAACTTTCTGTGATTACTGCTGCCAGCAAAGGTCTACGTTGGCTACGTTCCTGCCAAGCCTTCTTTCAATACAGCGGAAGGAGCACCCAGCTTCTCGTAGCCCTATTACTCGACCTAGATCATACTCAGCGAGCTGCTGATAATGGCATCTTCGACGTTGTAAATATACATCCTCGACTAACATCAACTCACTGCATCCAATCTCAAAAGTAGCCAACGCCCACGACAGTTACAGCGCGTGTTTAAAGTAAACCTGACGCTGCTAGCGCCACTCCTGTGCTACTGAAGCGAAATCTGAATAGGCGTCAGCTTTCAGATGTAGAAACGTGTCTACCAGCTTTCGTTCATCTCGCACAATTCCTTCTTGGTGTTGGGACTTTTTTCCGTCAGTGTATTTGTGCAATATCTTTAAAAGTGAGACACTGGAAGTTGATGTGCACTGGGGAACCCAGATGAACACTACAGTCGCATCGTTCAGAATCCTGTTTCCCTTTTCTGTGTAGATACACAGAGTATGGCTCGTCTGTAACAAGAGGCAGGTTCCAGAAGCACCGGTAGACTGTAATACACTGTACTCTTCTTACAGCCGTAGCAAGTTTCACAAAACACAGCCTGTGGGTTCATAAACAGGAACTGTATCCGACCATTGACACAAATAAATTAGCATGACATATAATCTCCACTACCCAAGAGTAACAAGTCTTACCTCCAACTTCCTCACTGTGCATTATAAAGTGCCAGTTCTGACGGAAGTATATCCGCAGGTACTTATACAGGGTGGTCCATTGATCGTGACCGGGCCAAATATCTCACGAAATATCGCTTTGTGATAGATGGCGCTATAATAGCCACAAACGTATAAGTACGTGGTATCACTTAACATTCCGCCAGTGCGGACGGTATTTGCTTCGTGATAAATTACCCGTGTTAAAATGGACCGTTTACCATTTGCGGAAAAGGTCTATATCGTGTTGATGTATGGCTATTGTGATCAAAATGCCCAACGGTCGTGTGCTATGATTGCTGCTCGGTATCCTGGACGACATCATCCAAATGTCCGGACCATTCGCCGGATAATTACGTTATTTAAGGAAACAGGAAGTAGGTGTTTTAGCTGCTGTCGCGGCTAATCCGCACATCAGTAGCAAACAAATTGCGCAAGAATCGGGAATCTCAAAAACGTCGGTGTTGAGAATGCTACATCGATTGCACCCGTACCATATTTATATGCACCAGGAATTGCATGGCGACGACTCTGAACGTCGTGTACAGTTCTGACACTGGGCACAATATAAATTACGGGACGATGACATATCTTTTGCAGGCGTTCTATTTAGCGACGAAGCGTCATTCACCAACAGCGGTAACGTAAACCGGCATATTATGCACTATTGGGCAACGGAAAATCCACGATGGCTGCGACAAGTGGAACATCAGCGACCTCGGCGGGTTAATGTATGGTGCGGCATTATGGGAGGAAGGATAATTGGCCCCCATTTTATCGATGGCAATCTAAATGGTGCAATGTATGCTAATTTTCTACGTAATGTTCTACCGGTGTTACTACAAGATGTTCCACTGCATGACAGAATGGCGATGTACTTCCAACATAATGGATGTCTGGCACAAAGCTCGCGTGCGGTTGAAGCGGTATTGAATAGCATATTTCATGATAGGTGGATTGGTCGTCGAAGAACCATATCATGGCCCGCAAGTTCACCGTATCTGACGTCCCCGGATTTCTTTCTGTGGAGAAAGTTGAAGGATATTTGCTATAGTGATCCACCGACAACGCCTGACAACATGCGTCAGCGCATTGTCAATGCATGTGCGAACATTACGGAAGGCGAACTACTCACTGTTGAGAGGAATGTCGTTACACGTATTGCCAAATGCATTGAGGTTGACGGACATCATTTTGAGCGTTTATTGCATTAATGTGGTATTTTCAGGTAATCACGCTGTAACAGCATGCGTTCTCAGAAATGATAAGTTCGCAAAAGTACATTTATCACATTGGAACAACCGAAATAAAATGTTCAGACGTACCTACGTTCTGTATTTTAATTTAAAAAACCTGCCTGTGACCAACTGTTCGTCTAAAATTGTGAGACATATGTTCGTGACTATTACAGCGCCATCTATCACAAAGCGAAAAATGTGGTCCAACTAAAACATCCATATTCCTTTACGTACTACACGAATATGTAATAAAAATGGGGGTTCCTATAAAAAAAAAAAAACGCAGTTGATATCCGTTTGACCTATGACAGCGGCATCTAGCGGGCCAACCATAGCGCCATCTGGTTCCCCCTTCAAGATAGATGAATTTCGTTCTTTGTAGTTTTTTCGTTTGATGCTTATTTCGTGAGATATTTGGCCCGGTCACTATCAATGGACCACCCTTATACGGTTTTCCTTGATTATTTATTATGACTGTGGGTTGATGTTGTAACTAACCATTTAACAACTTGTGAGGTACTATTGTCACTTTCAGTTTGTTGTACCATTCATTTAGAATGTTGATTACGACATGTATTCTGTTCCCTAATAGGCGTCGACTATTGCCATGCACCACGACCGGCAGGTAGTCGGCATAAGCGACAGCCCCCAACGTCGCTGCTTGATCCCGCAAAGACTGCAGTAGGGTTCAACGTTCACACCGCAAAAGACAGGCTTGCATACTGAGGCTTGGGGCACCCTTTAGTAATGTCTTTAGTCGCAGATACATCTTGGGATGATACTCTTACCACTCAGTCTCTGTAGTAAGCACTGAGACAGTTGTACAGTGAGCCAGGATACTCCACTTCGTGCAGTAGTGAGATTGGTGAAGCCCAGGACAAACTATCAAATGCCGCAGAGATGTTAACGATAACCCCAACAACACATGTACAAGCTGACGAGTGAACAAGTTCGGCTGTCAGGTTCAACGCATCCTCGGTGGACTTCACATCAGGAACCAAACTGCCACTCGTGCATAGTGACCAATATATGGTAACTCCACAACCTCACATGTAGCACATATAGAAAACTTTTACCAAGTGTGTCTAACAGACAAACTGGACGACAGAACTGAGCTTATTGTGAATCATTTTTTGGACTTTTTGAGACCCACGATCTGGGTGGCCAACTCATTCTCTCGAATTGTCCAGTACACTTTCCGGGTTCTTTGGAACATTTATCCCTTGATCTAACACTTACTGAATTATGTTACTAGCGCTGGTGAAAGCACCGGAAATACGCTGAAGTGACGGAAGTCGTGGGACGCCTGCTAATATCGTGTCCGACCGCCTTTTGCCCAGCGTAGAGTAGCAACTCGATGTTGCATGGACTCAACAAGTTGTTGGAAGTCCCCTACAGAAATATTGAGCTATGTTGCCTCTATAGACGTCCATAATTGCTAAAGCGTCGCTACTGCAGGATTTTCTACACGAATTCAGCTCTCGATTATGTCTCATAATTGTCCGACGAGCGACGGGCGACCTGGGTGGCCAAATCATTCGCTCGAATTGTCCAGCACGCTTCTCAAACCAATCGCAGACAACTGTGGCCCAGTGACATGACACATTGTTATCCAGAAAAATTTTGTCGTTATCTGTGAACATAAAGTGTATGAGCGGCTGCAAATGGTCTCCAAGTAGTCGAACATAACCATTTCCAGTCGAGGATCGGTTCAGTTGGACCAGACTATCTAGTCAATTCCATGTAAATACAGCCCACACCATTATGGAGGCACCACCAGCCTGCACAGTGCCTTGTTGACAACTAGGGTCCACGGCTTCGTAGGGTCTTCCCCACACTGGGAGCCTACCATCAGCCCTTATTACAGGAAATCGGTACTCATCTGACCAGGCCATGGTTTTCCAGTCATCTAGGGCCCAACCGATACGGTCACGATCCCAGGATAGGCGCTGTAGGCGATCTCGTGCTGTTAGTAAGGGCACTCGTGTTAGTCGTCTGCTGGCCATAACCCATAAGGAATCGATGGATCAGGAGGGCCATAACACCATGCATTGTCTCAACGATCCGAGGCGACTGGCGCCTCACAGGACATATTCATCGTTCACTGTGCCATGAAGGATCATACAGCTACATGACGTCCTCAAGTCAGGAAATGGGTCAGTCTGTACCGAGACAAGTGTCGACACAGATAGTGCAGTGACGTCAGGAGGGCCACCGACTGTCATCACAGTGACCATTGACTTGGCTTCCCTTGATGCAATAGCAGAGAGAGAGGGGCGCCAACAATAGTGCACCCAGCGACATCACTGAACACAGTAGTGGCACCATGAGTCCAGGTTCTGCATACAGCATCATGTTGGATGTATCCTTGTGTGGGGACTCTGAAGAGAACGAATGTTACCAGCTTGTATTCATCATCAACACACAGGCCAGTACCCATAAGAATGGTGTGGAGTGCCATTGGGTATATCAAATACTTCTGGTTCAGAGAGCCAGTAGTACGGACAGAAGGCAATACATTTCTCACGTTAAGGCTGACAGGTCCGCCCCCGCCCCATCAATGTGTCTGTGACATTTTCTTTCAATGTGCTAACACAGGATAACATGTCGACAGTGCTGTCATAACTTGCCAGGATACAGAGGGTGTTTAATCAGTGCACTGGCAATCACGTCCATTGTTAACATCTGGCACTGCTCATTGAGGGATTGGCACACTACCATTGCCAGCTGATACGGCTGATGAATACTGGAACAACATGGATCGCAGTACCTGCATGTGTCATCCTAACTCGGTTCGACTCGATACCCAACCACGTTAGAGCCATCCTCGTCCACAGAAGTGGAAGCTTTATGTACTAAATTTCTCTTCTTGTGTCTCCCAGTACCACCTAGAAATTACAAACGTCTCCGTTTTCAACGTCGCTAACGTACGTTTCTGTGATGGTCCTCGACTATGTCGTGGATTAAATTCCAAACCTCTCTGTTGCGTCTCATGAATTGAGGGTATGTGACACTGTATGTGGTGATCCACCCCTCATGTGGGGATTTTAAACTTGACAGCCTCCTTAGTGGTATTGGAGAAGAGCAGGTTATGCCCTGGCAAGTGTTTTCACCATCTGCCCTCCCTCATTATCATGCAACACAAACATCACACCTATTACAGAAATGTCTCCATCTACATACACAACCTGCAAACCTCCGTACGGTACATGGCGGAGGGTACCTTTTACCACTAGTAGTAATTTCAAAAACAGAGTGAGAGAAAAACGACTGTCCAAAAGACTTCCTTCGAGCCCTAATTTTGTCGCATCTTATCTTCATGGTCCTTACGCAGAAACTACGTTGAAACGTTCTAGAGTCAGCGTCAAATGCCGATTTCCTAAATTTCTTCAATAGTGCCTTGTGGAAAGAGGATCGCCTTCCCTTCAGGGATTCCCATTTCGGTTCATGAAGAATCTCTGCAATACTTGCGTGCTGATCAAACATACCAGTAACAAATCAGGCAGTATGCCTCTGAATTGCTTCGATGTCTTCCTTTAACCCAACTTGGTGTGGATCCCAAACATTCGAACAGCACTCAAGAATAAGTCGCATTAGCGTTCTATGCTCCGTCTCCTTTATGGATGAGTTACACTTCCCCAAAATAAAACGAAATCGATCGCCTTCCCTATTGCCAACCTGACATACACATCCCATTTCATATCGCTTCGCACCGTTACGCCCAGATATCTAATCGAAGTGACTGCGTTACGCTGAACGCTGCTAGTGCTGCATTCAAACGCCACGAGACTCCTACAGTCACTCAGCGACGACACCTTCAAATTGCTCTAAGAACTATGGGACTTAATGTCTGAGGTAATCAGTCCCCTAGAACTTAGAACTACTTAAACCTAACTAACCTAAGGACATCACACACAACCATGCCCGAGGCAGGATTCGAACCTGCGACCGTAGCAGCAGCGCGGTTCCGGACTGAAGAGCCTAGAACGGCTCGGCCACAGCGGCCGCCGACGACACCTTCCCGCACACCACAGCGTCAACAGCGAACAGCCGTAAATTTCTACTCACTCTGACCGTCAGGTTGTTTATGCACGAGGGACTTTAATAAGTAACACAGCACGTTTTTTTCTCCGCCCATTTAGCTTAAAAATGCAGAATTTGTTGTGGAACATCGAAGTTTCAGTTCCGATCGGTGACGGCGCTATATGTAGCCTTCAAAATGGTATCTGTAACGAATGTGCGTTCCAAGCGGAGAGCTGCTATTGACCTTCTTTTGGTTGTAAATCAGAGCATTACTGATACTCATAGGCCCTTGCAGAATGTCTACGAGACCTAGCACTGAATAAAGGCACGGTGAGTCGTTGGGGGGAGGCATCTGTCGTCACCGCATCAAGGTCGCACAAACGTGTCCCATCTCCCGCGTGCTGGCCGGCCGCACACAGGTGTGACTCCCGCGTTATGAGGCTGTTCGTGACAGTATTTTGTGATACACTGTCACATGCAACGAAAAATGGGTTCATCATTTCGAACCGAAAAAAATGGCAACCTACGGAACGGCACCATCGTCAACCGAAAAAGTCATGGCGAGGGCCTCCTTGGTCTCTTAAAGGGGGTATTCTGTTTGATATTGTCACTCACAGTGCGACGATCACTCTGAAGTGAATCGTGCTACCCCTCTCAGGAAACTGAAGAAAAAACTTCAGCGTGTTCGTCGCCACAAAACTGCAAACGATCTTGTTCTTCTCCATGACAACGGAAGGCCTCACACAAGCCTGCGCACCCGAGACGCTTTCACAAAACTCCGTGGCTCTGTTGTTCCCCGTCCTCTCTACTGCCCAGACCTCGCATCCTCCGACTTCTGTCTGTGTGGCGGAATCGAAGAGGCACGCCGCGCGAAGGAGTACGTGTGTGATGGGGAGGATATCGATGCGGCAAGACGTTGGCTCCTAGGTCGGCCAGTAGACTGGTACCATGCGGGCATACAGGCCTTCCCAGTATGGTGGCGTAAGGCAGTCGCACTGAACGGAGATTGTGTTCAAAAATAGTGCTCTGTGGCAAAAAAAAGTGTTGCATTACTTACCGAATGCCCCTCGCACTACCAATTCCGATTTCGCACTCGAGTGTTGTAGTAAATATGTGAATGTGATCTGTAACTAGCTTATTATGACAACTGAAAACCCAAAAAGCTTAGATCAAGAACCATCGATAGTGTTTGTCGGCTCGTGTGGCGAATGTCACATACGCAAGCGCATGCACAAGCGGGGCTGTACCGTGAACGTGACGAGACAGGAACACGTCCAGGACGTATGGACTGAGGGGTGCAAAAATTCACCGAACAAAAAAAAAAAAAATTAACCGGGAGTAGTCCTACCCTCATGTTCGTATCTTCTGCCTACGAGAAGGAGTCTTTCTCTCGACCTGCGACAGCAAATGCATGCTGTCTCACACTGTCATTTCGTCCAAGTAGCCGGCCGCGGTGGTCTAGCGATTCTGGCGCTGCAGTCCGGAACCGCGGGACTGCTACGGTCGCAGGTTCGAATCCTGCCTCGGGCATGGGTGTGTGTGATGTCCTTAGGTTAGTTAGGTTTAAGTAGTTCTAAGTTCTAGGGGACTTATGACCTAAGATGTTGAGTCCCATAGTGCTCAGAGCCATTTGATCCATTTTTCGTCCAAGTAGCATCGTGAAGAAACGACTGCTGCCGAACAGAATCTATCACTAACTTGCTTTCTCTGCCGACAGGAAGCTTGGTTTACGCAGCTACTGACTGAACATGTTGCTCTTGTTCGACAATGGAGTTCTTGCCTCTACTTCGCTACGGCGGCGAATGCCGAAGCAAAGGCCCTGTTTCAACGAAGGCATGTCACTTCTGCCATTTCTGCAAGCTGAGAACTAAAGGGAGTCTGTCTGGGCTACAGTTCCTCAAGGAAATCAAGTCTCTCATGAAAGCTCTGTATCTTATCTCCAAAAAAGTGCAGCTGTTTTTTATGCTAAATATAGCAGAGATATTGCTGCAGCGCTGCTAGTTAAAGAGATAGCTACTTTCGAGTTCCAGGTGAAAGAGCTGCTCTAGAGCACTGACACAACTCGCCAGTTGACTATTTTAAGCTCTTTCTTAAGCTTTTTTTAAAGAGGTACTTATCCAGACAGAAACTGCTTTCAATATATTTATATGATAAAATCTGCGTAAGGTCGAATATGGGTGGTGGAAGCAGACTGTCAAATGTAGTTGTCTTTTCGCCAGAATACGACATAGTTGTTAAACGTTACTTGAAAACATAATCAATGACTTTGCTTCTTTCAAAGCAAGGGTATGTCAAGTAAAATTATATTAAGAACACAGTTCCATTACAGAAATAATATCTCAACCCTTAGTTACAGCCCTTTTATTTTATTTTTAATTAATAATTTACGCATTATTAATTATTTTTCAGGAGCCGATAAGATAGTTTCTAAATTACAATGTTTTTTTTTACCATACATCATACTAAAACAGATTTACAGTAGCTGCCATGTACGATACGACATAGATTTTGTTTTTACTTTCAGTTTTTTTAGAAATTTTAAACAATTTGTTATTTATTCACTACAATGATAGATTTAACTCGCTGTGTACAATATTTTTCATCAATATAGTTAATTTAAGTACTGAATTTCAATAGTGTTTTATTTTCATTACAGTTGCCTTTAAAATATGCTAAATGTATGTAGAATATTTGCAAAATGGCAGTATTATGTCCGGCGGAAGGGGGGGGGGGGGGGCTAGCTTTGGCAGTTCTGCTAGCGGCGCATGATCAGCTCTGTACTGCTCTGGCTGTACAAGAAACAACCATGTCTGCTGCAGTCGTAGAAGCGTGACAAGATGTGAACAGACTTTGACAAAAAGTATTAATTAGAGTTCAGAAAGGCTTGGTATACGAAAATTCGGTCTCGTAATAGTGCTGATTACACAAACAGAAAGAGGCCGACTAATTTTGAAACAAAAGTATAGAATTAGAGAAAAACGCCCAACAAGAGACGAAAATAGAAAGAGAGCAAATATGCGTTTACTTGTATAATTAGACAGTAGAATGACAGATGAATTAACTCCCAGTGAAACAGTCTACACGGGATCGAAACCAAAGGTGTTCGTTAATGGCATTATGAAGAAGCCGAGATCATATAGATCGACGATTATAGGCCTATATGTAGTTCCTATTGAAGAATTTGAGCGGTTTACATCCTATGTTACTGGGTAAAATCATCATCAGTGCTTCCTGGAGTAGGCTGCACACCTCAGTTTTGGATCTTATCGTGTTTTTCCGCAGAAATGCATCAGAACGTTCTCGATTTACATAGTCACATTTTCAACACAAAATAAATTTAAGGACGAAATGCATTCCCGCGATAGCAGTTAATTATGTTGTGACTTCAGGCGATCTAAACGAAAAGGTTTTGGTGGCATATAACCCACTTGATGCAGCATGTAGGTAAAATGTTATATGTGGAGTCCAGGCGGATGATAGAGATCGACAAGAGATTAAACAGGCCATCAGGTTTACAGTAATATGTGAGAAATAAGGGCACTCACTAAATCCGTGTTACAAGATTGTGAAAGAACTGAAATTAAATTAGAGACTCGTATACTCACTTTCGATGTGTAGACCTATAGGTGCAATTGGGTTACTTGTACGGCTCGAGACACAATGTAGCCCTACACAGTCCAGGGTACGAATGTGTTATTTCCCAACGACGTGTTTACAACTGACAAACTCGGAGATGCAGTGCTGCCACACGCAACACGCCTGTACGTCAATTAGTCCAGTCAAATTCTTGCAAATGTGGGGTTCAAGATTTAATTTTTTTAACTCGTTCATAAGGTTGTAAAAACTTGAAATTCAAGTTTTACCAACAAAATTTGTGTTGACTAAACTTTTTGCAGTCAAAATACTGTGAAAATATTAGACATTTTTTCAGTTTTTTAAAAAAATATCAATTTCTTGTGCGCCTAGCGCTTTGGCGTCTATTTCGTTCTTAAAAGAGCACAAAATTCTTTACAAATTAGATTCCTACCGCTTTTTGCTACACCCAGTAACAATGGCGTTGTAGTTGTCAAAAAAATACGCCTTTTCGAACTTCGAGCAGAATGACAAAATACCTAGTTTTGAGTACTTTTATTTCAGTATCCGTTTATTTAGTAAAAATATATTATATATTACGTTATATACTGGACCTGAACATCTCACTTTGCGGCAAGGCCAGCATATATGTTATTGCGGACGTTACATTCAGTACCCAGTGACCCTTTTGGGATGATCACTTGTAGAAAGTTTGTGAAGAAATTTAATCATTGGAACAGTACTGCACAAATACTTGATAGGTCACCTAGTAAAACGCCATCAGCTGGTGAATCAATGACTTCAATATTACACGTTCCGGGATAACCCATCATCAGATATCAAATACACTGACTAGTACAGATGAACTGAAGTTACACTATGTGATCAAAAGTACATTTTTCATATTAGGTGCATTGAGCTGCCACCTACTGCCATGTACTCCATATCAGCGACCTCAGTAGTCATTAGACATCGTGAGAGAGCAGAATGGGGGCTCCGCGGAACTCACTGAGTCCGAATGTGGTCAGGTGATTGGGCGTCATGTGTGTCATACGTCTGCACGCGGGATTTCCACGTCCCAAATATCCCTAGATCCACTATTTCCGATGTGATAGTGAAGTGGAAACGTGAAGGGACACGTACAGTACAAAAGCCTATAGGCTGACCTCGTCTGTTGACTGATAGAGACCGCCCACAGTTGAAGAGGATCGTAATGTGTAATAGGCAGACATCTATCCAGACCATCACACAGGAATCCATTTCAAGTACCATGAAAGTTAGGCGGGAGGTGAGAAAACTAGGATTTCATGGTCGATCAGCTGCTCATAAGCTACACATCACACCGGTAAATGTCAAACGACGCCTCGCTTGTTGTAAGGAGCGTAAACATTGGACGATTGAACAATGGAAAAACGTTGTATGGAGTGACGAATCACGGTACACAATGTGGCGATCTGATGGCAGGGTGAGAGTGTGGCGAATGCCCAGTGAACGTCATCTGCCAGCGTGTGTAATGCCAACAGTAAAATTCGGAGGCGGTGGTGTTATGGTGTAGTCGTGCTTTTGAAGGAGGGGGCTTGCAGACCTTGTTGTTTTGCGTGGCACTATCACAGCACAGGCCTACATTGATGTTTTAAGCACCTTCTTGTTTCCCAATGTTGAAGAGCAATTCGGGGATGGCGATTGCATCTTTCAAGACGATCGAACACCTGTTCATAATGCAAGACCTGTAATGGACTGGCCTGCACAGAGTCCTGACCTGAGTTCTACAGAACACCTTTGGGATGTTTTGGAAAGCCAACTTCGTGCCAGGCCTCTCCGAACGACATCGATACCTCTCCTCAGTGTAGCACTTCGTGAAGAATGGGCTGCCATTCGCCAAGAAACCTTCCAGCACCTGATTGAACGTGTGCCTGCGAGAGTGGAAGCTGTCATCAAGGCTAAGGGTGGGTCAGCACCATATTGAATTCCAGCATTACCGATGGAGGGCACCACGAACTTGTAATTCATTTTCAGCCAGGTGTTCGGATACTTTTGGTCACATAGTGTATATGTTACATAAATGATCGTCTGCCTCTGACAGTTATGTATGTAACACACAATTTCAGTTCATCTGTACAACTTAGCATACCGGAATCTTATATCCGATGACCAGTTATCACGAAATGCGTAACATTAAAGTCATTCATTCACCAGCTGATGACTTTTTACAAAGTGACCTATTCAAAATTTATGCAGTACTGGCCCAGCAATATAATATGGGCGCTTGCTTCCTGTACGACTCCTTGCCGCACCTCCAAGAAATCGAGTCACACTGTGAAGTGAACGGTGTAATGTGAGAACACGGTGTAATGTGAGAACAATTTGTAGATGCAAGATCGAGATGACATGGGCTCACGTAAGATCTGTGATTGATTTTCAGTGAATCCTCCTTCCCTGAATGTGATTTTATAATGTCTATTACAAGTGGTGTGGTCGGAGCCGGGAATGTTAATTGCCATAGGTGACACAAAGAAAGGGGGGGGGATGGCGAAGGGTGGAGGGGAAGTACGAAATGAAAAGGTGGTGACCATTTTCAGAATGTAAGGTTGCAAGGAAAACATAAAGTTGTGCTTCTCCTTTTTGCGGTTCAATATTATAAAAGCGGGGAGCACTGACGTTATTCCTGCTGACGCTTTAGCTCTTTTCCAAAGGATTTGTTAAATGAAACAAGGTGAAGAAGAATTAAAAGCCTTTCTGAATTATGAATTTTCTCCTTATCCAATATCTTAATTCTCAGAGAAGTGCATGTGAAAAGGAACAAAATCTTCATTGTACAACGCCTTTGTTCCAGTGAAGGATGCGAACTCAACTACAGCGAGTAATTTTTTTTTTTTTTTTGTCATTGATGGAAGGTACCATGGACTACCTAAGGGGGGGGGGGGGGAGGGAGGATTGAGGGGGTTCGGACTCCGTCCCGTCCTTATCTTATGCAGAAAACTCCCATGTTACCTGATTATCTGCTTTGTGAAACCCCGTGTCTCAAGTTAGTAGTCATGCGCCGCAGTTGGTTGAGATAGCAACAAACCATGGAGCTGTGATACAACACACGATAGCTGTGCTCTGAATTTGGGTTTGTCTTTTCCCCACCTCTCCGGCACCCCCTCCCAGTCCCATCGCTATGCGCGCCATGGACTGAAGCCGGTCGCATGTGTAGTTTCGCTTTGGGCAGTCAAAAATTATTGATGAAAGTTTCAGACGTCGTGGATCAGCGGATTTTAAACTTCATGAGTGAATGTTTGATTAGTGACGTTTGAAAAATGTATGAAACGGACAAGTCAGCAATCTCTTTTGGGGCTCGATCATTACGAAGGATTTTCTTAAATTTATCTATGTAGAAGATGTTTCAACTCAAGCACTGACAGCAACAATTATAACGCATCTCATATCTTATAACTTGGGTACTGATAAATGTATTGGGCGAGGCTTTGATGGCGCTGCGGTGATGAGCGGTCGGTTACTAGGTGTGAGAATAACAATTGCAGAACGATACCCAAGAGCGCAATTCGTACACTGTGTGGCGCACGTTCTTAACTTAGTTCTAGCGCATTCATGCGATGTACCTAGGATACGGAACTGTACAGGAACTACGAAAAGTGCAATAAACTTTTTTCAACAATCTCCATTTCGGAACAACCTTCTGAACAAAATTGCGCAACATGTTAACTCTTTGTTGTGTGCTGCCCTTAGGTTAGTTAGGTTTAAGTAGTTCTAAGTTCTAGGGGACTGATGACCATAGATGTTAAGTACCATAGTGCTGAGAGCCGTTTGAACCATGTTAACTCTTCCCATTCAACGTTTACCTCCCTTTGTGAGGTGCGGTAGACCAAAAAGCATTTGGCTGACGAAAGACTTGCAGAAATGCTTCCTATAGCAGGCGCAACGCTTGTGACACTTGAAGACCCTGCTAGTAGGGATGTCGCCACCCGAGCATACCAGCTGCAGACCACCTTGGAAACTAGGCAGTTTATTGTGTCGTTAGTCATACTAAGAAAAGTGTTTTCATACACAGTGAACCTAAACAAAGCAATGGAGAAGGACAGTGTCGACTTGACGAACACTTGCAGCTATGCGAAAAAAAATAAATAGTAGTTTGCAAAATATTCAGAGTGAAAGTCAATTCTCAGTCGTTTTCGGGCAGGCAAAAGAGATGAGTCCAAGTGACATAGTTGTTCCAAGAACGACTGGAAGCCAAACCCAACGCAGCAGTTTACCGGGAGAAACTGCCGAAATATACAGTGCGTAGCAAAAAGAATCATCTGATTTGGCACGTTCATATTTCTGAAATTAATAAACACACACAATGAAATTTGTGTTTTGATGAACGGGAAACTCAAAAAGTTTTCAGTATGCTCGCCTTGAGATGCACGGCATATGTCAATTCGGTATTCAAATTGTTCCCACACTACAGCGAGTATGTCTTGAGTTACAGCTTCCTCAGCTACTGTTTTGCGTATGCGATGTCTCAGTTCATTCATTGTAGCTGGTAACGGAGAGACATAGATAGAGTCTTTTATAAAGCCCCACTAGAAATATTCAGGTACAGTCAGGTACGGTGACCTTGGAGGCCAGTAATGTAAGGCTTAATCATTTGGTCCAATGCGATCGATCCATCGTTCAGTAATCTTTGAATTAAAAATCCCGCACTTCCAGATGCCAGTGTGGCGGTGCCCCCGCCTTCATTTACCATCCTGTTGGTAAACGAAGTCGTTCGAATCACCCTCCAATTGTGGGAAAAGAAAGTTCTCAAGCATATCGAGGTATGTGCTTTCTGTGATAGTGTTCTCGTAGAACACAAAAACACTTTCTGTTGTTCCGACACCGTTTCTACTAGAACTGAAATGGGCGCACACTGCTTCTACCTAGCGGGAACGATGTAAAACTCGCGAGTTTGCTCTTTGTTCACGCACATATCTCACATAACGTAATAGTTATGATTTTTTATCGGATGATTCTTTTTGATACACCCTGTATTACCGCCGAAACATATTTTACTCTTTTATTGAACATGTGATTACGGAACTCGATGCTCGTTTTAAACCACGTGAAGAAACAATCCAAGGGATTCAGAAGCTTTTGCCTGAGAAAACCAGTAATGACACCAGGGCAATCGAAAGTTTTAGAAAGAAAGCACAAATACTTTTGGGTGAAAATGCAGGCATAGTTCTTCTGAGTGAATATGGGATATGGCGCAATCACTGGAAAATTGTAGGGCAAAAAACCGCCACTGCAGTAAAAGCTATTAATCATGCAATGAATAGTTTTCTCCTGTGATAAAAAAGCTTTTCACCTCTTTAGCCACACCCCCAGTGTCTCCTGGACCCCAGAAAGACGGTTCTCCACTCTAAAGAGGCTAAACACTTAACATTAGAAAAAAAAGGAAGACGACAAACTTACTGGTCTTGCTCTAATGAGTGTTTGTCATGATCCAGTAGTGCAACGAGATTCAGAAGGAATTGTAAGCAAGTTGGTAATAAGACACAAAAGGCTAAATATAATACTTTAAACTACAGTCACTTGAATTACAATAACTTATGATCTAAAGATACAATCAAACGCCAAAGTGTCACAAACTTAAATATAGACAAAGAATACTGTAATAATACTGTAAAATTTTATTATATAATACAATCATTCATATAATTTAATAATATATAAATACCTAGAATTGTAGATTTGTTTCATTTGTCATCCGTAAGTATC
The DNA here is from genome assembly GCF_023864345.2 of Schistocerca serialis cubense. Taxonomy (NCBI): domain Eukaryota; kingdom Metazoa; phylum Arthropoda; class Insecta; order Orthoptera; family Acrididae; genus Schistocerca; species Schistocerca serialis. Next base: position 62,199,531 of record NC_064645.1, read on the forward strand.
TTATTACATACAATACATATTTTTTATTTGAAGGTGGCTAGAATAATTAGTGCTTATCAGCAGCTTTACATTATGTGATGTGGATTCTAATTGCTTATGGGATTTTTAATTTACAACTGACTGATTTTATTGGCGATAAACAACAGTTTCCTTTTGTGGTGTGAATGCAGTTATGGGCAAAATCTAGTTTCTCTTCCTAAAGTGCAGTGATGGACAGTATTGGGGCAAAGGGAGTTCTGCACCATTCTGTACTGTTGCCAGATGTATCCAAGATAGTGGCGATGACATCATCCAAGATGGAGGTGTGTAGAACTGGCAACAGCACATGATGTTACCCAATATGGTGGACATGACATCATCCAATATGGCGCCCGTGACATCAGCTGATGACGCAAGTACCATTATCCAAGATGCTGGGGAAGTGCCACACCCCCTGCCATTCCCGCCCTTGCAATGTCTCCCCTAGTGGGAAGTTCAAATTCCATCAGGACAATGCAACCTCTACTAACCTGAATCATCTGACCAATACCTCTTCCTAATGATTGGCACAAAGTTTGAACTTTGGTGGTAAAGAAAGGTCACTTGGGCTATCTCTACTAACCTAAGAAAATGGCAGGAAAGAAAGGGTGTATAGCCACTTCCAATAACCTAAGTCACCCGACCGCCACCCCTTCCAGGGATTGGTGGGAAAAGGACTCAGCCTGAGCTGGACCTAAGTCTTAATTATTTTGCATGCACAATTTATTTAAACAATTTGATGCAGTACAGCCATCCAGTGTGTTCACCATGAGGCCCAGACTCCAACTGACCTAGTACACAGTACTGCTACCAGAGCACTCTCATCTGTGGTGTAACCCAAGATGGTGTCATGATGTCAGCCGATGATGCAAGTACCATTATCCGAGTGGTGTGAAACAGTGTGTTTGCCATGAGGTCCAGGTCCTCTACACAGTACCACCACCAGAGTGCTCGGTCATCCATTCTGTGACATAATACAAGATGGCAGTCTGGTGGTGGTGGAGAGGAAGGGTATATTGTTTATTTATTAAAAAATCATGTGGTGGGGGATGGACATCCGTTGATCATCATTCTCTGCTCTTTGGTAATATTTTGCATAAATTAATGTTCAGCACTGCCACTGCAGACACTGACCCCAGCTCTGACTCCACCCCGGCCACCACATCATCGCTGTGGCGTCCATGGGCTGCCCTTCCTCAGGCCAGCAGGTTAGAGCTGCGGCAACCAGGCTGCTCGCAACGATCTGATTCCACAGTGTCTCCTCCGACATCATTACGTCCTCGCCGATCACATGAGGTTCAGCACGTACATCTGCCCACCACGCCGCAGAACTCCAAGGTGCGCTCACAGCGATCCTATACGCAAAACACCTCCAGGCTGCATGTGTGTTTACTGTTGCTGACACTATACCTGTGGATACTAACGTCACCGACCACACTATAGAAATCTGCTTGATAACAGCACAGGCTGCTTTCTCCCTAGCGATCCTAACAGCTCATATAAGATGCATCCAGCTATGTGTACCTGCCCCAGCAGGACTCACATCTCACTGTGAAACGCCCGCATGGTGACTCACCATCTAAAAGATTCTCAGGAGTTTGAATATTAGAGCGTGAAACTGATCTCCAACCCAGCAGTATATTAGTGAGCACCATGTTGATGTAGTAAACATACATTTCCTATCCTCTGCCATACAAACTCATCCCTTTTACATCATTTGTAGATATACCGTGAAGACAGACAGCACTGTATATACTCCTCGCAGCAGTAGATATATCCATGCGAGGTCGGTGGTCATCCACTCCGCAACGACTGACCAGACTGCCCTCCGCAGACCAAAGTTACTCTCAGAACTGTTCTACAAATTTGGGCTCGTTTCCCCTTGGCACAAACATGTTACTTTTTCTGGTCCAGACATGCTTGCTAGCTGGCTTCTCTACACCCAACTCCAGACTCAGGGATTACAAGAACACATGTATGTTCACATGGTTTGCCATAATATTATACCATTTTCGTGGTACTTCACGATATCACGCACACGGCAGCATCCTACTGATCGCTCGCACAATGTAATTCAAAAGATATAGAGTGGAAATTATTTTTCTACAAACTCCAAACTTTAGCAAGGTGGAGAGTGCTAGAGTAACTAGAAACTTGTCCCATCTGTGATGACCTTCATGTGAGAACTCGAAACAAAAGAGGAAAATGATATTTCCACTTGCCAATACCAATGTCGGTGATGTAACAGATTCCAAATCATCTCTATAATTTACAAAGTCAACTAAGGTGTTTCTTGTGTCTAGAGCACTGCCAAATGTGTCTTTCACCTCCTAGATGTACACACCACTATCCATGTTACCTCAACTAAATAAAGGCGCGAAATATGTAGAAACAGTCAACTGAACAGTCTACATGGGAGGGAATAACGATCCAGAGCAAACACACATCTCTATTCAATCTTCTCAAATTTCCACGTGGTGATTCGTGATTACGAAAGCCGCCCAACACATACTAAGCATTTGTTCGTTATTCTGCCATCTAGAGGACGACACATTTAACTCAGCTACCTTTCTGCATTCCAACAGACCTTTGCATTTGGACTGCTCCTACTGCTGATGCAAAATGTGAATCAGGCCCACGACAGACCACGCATATACAGAACTTCCTACAAAATCGTTCACATATATATTTTATCCCTGTACTTACAACTAAATGTTACGATGATGATATCAGCTGAATGATATTTGACAATGAGAGAAGTATCGGAAATACACCCTGTTGGCGGCAGTGGATCTGGAAACATAAATATCAGTACCATTCTTATCACTTGACATACTCTTCCCTTTGCTGTCACAGTACTTGATGTCAAATCCATACCTTCCTCATGAATGGACATAGTCATTTCCTTTACACAAGTCAGAACACAAACACATATTTTATAAGCCTGATGCTTAAGGAGAACCTATCACACACCCCCTACTACTAAGAATAATACTTCGTCAATAACTAATTACCTATGATACAAAATAATACTGAGAGAAAATCAGTGATGGGTTTACATGTCTCATAAGTTTTTCTTGCGAGTGCTAGCACTGTGTCTTAGAAAGAGATGTTTAACGTCTTACTAACCGCCAGATGTTAAAAAACCTGATCCCAGCAACTACTGTATGTTACTGTCTCAAGTGGTCTTGGTTCTACATGTGCACACAAGTACCCATGTTAAAAGCTATTCTGACTTTATAAATCTACGTATGACATTACCTGCGAATCACATGCTTTTTCCAGACAAATACCGAAACGATGATTGTTGGAGGATATATTAATAGACCAGCAGTCCAGTTACACGTAACCCACGATGCAAGCTAATCACAAAATCGCTCAGTTTTGAAAGTGATTTGGCTAAGAAGCGCGGTATGAAACCACTATTTGCAACCCCCTCACGCCGCCACCGCTAGATATTTCTCCAGTATTTGTAACGCATTCTCTCTCAATGCCATGTCATAGGTTCTGCGTTGGCGTGGGATTCCAAACTACATTAGAACTCATCTGTCACATTGACTGATTCCTCATATTGCAGTCATGTACGTGATCATTGTTTAGGTGCTAGCCATCCCCAGAAGGTGTCACCATGCCACAAAACTCCTTCTACAACTCAAACAAGCGCTGACAGTTGTAACCAACAGTGTGCCAGTGGATGGATGGGATGAATAAGACACCGCCAGAGTACTGAAATAATAAGCATCACAGTTGGTACTGTGAGCAATTTTAGCAATTTTACACAAATTTCAACACTGACCAGTGATGCCACAGCGTGTTTCCCAGTTTCAGTGTCATAGCTAAACCACCCCTTCTCCACTTTGCAAGTGTAGTTACGAATGTGGATAGATGACTATGCAGTACGTCCATTCATTCTTAATTCTCGAACACATACATCATCAAAGTATATCAGACAGCACCCTACATATTTCTAACACCTCGGGCATAGTGCTTCATTGGCGATCTATCTCTGTGCTGATGGGAGTCACAGAGCATTCTCACAGTCTTAGGGTATAATTAGAGGCTGAAAGACCCCCTCACACTGTCATTGACCAACCCACCCTGCAGTAGTTTAGCTATGACACTGAAAGTGGGAAACACGCTGTGGCATCACTGGTCACTGTTGAAATTAGTGTAAAATTGCTAAAATTGCTCACAGTATCAACTGTGATGCTTATTATTTCAGTACTCTGGCGGTGTCTTATTCATCCCATCCATCCACTGGCACACTGTTGGTTACAACTGTCAGCGCTTGTCTGAGTTGTAGAAGGAGTTTTGTGGCATGGTGACACCTTCTGGGGATGGCTAGCACCTAAACAGTGATCACGTACATGACTGCAATATGAGGAATCAGTCGAAATGGTACGCATAGCCATCAGCTATTCAGTCAATGTGACAGATGAGTTCTAATGTAGTTTGGAAACCCACGCCAACGCCGTAAAACTTGTCCAGTTTCCTTCGCTGTAAATGAAATTTATTTAAAATCATCCAGTGTGTGCGTTGCATTATGGTAACAGCAGTAACAACATGATTTACACAGTGCAACTTCTAGAGGTAGCCCAGTTGACCTATCTTCCCTACAAAATTCATACTTCCCGCCATGGGGGTTTGGCAGGGGTGTGTGGCTCTTTCCAGCCACCTTGGGTAACGGTACTCGCGTCATCAGCTGACATCACAGCAGCAATCTTGAATGACATCAACCGCATCACAGTGCGACGTCTTGGATAACTGTACTGTGGGGTTATGTCCGTTTTGTCTGTGAGAGGCAGTGGATCAGAACATCTTAATGTCAGTTTAGAACCTGACACAGACCTCGAGGTCATGGTGGAAAAACAAAATGTATGCAATGTATAAAGTGTGTTAAAGCAGAAAAATATAAAGTTTCAAACAACGAGACAGGGCCACAGGGATGTCTCTTACGACTTACAGTACAGTCCATGGGGTACGATCATTCTCCTAGAGTACAGGTGATGGAACTTCATACTGGCCTGTGCAGTTGATCACTACCTGTATATTTAATAGTATCATCACATGTGCCCAATGCCTGCATGCATGTGGTATTTGTTTTCGATATATAGGCGGAGGGAGATGTGGTAAAAGTCTTATCTAGCACTCTATCGGATGAAGTTGGTTGAGCTTTTACAGTTTGTAATGTTTCTCTGATGGATGGTACAGAATAACGAAGATAGCATGTTGGGGGGATAGATGTGGACGGATGTGAATCTGTACTACTTCTATGTAGTTTGGGGGTGCACCACAGTGCAGTAGCAGAAATCCTCGTCCATCTCTCAGTTCCTGTTTCCATCGAATTCTCAAAATACAGTCCCGATGCGGCTTAGCCTGTTTCTACACGGGTTGCAGAAGGTGGTAGGTACAGCTTTCTCCAACTTCTACTCAGTTCCGACTTACATTGGAACAATCACATGCGAAAATCTACAGGGACAGTAGCATAGAGTCAGAGGGGTAGTCATAAGATGCATAGGGGCTACCTAAAACCATGTTGAAATTTTACTATAGCAGATAGGTTCGACACAGGTTGCTCGTTTCTAGATATGATAGTGCCAGAAATATGATTAACTAGTGACTGTAATCATTAGAGGACTTCTCCATAGGGTCCAACGCAGGTAGGTGGTTGAATGGAAAGACATGATTCTTAATCGCAGACATAATTTCTAGCAGATAGCATAACACTAGAGATCTGAAAGTTAGTGTACATTTCTTATGACCTCAAACATCACACCATCTACTACTGTTTGTGATCCTTCTCAATCAATCATCCCCTATAGCTCAGTGGATATATCGCAGAACCTCTGACATGGCATTGAGAGAGAATGCGTTACAAATACTGGAGAAATATCTAGCGGTTGTGGCGTGAGGGGGTTGCAAATAGTGGTTTCATACCGCGCTTCTTAGCCAAATCACTTTCAAAACTGAGCGATTTTATGATTAGCTTGCTTCGTGGGTTACGTGTAACTGGACTGCTGGTCTAATAATATATGCTCCAACAATCATCGTTTCGGCATTTGTCTGGAAAAAGCATGTGATTCGTAGGTAATGTCATACGTAGATTTATAAAGTCAGAATAGCTTTTAACATGGGTACTTGTGTGTACATGTAGAACCAAGACCACTTGAAACAGTAACATAAAGTAGTTGTTGGGATCAGGTTTTTTAACATCTGGCAGTTAGTAAGACGTTAAACATCTCTTTCTAAGACACATAAAAACTTATGAGACATGTAAACCCATCACTGATTTTCTCTCAGTATTATTTTGTATCATAGGTAATTAGTTATTGACGAAGTATTATACTTAGTAGTATGGGGTGTGTGATAGGATCGCCTTAAGCATCAGGCTTATAAAATATGTGTTTGTGTTCTGACTTGTGCAAAGGAAATGACTATGTCCATTCACAAGGGTGGTATAGATTTGATGTCAAGTACTGTGATAGCAAAGGGGAGAGTATGACATGTCATAAGAATGGTACTGATATTTATATTTCCAGAGCCACTGCCGTCAATAGGGCGCATTTCCGATACTTCTCTCATTGTCGAATGTCGTTCAGCTGATATCATCATCGTAACATTTAGTTGTAAGTACAGGGATAAAATATATATGTGAACGACTTCGTAGGAAGATTGTATCTATGCGTGGTCTGTGGTGGGGCTGTTTCACGTTTCGCGTTAGCGGCAGGAGAAGTCTGAATGCAAAGGCCTGTTGGAATGCAGGAATGTAGCTGAGTTAAATGTGTCGCCCTCTAGACGGCAGAATAGTGAACTAATACTTAGCATGTGTTGGGAAGCTTTCGTAATTGCGTGGAAATTTGAGAAGATTGAATAGGGATGTGTGTTTGTGCTCGATCGTTACTCCCTCCCATGTAGATTGTTCAGTTGACTGCTTCTGCACATTTCGCGTCTTTATTTAGTTGAGGGAACATAGATTGTGGTGTGTGCATCTAACAGGTGAAAATTTGGCACCTTTATTTAGTTGAGGGAACATCGATTGTAGTGTGTGCATCTAGGAGGTGAAAGACACATTTGGCAGTTCTCTAGACACGAGAAACACCTTAGTTGAGTTTGTAAATTATAGGGATGATTTGGAATCTGTTACATCACCAACATTGGTATTCGCAAGTGGAAATATCATTTTCCTCTATTTGTTTCAAGTTCTCACACAAAGGTCATCACAGATGGGACAAGTCTCTAGTTACTCTAACACTCTCCACCTTGCTAAAGTTTGGAGTTTGTAGAAAAATAATTTCCACTCTATATCTTTTGAATTACATTGTGTAAGCGATCAGTAGGATGCTGCCATGTGCTTGATATCGTGAACTACCACGAAAATGGTATAATATTATGGCAAACCATATGAACATACACGTATTCTTGTAATCCCTGAGGCTGGAGTTGGGTGTAGAAAAGTGAGCTAGCAAGCATGTCTGGACCAGAAAAAGTAACATGTTTGTGCCGAATGGAAACGAGCCCAAATTTGTAGAACAGTTCTGAGAGTAACTTTGGTCTGCGGAATGCACTCTGGTCAGTCGTTGCGGAGTGGATAACCGCTGACCTCACATGGATATATCTACTGCTGTGAGGAGTATATACAGTGCTGTCTGTCTTCACGGTATATCTACAAATGATGTAAAAGGGATGATTTTGTATGGCACTGGATAGGAAATGTATGTTTACTACATCATCATGGTACTCAGTGATATATTACAGGGTTGGAGATCGGTTTCACACTCTAATATTCAAACTCCCGTCCTCAGTGGGGGAGCAGTGTAATTGAGTAAGAGTCTTTCCATATTTGACGATATGTAGGGGCACTTTGCAGGGTTTAATTGTCGGTGCAATACGGCTATCTGTGTAAAATAGTTTTTTTCCCACTGAAAGTCTCGTCAGCAGAAAGAAAGAAGAGGCGGATGGTGCTTCCACACCGGCTGCATCAGTAATTATCCAGGTAAATTCGATAAGAGCCAATCATATTCCCCCATTCATTCACATGACATCCTTTTTGCTGGGATATAGAAGCCTCTACATAATGGTGAGAACGTTTGCATATGTTGCATGCAGGAAGGTGTGCCACATTAGGACTGTGAGAAAAAATGCACATTCGAGGTTATTCTGAGCCATTTTCATAAACATGTTCTCTTAGGACAAGAATTTCCATGCAGACAGGCAGAGACATCATGAAAGCTCCAACAAAAGCAACCAATAACGGTTTCTGGGACACTATAGAGTTTACCTGTGGTTGACTATAGAGTTTACATGAGGTTGACTAAGTTCTTATTTTACATAGCCATGTGACATCAGTGTAACATTGAGAATCTTTTAGATGGTGAGTGACCACGCTGGCACTACGCAGTGAGGTGTCAGGTACGCATCGCTGGACACATCTCGTATGACTCGCCAGAATCGCTAGGGGGAAAGCAGCCTGTGCTATTATGGAACAGATTTCTTTAGTGCTAGCTGTGACATCAGTACCCACAGGTAAACACACCTTGGAGATCTGTGGCGAGGTGGACAGGGGTGTGTGCTGTACCTCATGTTATCGGCGAGGACATGATTGGTGAGGAGGAGATACTGCGGAATTGGGCCGCTGCGAGCAGCCTGGTTGCTGCATCCCTAACCCACTAGCCTGAGGGAGGGTGGCCCATGGACGCCAGAGCGATGCTTTGGCGGGTGCGGCCAGGGTGCGGTCATGGTCAGGGGCAGCGGCTGCAGCGGTGGTGGGGATGGAGGCATCGTTGGGCATCGGGTGGTAAGATGTGTTTTTTACTAGTGATCTTTTCTTTAAGCTGTATTCCATCTATTTCACTGACCAATAGGATGCTGCAAATTAAAAAAAAAAACTACTCCATACATGTGTAAATTATGGATATAATTAATTTGCATAAATTTTTTATGTCAACGTGGTGTTAGTGGTACAGTAGTTAAGGGGAGGGTGTGCATGAGTGGGTGACATGAAGCAGAACGGCAGGTTAAGTGCAGAAAACTAGGTTAATTTGCATAATTTTTATGTAAAATGCAGTGCAATAGTTTAAGGGGATGTGTGACAAAGAAGAATGCGTCAGAAATGGCGTTCAAAAGCATGTGAAATTCGAAAAGTGTACCAGAAAATGGTGAGTGGACGTAACTAATTAGTTAATTTGGTATCAAAGGCGGTAGAATAGTTTAAGGGTGTGGGGGTGACATGGAAAACCACTTCGGAAAACAATAGGTTAAGTGCTGACAAAGGGCCAAACATTAGGTTAAGACATCCAGAGTACAGTGCTGAACATTAGGTTGTATAACATGTTTGCTCCATGCAATTACTTCTTACAAGACCTACATGTTTCCAAACAGCAGAGAATGATGAGAAAGAAAAATCCAACCTCCACAAACTGATTTTTTTTATATATAAACAATATACACTTGAATCTCCAGTTATGAGACACTTCCTCTCCACCACCAGATTGCCATCTTGGATTACATCACAGAACGGCCGACCGCACAGAGTGTGCTAGGTCAGTTGGAGTCTGGACCTTGTGGTGAACACACTGGATGGCTGTACTGCATCAAATTGTTTAAATAAATTGTGCATGCAAAATAATAAAGACTTATGTCCAGCACAGGCCGAATCCTTTTCCCGCTAATCCCTAGGAAGAGCTGGCAGTCAGATGACTTAGGTTAGTGGAGGTAACCCAAGTGACCTTTCTTTCCTGCCATTTTCTTAGTTTAGTAGAGGCTGCACTGTCCTGATGGAATTTGAACTTCCCACCAGGGGGGGGTGGGGGTGGCAGGGGGGCTTAGCACTTTTCCACCATCTTGGATAATGTTACTTGCATCATCAGCTGATGTCACGGCCGCCATCTTGGATGACATCATGGCCGCCATCTTGGGTGACCATGCACTGTTGCTATGTCTACACTCCAGCATCTTAGATGACTTCATCGCCGCCATCGTGGATATATCTGGCAACAATGCAGAGTGTGCAAAACTCTCTTTGCCCCCAATACTATGGGCACCCCCCTGTTAAAAGCTGTAGGTGCATTATACACAAAGTAACCTGGCCTTGAAATGTTTCCTTCAAATCAGTACCCAAATTTATGTTTCTTACCCGCAAAGTTATTTTTGGTCTCAGTTTTGTCTTATACTGACGATATAATCTGGAGCGATCAAGTGCACACCAAGGTAGAAAATCAGAGACACAAAGCAGAGAGCAGGGAAAAGTGATAGCTTTTTTTCAGAAAATTCCGCACTGGCTGTGTGAATGATTTTTATTAAATCTGCGACTGGTTTCGCAGGTAAATGGTGGGGAGTGGCTACAGGGCAATTTTCAACGTTACTATGTTATAAATAGCGTATACTGCCTGAGGATGCACTGATACGTGGTGCGAGACCAGCGCAGATTTAATCAAAATCATTCATACAGGCAGTGCGGAATTTTCTTGGAAAAAATGCCAAAGTTTGGCTATGGTTGCCCGCCCTACAAAACAAAAGTGATAGCGGTTTGGTTGCCAGAGATAAATAGTAACACTAGGGCAGTGTAAACTACAGACACACTGTGCAGCTGTCCGTGGGGAGAAGTTTCACTTTAGAGAATTAACTGAGAACTCCATCCACCGCCTAGATGCTGTCATAAGGCGTCACTGTAGAAGATGGTCATGAAAAGGCAGGTCTTAGCAGAGGCACCAAGCTGGATACTTGCTCCTGAGAACTGCAACGTCAGTGGGTTTACACAGATTAGAATGCTACTACAGCAGTCCCCAACCACAGAAGGGCAGAGGGCAGGGCCAAGTGACGTAAAACACTGTTGTTTCTGGCCATAACAGGAGTGGCAGTGGCGTTTAGCTTCCATTTGAACGCTGTTGATGCCAGCCTTGGAATTTGTTAATATAAACTCCAGAAGCATCCCTACCTATCAAGTAGGAGTAGGGGAGGAATCTAAATGTTGTTGGTGAGAGGCACCCTGGAGGTGCAAAGCGACTCGCGAGATTGTTCAGAGCTTGTTAAGTGCTGGTGGGTTGGTGGGTGAACTATAGAAAGGGAGAAATGGTGTGGTGCCACGATTGTATAACAGTGCATATTTTTGTATTCAGAGGGAGTTCTCAGTCAGATCGCTGGAGCACCGAGTCCGTGTCGCTCGCAGGCAGCCTCGGTAATCTGCGACATGTCTGTTTACCTCACTTGGAGTGCTGCTCTCGAGTTTGTACTTAACAGACTGCTAGTGCTCGATACTTCTGTTAGCATCAGCTCCCATGGCCTCAAACACTTACTTATACTGTGCAACCACTTGCCTCCCTTGCTTTTTCTAATGTTTAGAATTGGCATTCAGTTTAGTAGCTAGTCTGCTCGCAAATAAATACTACTAATCAGACCCCTGAATTCCATGAGTTTACTGCTGCAAGTATCCTGTCGAGTCCCAAAATCCGCATCTCTCGTAGATGCCCTGTGACAGCGTTCGGCGCTGATTGAAGACATCAGCCTGCCTTCACTGGGAATTTGTCTTTCTGCATTTGATCCTCACCGCTCGGAAATTGCAGACTGACCTCGAACCCTCTGTCTTCCCTCTGTCTTGTGTCAGGACACAACATAGTTACATATGTCTGGTGCCAGATGAGTGGTGATTTTCTTAACGATTTTTGAGATAGATGGGAGCTTCACACACACTCAGCCTTACGCCATGAGTAGACTGACGACTTTCAGACTCACATGAGAAGCAGCACTTGCACCTCGGTGAGAACAGATGGAGCGCAAAGAGCGGAAGAATTACACCGAGGTCCCGGAGATGGACGCCTGACGAGGGAAGATGCAGCCAGGGCAGCTTTGCCTCCACGGCTTCACGACAACGTGGGGGTCAGGTGAACGGTCGAGTGACAATGAGATGAAGCTGTAGCTGCGGACCAGCGAGGACCGCCAGGACATACACGTGGCAATAGCGCGACCCGGCAGCGTAGGTCGCATGGCGCCTTTGCGAGTTGCAGCGGCGGCCGGCGAGCAGACGGCAGGCAGCGGCCCTGAGCGACACAGCCGGGGGCAGCGAGGCACCGCGGCCGCCACCGCGTGCCCAAATCCTGCTCGGCTCAGCTCACCTCACCTCGCCTCAGCACAGCGCTCCGCTTTCAGCAACGATGCTGTCTCGTATCACCTCTGCACAACACATCAGCAGATAAAAGTAAGTCATGGCTTCATCTAACAATACAGATGCCGATGGTGGAGCAATAGTACACTACTGGCCATTAAAATTGCTACACCACGAAGATGACGTGTTACAGACGCGAAATTTAACCGACAGGAAGAAGATACTGTAATATGCAAATGACTAGCCTTTCAGAGCATTCACACAAGTTTGGCGCCGGTGGCGACACCTACAACATGCTGACCTGAGGAAAGCTTCCAACCGATTTCTCATATACAAACAGCAGTTGACCGGCGTTGCCTGGTGAAACGTTGTTGTGTTGCCTCGTGTAAGGGGGAGAAAAGAGTACCATCATTTTTCCGACTTTGATCAAGGTCGGATTGTAGTCTATCGCGATTGCGGTTTATCGTATCGTGACACTGCTGCTCGTGTTGATCGAGATCTGACTGTTAGCAGAATATGGAATCGGTGGGTTCAGGAGGGTAACACGGAACTCCGTGCTGGATCCCAACGGCCTCGTATCACTAGCAGTCGAGATGATAGGCATCTTATCCGGCCGGCCGGAGTGGCCGAGTGGTTCTAGGCACTACAGTCTGGAACCGCGCGACCACTATGATCGCAGGTTCGAATCCTGCCTCGGGCATGGATGTGCGTGATGTCCTTAGGTTAGTTAGGTTTAAGTAGTTCTAAGTTCTAGGAGACTGATGGCATCAGAAGTTAAGTCCCATAGTGCTCAGAGCCATTTGAACCATCTTATCTGCATGGCTGTAACGGATCGTGCAGCCACGTCTCGATTCCTGAGTCAATAGATGGGGACGTTCGCAAGACAACAACCATCAGCACGAACAGTTCGACGACATCTGCAGCAGCATGGACTATCGCTCTGAGACCATGGCTGCAGCTACCCTTGACGCTGCATCACAGACAGGAGCGCCTGCGATGGTGTACTCAACGACGAACCTCGGTGCACGAATGGCAAAACGTCATTTTTTTGATGAATCCAGGTTCTGTTTACAGCATCATGATGGTTGCATCCGTGTTTGGCTACATCGTGGTGAACGCACATTGGAAGCGTGTATTCGTCATCGCCATACTGGCGTATCACCCGGTGTGATGGTATGGGGTGCCATTGGTTACACGTCTCGGTCACTTCTTGTTCGCATTGACAGCGCTTTGAACAGTGGATGTTACATTTCAGATGTGTTACGGCCCGTGGCTCTACCCTTCATTCGATCCCTGTGAAACCCCACATTTCAGCAAGATAATGCACGACCACATGTTGCAGGTCATGTACGGGTCTTTCTGGATACAGAAAATGTTCGACTGCTGCCCTGGCCAGCACATTCTCCAGATCTCTCAGCAACTGAAAACGTCTGGTCAATGGTGGCCGAGCAACTGGCTCATCACAAAACGCCAGTCACTACTCTTGATGAACTGTGGTATTGTGTTGAAGCTGCATGAGCAGCTGTACCTGTACACGCCATCCAAGCTCTGTTTGACTCAATGCCCAGGCGTATCAAGCCCGTTATTACGGCCACAGGTGGTTGTTCTGGGTACTGATTTCTCAGAATGTGCCGGGCGAGGTGGCCGAGCGGTTCTAGGCGCTACAGTCTGGAACAGCGCGACCGCTACGGTCGCAGGTTCGAATCCTGCCTCGGGCATGGATGTGTGTGATGTCCTTAGGTTAGTTAGGTTTAAGTAGTTCTAAGTTCTGGGGGACTGATGACCTCAGAAGTTAAGTCCCATAGTGCTCACGAGGGAACGTCCCCATCGCACCCTCCTCAGATTTAGTTATAAGTTGGCACAGTGGATAGGCCTTGAAAAACTGAACACAGATCAATCGAGAAAACAGGAAGTTGTGTGGAACTATGAAAAAAAATAAGAAAAATATATAAACTGAGTTGTCCATGCGCAACATAGGCAAATCATGGAGAGTCTGAGCGCACGAGTGCCGTGGTCCCGTGGTTAGCGTGAGCAGCTGCGGAAGGAGAGGTCCTTGGTTCAAGTCTTCCATCGAGTAAAAAGTTTAATTTTTTACTTTCGCAAAGTTATGATCTGTCCGTTGGTTCACTGACGTCTCTGTTCACTGTAATAAGTTTAGTGTCTATGTTTTGCGACCGCACCGCAAAACCGTGCGATTAGTAGACGAAAGGACGTGCCTCTCCAATGGGAACCGGAAAGATTTGACCGCAAGGTCATAGGTCTACCGATTCCTCCACAGGAAAACACGTCTGATATATTCTATACGACACTGGTGACGGCATGTGCGTCACATGACAGGAATATGTTGTCGACCCACCTAACTTGTACGCTTGGCGAATGGGTGAAAAGATTCTTCTACCTTGCCCGATTTAGGTTTTCTTGTGGATGTGATAATCACTCCAAAAAAAGTGATCGCATCAGATGGACGGACGGACAGATAATAATTATCTGAAAATAAAAAAATTAACTTTTCACTCAAGGGAAGAATTGAACCAGGGACCTCCCATTCCGCAGCTGCTCACGCTAACCACGGGACCACGGCGCTCCTGAGCTCACCCTCTCCTTGATTTGCCTATGATGCGCATGGACTACTCAGTTTGTATATTTTGCTTATTTTTTTCGTAGTTCCACACAACTTCTTCCTGTTTTCTCGATTGATCTGTGTTCAGTTTTTCCTGGCCTATCCACTGTGCCAACTTATAACTAAATCTGAGGGGGGTGCGATGGGGAGGTTCCCTTGTCAGAACCATTTGAACCATTTTTTTCTCAGGATCTATGCACCCAAATTGATTGAAAATGTAATAACAAATGTCAGTTCTAATACAATATATTTGACCAATGAGTACCCGTTTGTCATCTGCATTTCTTCTTTGTGTAGCAATTTTAATGGCCAGTAGTGTATACAACATTGGTGTTAGTCTTGCCCTTAAACTCATTCCTCAGGCTTTTGATGGTAGAAAATCTGCTTTAAACGAATTTGTTAATAATGTGAACATAGCTGTCTCATATCACCTCTCCACAACACATCAGAAGACAAAAGTAAGTCATGGCCTCATCTAATATCTAACCATACAGATGCCGATGGTGGAGCTGTAGTATATAACATTGACTGAAGAGTCAACAGTTATGTCCACAAAGGAAAAAGCATTTCGTGACAAATGTCATCATGGCAAGGCGGGGAAGATAATCCTTAAGTGTTTCTCGTGTGGACGTGTCGGGCACACGTCTAAGGATTGCAGAAGTAATGTTAAATGTAAAACCTGTGGCAGATCAGGGCATTTAACGCGAAACTTCCGACCTGAGAAAAGAATTCGCAAAGTAGAATCGTCTCAAGCATGTCGACAGTCGGAGGCTCGAGGACAGTTATGTGCGAAAGTTGCAATTTATTGGGACATAGAGCTCTCTGTAAGAACGCGAAGCCTGTCATGTGTTTCGCAGATCACAGGCCAGGGCACATGGCTAGACAGTGTACTCTGAACGCAGGGAATTCTGTGAAAAAGAAGAAGAAGGGAAACGAAAGGAAAAGCATAAGTTCACAGTCGCCCTATGCTAAATTGGGAAAGGTATTCAAGCCGACTGTGGAAAAAAAAAAAAAAAAAAAAAAGAATGAGTTTGTAGAACTGAATTGCCCACAAGTACAGTAACTCCATTAAAACTGCTTCTAGATAATGGAGCACAAATTAGCATATTCAGTATGAGGTATCTGCAAACACAGGTCGGCTATAGACCTGAAGCATGTATAAAGATTAAAGGTATTGCGAGTCCGGTCAGACATATACAGGAGACGGCAGTTTTAGGTCTTGGAATAGATCGGGAATTAAGAGTGAAACATAAGTTTCATCTGGCAGGAGGGCAACTGGATATTCCCTACGCCGGTTTCATCGGTAAGAGACTTCTTTACGCAGCACGGTGTGGTAATTGATTACGCCAGGGAATCCTATGGATCAGGGGTAGGCCCCTTAAACTGGGTACGAAGACAGAAGCGCAGTGTCAGGGTCAGGGGCTTAGAAAGACACAACCAGCCTTTGAAACTGCAACCTGTGAATGCAGTGGAGCTAAAGTTGATCAGAGAGGCTAGTAAACAACCTTATGCTGAAGAAATGGCGAAGTAAACAAGATACCGATAGACAGGCGTGTTACCCATGTGAAACGTACGCTACAGAGCCTAAGGCAGGCGAGGTGGCTAAAATAAAGTTGGGTCCTCGTAAGAACAGGATTTTGAGGATAAAGGCTGCAGATACTAGCCTTAGAGAAGGCATTATCAAGAAACAAGAGTTGCAGGAAACCGTGAACTTACCAGAGGCGCTGGTGAGCACATGAAAAGGCTCTTGTTTAATTAGCGTGTTAAATACACGAGAAGAGGAAGTTTCTATGGAGGTGGAAGAAGTTCCGCCATTTATCCCCACTCCGAATTAGATTATGCGCAAGATGGAGAATGTCTCAAGTGAGAAAAAAATAGAGTATCAGTTTATTAAAAGAGACCTAGTGGTTAAATCATTTAAATGCCGTAGAAAAACAGTTCGTAACAGAGGTGTGTTCTGCCTATAATGATACCTTCCATAAGCTGACGCATACAGACACAATCCGGCACCAAATAAAACTGATGCTCGAAGCAGAGGGACAAGTAATTTGCTCTCGCCCTTACAGAATACCAGAAGTGCAGAAAGAGGCGCTACAACAGGAGATAAATCAGCTGTCGCTGGACGATATAATAGTGCCTTCAACAAGAGCCTTTAATTTCCCAATACTCATGGTGCCAAAAAAGATGCTAAGGCGCTGCAGTCATGGACTGTGCGGCTGATGCCGGCGAAGGTTCGAGTCCTTCCTCGGGCATGCGTGTGTGTGTGTGTGTGTGTGTTTGTCCTTAGGATAATTTAGGTTAAGTAGTGTGCAAGCTTAGGGACTGATGACCTTAGCAGTTAAGTCCCATAAGATTTCACACACATTTGAACATTTTGAACAAAAAAGGTGGATGCATCTGGTAAAAGGAAATGGTGGGTGGTAGCTGATTACAGAAAACTGTCAACACAGTCTTCTGACTTCCACATACAGATGGAAGTTTAGATGGACTGAGTAAGGCAAAATATTTTTTAACTTTTAATTTGGCTAAGGGATACTATCAGATGTTACTAGATGAAAAGCTTACAGCTTCCAGCACACCATACGCTCTTTATATGTACAGAAGAATGCCACTGGGACTCTGTTCTGCATCCTCCACATTCCAAAAATTGATGAATTCGCTTCTCATGGGTTTACGGGGTGAAAAGGTGTTTATTTATTTAGACGACGTGGTACTTTTCGGTCATTGCTAGAAGAATACAGTGCCCGATTAGGCGAGGCTTTCGAGAGGCCGAGGTAGCATAACTTGAAGTTGCAGGTGGATAAAAGTGAATTTTTAAGGAAGGAGGTCACATGTCTGGAACATGTTTAACCGAAGATGGGTTAAAACCAGACCCAAACAAAATAAAACCAGTGGCGGAATATCCCCAGCCCAGCACAACCAAAACATTAAATAGTTTTCTAGAGTTAGTTGGGTACTATAGACACTTTCTGTGTGACTTCAGTAAAGTGGCAAAACCACTACATGAGTTGTTTAAAAAAGGTGTTAAGTACGAATGGGATGCCAAGCAAAAAGAGTCGTCCCAAGTGCTAAAACAGAACCTACTCAACCCCCAACATTACAGTACCTACTCAGATTTTTCAGAAAAGTTTATAATCACCACGGACGCCAGCCAAGACGCTAGTGGCTCAGTTCTTACCAAAGGGAAGTTAGGTAAGAACCTTCCAGTAGCATATGCGCCGAGAACTTTGAACAATACGGAGCGAAATTATAGCACAATTGAGAGTTACTGGCCGTAGTTTGAGCGGTCAGACATACACAAAAAAAAAAAAAAAAAAAAAAAAAAGGCTCTGTGCACTATGGGACTCAACATCTCAAGTCATCAGTCCCCTAGAACTTAGAACTACTTAAACCTAACTAACCTAAGGATATCACACAAATCCATGCCCGAGGCAGGATTCGAACCTGCGACCGTAGCAGTCCTGCGGTTCCGGACTGCAGCGCCAGAACCGCTAGACCACCGCGGCCAGCTGCCGGTAGTCGAGGAAGACGAATAGCAGGAGATAACTGCTGAAGAAAGGGCGGAAATCTTGCAGAAATTCCATAACGCACCCATAGGTGGTCATCAAGGGATCGTAAGAACTTACGATCGAATTAGGAAATATCGAACATGGTCCGGTGCGAAAAAGGGTATTGAGGAGTTCATCAGAAAATGCGCTAGCTGTCAGAAGACCAAAATAACGCAAAACAAGATAAAAATGCTGTTGGTTATAACACCAACTCAAGATGTGTTTCATAGTGAAGATATTGACATCGTCGGTCCACTGACGATAACAGACAGAAATAATAGATATATATTCCAACATTCCAGGATGCTGTAACGGAGTTCATTGCTCCAGAACCGATAGAAAAGCAGGCTGCTGATACAATAGATCGTGTCCTTGTAGAAAGAATAATTCTGAGATTTGGAATACCTTCAGCAATACTCAGTGACAATCGTAGCAATTTTTTTAGTGACACAGTAAAGAGAATGTGCAGTTCGTTAAGGACAGATAGAGTACGGACCTCCTGTTACCATCCCCAATAGAACGGAGCATTTGAAAGGCCACGCCGAATTCTTGAGATAATGTATCAATAGGGCTCAATCAAATTGGGACGAATGGCTTCCATTTGCAGTATTCGTTTATAATACCACGGCCCATAGAGCCACGGATTATACACCACATGAATTATTTTTCTGTAGAGCATGTAACATACCTAGTATATTGCAGAGAGATACCGCAGGTATTACTCACAATTATGAAGACTATGTACTAGAATTAAAAGAGAAAATGAGACAGATGCACCAGTGTGACCGAGAATATAATAAACAATGTAAGGAGAAGAACAAAAAGTACTATGACAGAGACTAGAAGCCGAAAGATTTTGAAACTGATGATGAACTCCTGTTGTTCGATGAAAGTATTAGAAGGGTTTGAAGCCGTAAGCTAGACATGCAGTGGCGTGGCCCATAGACTGTACTAAGGACAAAGGGCCCAAATGTGGTAATTCGTTTAAAGAGAAACAAATTTTTAACTCTTCTACCGAACTAGAAATTTTCTTGAATTTCAGATGAGGAAACTGACAGGAGCTTTGCACCTGGTGGGCTGTATTTCTGCTGCCAGCCGAAGTGGCCGTGCGGTTCTAGGCGCTACAGTCTGGAACCGAGCGACCGCTACAGTCGCATGTTCGAATCCTGCCTCGGGCATGGATGTGTGTGATGTCCTTACGTTAGTTAGGTTTCATTAGTTCTAAGTTCTAGGCGACTGATGACCTCAGAAGTTAAGTTGCATAGTGCTCAGAGCCATTTGAACCATTTTTTTGTATTTCTGCTGTGTACGCACTTGGACAATTTCAAGAGTTTAGCACAGAGAAGTTTCCTTCATCGTCGGGCTTGTATTATGACAGTATTGGCAAGGTACAGATCTACAGTGTGACATGGAAAATTGTCAGTTATATTAATCTGGGAGAACTTCAAGGAAAAGCTGATGAGACAGAGAGACTGCCAAATTTATTGGTATGATACTGTAAAAAAAAGTTAACGAGTTTGAGAATAGCTGATCAAGAATGGCATGTCAAAAAGATCCAGAATTTGCAGGGTCTAATTGGACAATCAACCAGACATGTGACATGTAGGAAATGAGATGTCTTAAATTTTGTTGATGAAATTAGAAAAATATTGTTTGGTACATTAGATGAACAGAATGCCTCCTATTTCAAATCAAAGACTGATTTAATGAAAATTAACAGAGCAGTTGCTTAAGTTGACCAAAAAACAAGCAGTAATAGTTAAAGCAAGTTTCAATCATACAGTACTTAGTCTTGCAGGTAATGAGGAAATGATTCTTAAAAACATGGAAAAGCTCCATAGGTACATGAATGAATATGCTAACTGATTGAAAGATACAGCACATAGCTGTGATCACTACTGTGAATGAACATTTAACACAGTTCGTGTCAATTTACACTCAGTTAGAAAGAGAATATGATATGTTAATTTCTGCCATAATGAATGCTCAGAAAGGAATACTGGAATATCATATAATTAATCCAGTACAACTAGTTAGGTACCTGCATTTAATTCTGGATGATATTAAAGACAAGAAGTTCCCAAAATCTTGCACAGAACAGAGCGGGTACCAGTTATTATGTTTAACTGTTGTTGATGTGTTTATGTCTGGCCACATACTAAGTTATGTACTGAATGTGCCATTTGCAGAAAATGAACTGTTTAATCTGTACCAGGTCTAACCCCTACCTTCTGAAGTTGATGGAAGTCAAGGTTTATTTATGTACATACAGCCACAAAAAGATTATTTGCTATTTGATGAATCCAAGTGGCACTGTGCAATACTGAGTAACAAAGAACTGTTGTGTAAAAAGATAGATGGTGTACACAAAATTTGTAAACAGAAGTTTGTTTTGATGTCTACATATGATCATGAACCATATGAAGCAAGGACGTGGCAACTTGTAAGGGAAATTCTCAAAGATTTTGTCAAGAAGTTTGTGAAAGTAAAAGATAGTATTTTAACTCTACTGAGTCAGGACCAATGGTTATTCATTGCTCCAAAAGATGAAGGTTTGACAATTTTGTATAATCGCAAGAAGCCAGCAGATATGATGGTCAAAGGTACATGGAAACTAACATTTTACAGAAACTGTTATGGGTATGGAACTCACATGTTCATACAGTCAGAACAAATAATAAGAATTAATGTGACCAGTGAAGACATAGTGCCAGCTTTAAATATGGAAATTGACTGCTGTATAAGGAAAAGAAGAACATTTATGAGTTACAGTTAGACATACCATTGGAATACAACATTTAGATGACTTTAAACAGAAATAGAAGATGAAATGGCCTTCCAAGAGTGGTATTGTTTTTCAGAAATACCATGATATCATTATTTGATTTGGTCTTATGTAGGAATTGTAATATTAACAATTATGTTTATATGTTGTTTGTGCAGAGACTATAAATGTTTCAGAGAGTTGTTTAACTACTTGTGAAAAGGCATGGGCAATGATTGATGGGGCAAAGGGTATGTGAGGAAGACCATAGTAAATGCATGTGAAGTGTAGGAAAATACACACATACATAGTAGACAGCCTCTTTGGTCAAGCAGAGGAAATAGTGAAGAGTGTGATGAAGCCTTTTGTATGTTTGAACACAATGAGGAAATAGCTGCATTGCCTATGCCATCACCATACAGAGATCAAAGGTAATGCAAGGCACTGAAAATACTGTTTTGAATCGCATAACTAAAACGTAAACAAAAATTTTGTAAGATTGTGTGTTTTGTTTCAGATTTATTACAGTAATGATGATATGTAATGTGCTGTATTGATACATTTATGTATAAGTGATGTGAAGAAAAATTAACAAATAAATATGGACATATTTATGTAATGTAAAAACAAAAGAAAGAGAAAAATATTTGATTTTGTTGTGTATTTGTATCTGTACTGTAAAAAAAGAAGAGAAAAGTTAATTAGACAATGATTTAAATTTATATTCTATGTAATGTATGTCTTCATGAAAAATGAACCAATGTTTTATGATGATGCTTCTATGCATATGTATCTGCGTGTGTATAAGGGCAGTGAAAAATGAAACAGTGTGTCATGCAGATGTTTACTCGTGTGTAAAAGTAAAGTGAAATATGAACTTTACAGAGTGCAAAATGTTAAGATTCAACCAAGAATGCCTCTAATGTTGTTTCTAGAGCAAAGACGTTATAACTAAAACAGAAACCAGATTACAAATTCATTGCCAAATAATTCTCACTGGCCGGTGTGGTCGTGCGGTTCTAGGCGCTTCAGTCTGGAACCACGTGACCGCTACGGTCGCAGGTTCGAATCCTGTCTCAGGCATGGATGTGCGTGATGTCCTTAGGTTAGTTAGATTTAAGTAGATCTAAGTTCTAGGTGACTGATGACCACAGATGTTGAGTCTCCTAGTGCTCAGAGCCATTTGAACCATTTTTTGAAATAATTGTCAACAAATTTTTTCCCATGGGGGGAGATGTCATATACTGATGACTTACTGACTTGTACGCTGTTATGCTTGAGGCTATCTGGAGCTATCAAGGCCATTCCAAGGTAGGAAATAAGAGACACAGTGCACAGAGCAGGCAAAAGTAGTGTTTTGGTTATGTAAATAGTAACACAAGAGCTGTGCAAATTGCAGACACTCAGTGCAGCTGTCTGAGGGGAGAAGTTTCACTTCAGAGAATGAACTGGTAAGTCCATCTACCACCTAGACGCTGTCATAGGGCATCACTGTAGAAGGTGATCATGAAAAGGCAGGTCTTAGCAGAGGCACCAAGCCTGATACTTGCTCCTGACAACTGCAATGTCAGTGAGTTTACACAGGTTAGAGTGTTACTACAGCAGTCCGCACCCACAGGAGGACAGAGGGCAGGCCAATTGACTTAAAAAACTATTGCTGCTGGCCCTTATAGGAGTGGGAGTACGTTTACCTTTCAGATGAACACTGTTTATACCAAATGTGGAGTTTGTCAATGTAAAATCCAGAAACATCCCTACCTACCCAGTAGGAGTAGGGGAGGAAGCTAAATGTGGTTGGCCAGAGGCACCCTGAAGGTGCAGAATGACTAGCCAGATTGGCCAAAGCTTATTAAGTGCCAGTGGATTGGTGGGTCAGCTATAGGAAGAGGGCCACGCGGGATTAGCTGAGTGGTCTAAGGCGCTGCAGTCATGGACTGTGCAGCTGGTCCTAGCTGATGTTAGAGTCCTCCCTTGGGCATGGGCATGTGTGTTTGTCCTTAGGATAATTTAGTTTAAGTAGTGTGTAAGCTTAGGGACTGATGACCTTAGCAGTTAAGTCCCATAAGATTTCACACACATTTTTATAGGAAGAGGGAAATGGTGTGCCCTCACAATTGTTTAACAATTCATATTTTTGTATTCAGAGGGAGTTCTCAGTCAGAACGCTGGAGCACCAACTCCGTGTCACTCGTGGCCAGCCTCGGTAATCTCTGACCTGTCTGTTTTCCTCACTTGGAGTGCTGCTTTCGAGTTTGCTTTTAATGTGCTGTTAGTGTTCACTACTTCTGTTAGCGTCCACCCCCATAGCTTCAGACACTATTGTGCAGGAAATCTACAACAGATTTCTGCCAGATGTCACCTTACTTTAATCAGAGGAACAAGTTTGAAAGATATTTATGCGACTGATCCGTCTGCTTGACTGTCCTATGAGATAAAATGGTGGTGTTTTTATGGAACAAAGTAGTGGCTAATTCTTACTTGACATCACTTGTTATGACTGCATAGGTCTTGCTATTATGAAGGTATCAGTGATTCTCACTCTGCTGTGCTTGCTTAATGATTTTGTTATAGTATAGACTTGTTGTAAAAGCTCTTCATATATACTGTTACATTAGCAATAGTATTTCTCTCCTGGTGTAACTAAGGTGACATGATCCTGTCTAGATGGTCTGCCCACATGTCCCCCCCCCCCCTCCCCCGCCTCCCCTGGCCCTCTACCATTCCCT
This sequence comes from Schistocerca serialis cubense, assembly GCF_023864345.2. Taxonomy (NCBI): domain Eukaryota; kingdom Metazoa; phylum Arthropoda; class Insecta; order Orthoptera; family Acrididae; genus Schistocerca; species Schistocerca serialis. The sequence goes on from NC_064645.1 coordinate 62,223,304, forward strand.
CTGGAATGCATAACCAATGGCATGCAATTTGTATGTGTGGTTGTCAGCATGAAGCAGACCCACTCAGCAGCCAATGGCATACAAATCACCCCACCCTTTGAGTGATCTGCATTTGCATATAAAGGCATGCAAGTCCAGCTTCCTACTCTTCGAGCAATGCTTTTACCATAAGGTGACTGTGTTTGCACTATTATTTTCTGTCCATCATGAAGCACTATCAGCAGTGACACCAGCAGTGGTCAGCTGGGATGAAGAAGAGGTGTATAATAAAGAAAACATGCCTAATAATAATAATAATAATAATAATAATAACAATAATAATTATAGGCATGTATGCCTTATTATACCTTGTCTTCTTTATATTATTGTTATGTACATACAGCAGCAGCCATGGCCCACAGCATGTGTTCCAGATCTGCCATTGTTAGGCTATGCCACAGCACGAGTAGAACACCTGCGATGAGCCCCTGATCAAAAGCTGGCTGATGGCACATGAGTGTTTCCACAGTTGCAGCCCATAGGGCCATCACACCTAGTGACATTTGACTGTGATGCAGCATAGCCACAGCATCCAAATCCCATAAGAGTAATGTTATTCTCCAACACACATAATGTAAGTGTCAGTGGTTCTTAATGTATAAATGTAGTTCTTGCACTTGACAATGACTTTGAAGTAGTTATAGAGGTAGAAAATGCACAACTTGTCAGCACTAAAATGAAGTATTCATGGTATGAGTGGGACTATCTATGCAGTGTGTTGGAGTATATAGATAGGAAGATGACAGATGAGTATGATCCATCTCGTACTTCTGCTGACATTCACATATTTGATCATAAAATGTCTGTAGTAGATATGTATGGTGAGGCTATGCTAGACTAAAGGTCATGGGTCCTCATAGGACACAAATATATATATCTAAAATATTCAAGTGTTGTTAAACTGAAAGACTTCTTTTGCACATTATCAAATGCCACAGATAGACCGTGTTGTTGGTGTTGATATGTGAGAGGATTGTACTATGAATTTGTTGAGTCCTTGCACAACAACAGTGTAAATACAGATCAAGTGGAGCAAATGCTTCAGCATCTGCATTCCCCCTTTACCAAAGTGTGTAAGTGTTAAGTCCATACATACAAAATCAGTAGAGGAATGCCCATGTATGTAATTGCACTTATAGGCATGAATATAATTCAGGACGAATTCAAAGTTTATAGAAAACAATCTTTTGGCAGTACTATGAAACTGAATGACTGTGTGTAAATTTTAAAAAAAGTTCTGTAAAACTGTTCTTGTTTGCTACCATCCTACAATAACTTTCATGGTGGGAGAGGATCAATAATAATAATAATAACAATAATAATAACACAGATAAAGCAAATTAATTCCGAGTTTATTAACAGACACCATACATTAAAAAGAGAGAGAGAGATTATAGAAATGCAGAATGATTTTATATACATAGCATAAACTGATCAACTATGTAATATTTAAAGCAACACATGACTGGCAGAGGTAAAGTATATTTAGAGAGAAGGAGAGAGACTTCTTTTATTTACGATATTTACAGTGTAGCACCTAGCAGCAGCAGGAAAAACACACAAATATGTACACGATATTTGTTCAAGCACACATAGTGTGCAGTTGTGTACATTATATGCATAATAATAAACAATTTGCAAGCACACATAGTGTGCAGTAATTCAAATGCATACACACAACTACGACAAACATTTCATTCAACTATTACACACACACACACACACACAAACACACACAAACACACACACACACACACACACACACACACACACACACACACACACACACACAAAAATCATTCAAGCAAATAATGTGAGAATGTGAGGGTCCTGATCCAACGTGCACAGATGAAGCATTTGTGAACATGTAGTGACAGATCAACTTTCAGTTGTAGTGCAGCATGCACCTCATGGTATTGCAACTGAAAGACTACTTGTTGCACTATATGAGGAGATTCATCAGCAGCAAAAAGAAACTCCTTATAGTCTTTGATTGTGAGAGCCCACAAGGCTGCATGATGCACCCCTTTTCATGTCTCTGGGTAGCACCTGCATCTACAAGTATGCATACACATTCGATCTGAACCCTACAAACTTCTCAGTCTATGAGCCATTCACCTCATCTTTCATCAGGCCAATAACATTTCTCTGGGATGTTACACTGTAAGGAGTGTTGGCCGCTTATCCAGACGTCGAATTCCTTGTGATTGCATCTAATTACTTCTCATGGATCACAGCCTTTCACCCAGTAGGTGAAACTATCTGAATCCATATAAAGTAACTTGACATCAGTGAAGTTTGATTTTGCAAATATGTAGTTAAATTTGTGCATATGGACTATGGAGATGTCCAAAACCCATATACCGATGTAGAGTCTTCAGGGATTCCTCTGAAACCTTAGCAACTAGTCCTTCAATGAAGATTGTGGCCCACTTAAAATTTAGTTTAGTGACACAGTCTGTTGCACTGTTGCATGTCAATCTTATTCAAGACGGCAAAGACCCACACTGACGCTATTTACTTACATTACAGTGGTGTCAACATGAGGTGGGTGCAAAGAATAACATTTGACTACTACAAGTGAGTCAGGGAAAAACAACAGTGGTGCGTCTGGCAAGCCAGACAGCAAACCTCAGAAAAAATGTAGTGGGCCAGAGCATCTAGACAGGATCATGTCACCTCCAGAACACCAGGAAAGAAATGCTATTGCTAATGCAACAGCATATATGAAGAACTTTTACAGACAAGTCCTACACTATAACAAACTTGTTAAGCAAGCATGGCAGAGTGAGAACCACTGATATCTTCATAATAGCAAGAACTATGCAGTCGTGACAAGTAATCTCAGGTAATAATTAGCCACTACTTTGCTCCATAAGGCAGTTGAGCAGATGGATCGGTGGTATAAATAACTTTCACACTTGTTCTTCTGATTCAAGTAAGGTGACATCTGGCACAAATCTGTTGTAGATTTCCTGCAAGCTATTGACCAATGACAGTTGCTACTGGAAGAGATGGCTGCCTCAACATAATCACCAGCTGCAGAGTTCAAGACCACAGCCTGCTGCTGTTGCAGATGGGTGGACCTGAGGGTCTTCCCTGTCATCCTGGGCCAGGACACCAGTGTTCCTGCTACTTTGACAGACTGACTAGCGCCTACCTGAATGGCAGGCCAAGATCATCACACTACATGACTACATGGCAACTGTCATCATGGTTGAACAGATGAAGAAAAACAGCAGTGAGTGGGAGGGACAGAGCACCTCCCAGATTGGCATATGTAAGTCTAACACAAGCACCACTTTCTCTCACTGCCATGGTATCGCAGTACAGCCAGCACCAGAGTCACTGCAGATGGCACACCACCATAGAAGCAGCCATCTAGGAACAGAGTGTCAGCTACCATGACAGCTACCATGACAGCAGCAAGTCAAGACAAAGAACCATCTCTGCTTCCATCTCCCATTAGTTGCCTCTTGCAATCCTGGTGTCAGGAAATGACCATGCTTCTGAATTGCAGCATTGGCATCAGACGTCTGTACAGAGTGTTTCGTACTAGAGCCACACCATCAGTTACAAGTGTGGAGTGAGTCACTGAAAAGTTTTGTTGCTAACACAAATATTTTTTGGTTGTGATCATGTCCAGAATATCAGACAAGGAGTTAAGAGTTACTTTTGCAAATCCTAGTGAACCCATAGGTGTGTCTGAATTTAAAGAGAATTGTAGTGAAGTGTATTTAGTACTGGTAGACTGTAAAATCTGTAATTTGTCTGGCAACAATGCATCTTCTGATACGTTTATTCCTGAAATATGTTCCACTTATGGAAAATATGGTCATGCAAAAGGTAACAGTGTTATGTGTTGTCGAGTGTTGATGAGACAAAGTAATAAATAATTTTTTGTATTCATGATAATGTATAATGTGTGTGGTATATAGCATTTACTGTGACAGATAAGAAAATTGCACAAATATGGTGCAAACATGAGCAACTACTACAGTGGATGTGATATCAGATCTGAGAGAGCAGGTTAAATTATTAAATGAACAGAACAAGCATATTATGCAGCCGTTACGTACTCTGGTGCTTGCGAAGTTAATTCAATACTGGCAGTATCTTCCTCATCCATGGATCCTGCAGTCACTGACCTTACTTCCCATTTAACTGAAAAATATCATAGCATGTCACTGTTTCAGTTCAGGGCATGTTATCTGCAGCCAGCTTGTGCAACTGGTCAGAACAAACATCACTGCAAATGGCCAAATTGCACTTGTTGGGTGAGGCTAAGATGTATGTCATGTACCATGAGGTTTTGAGTAAGGTAATATATTTACAGAGTTGGCAAATTTCTTAAAGCACAGTACAGAAAACAAAATAGTGCTCGTTTCTTTTGACAAAAGTTAAGTAATTTGAAACAAATGTCAAATAAGAATGTGGAAGGGTTTCCAGCCAGGATACACAAATTGAACATCCAAACTTATGAGTTGCAAATAAACCAGTTGCTGATGCAGTTTTATTGAGAGGGAATTTCTCCAGAATTTTCTCACAGAGTGCTAATGTATAACCCACAAGACATAGCAGCAATGCTGCATGCAGCCAAGAGAGAGATGGTGCTATTAAGTCCCAGAATGAACAGAAAATATTTGTGTCAAACAAAGGATGTTGCTGCTGTGGAAGAAAGGTTCATTTAAATGCACAGTGGTTGCTAACCACACTGTTTTAATTGTCAACTGGTTGGCCATAGGGCACAGAATTGTAGATCAAAGAAACAGGGTAATGGTAATGGGAAAAAGAAGTCATTAAATGATAACAGCACACACAGAGATGGATTGCTCATTGGTGGGATGGTTGAAAGGGAAGTAATGTGAATTTTTGGTAGATACAGGTGTACATGTATTGGTCGCCAATCTGGACCTATGGATGAGAGCAGACTGCATGTAGTTGATTCAATTAGGATAACATGGCTTGGCCTTAAGATAGGAAACCCAAGGTTTCATGAGCAAATGGTAGTATTGCCAACTATGGGACAAGGTGTTTCTTCAGTATTTAGGTTAGAGTTTCTGGTTAGGCATCATGTTACAATCAACTTTTCGCAACAGATGGTCATACTCAGTGGTAAATTATTGTCATTGGGTATAACAGCCACAAACGTTTATATATCACAAGATGCACCCATTGAAAAGGTGGCATCAAATAAACTGTGTGCAAGTGCATTAAAAGTTGTTTTTTATGACAGAGTACCAGCAGGTACAGGATAACTAATCTGGGTACCAATAGATATTGACATTCTACAGGATGTAGCATGTTTGGTAGAACTACTAGGATGTAATGACATGTGGAATGAGTAACATTGTTTTGCACATAGGTTGATAATGCGTACAAGGGATTTTAAGGGTTGGGTTATGGTGCCAATAAGACTAGATAATTTTGAGGAAGGTGAAGTTAGTCTTCCAAAGTGATTACTGATTGCTGCATTACAGGTTATTAAAGAGGAAGATTTCAAAGATTGTATGGTACAAGGAAGAACAGAGCAAACTGGTTACAGATCTGTATTGCAAGAAAAAGTGAAGTATATTAAGGATGAAGACAGATCATTAATGGAATCAGTGTTAAAACAATATAGAGATTTGTTTAACCCACAAGAAGTGTTACCTTGTACTCCAATCACACAGTATAGAATACCATCAGGGAATCATCCACCAGTACTTATAAGACAATATCAATACCTAAGCTTTTACAGCCTTTAGCAGAGAAATCTCTGGATCAGCAGTTACCAGATGGGATTTAGAACATAATGATAATCCATGGTCAGTAAATGCAGCAATTGCACCAAAAAAGTCACCAGATGGAACAAAGAAACACTGATTTTGTTGTAGCTATAGATTCTTAACCCCTGAGCAGGCATGCCTATGTATGAAGTGCACCAACCACAAATAATATTGTCTTGTACCATTCCATTGTTACTTTACAATTATGAGTCCATACCTATTCAATCATTATTGCTTCTGTTAACACATTGTTAAGTTGTGCTCTCACATATCCAAGTGAGCAGCAGTAGTATAAGAAAACAGTGAGCTAGCTGAGAAAAAAAAAGTACAATCTACACAAGAAAATGACCCAGATTTCAAGCTAGCAGCATAATCCCACAGTGAGGTAGTAGTCTTTGAGATAATTAGCAATCAAATAAGTGGTTAAGTGTGATCTGATGGACTCTGCTGTTTAATGCTTCGAGTGGGTCATTACTATGGGTTAACAATTGTATGCAGCATGAGAATGATATAATGAAAGTTTATTTTATTATTGTTTAACAAAACAGTGACTTTGCTCATATAAAGTAAGTTTATGTTATTGTTGTTTACTTAAATTGAGATAAACTGTGATTCTGCTCATACATGTTTACTTTGGTCACATAAAGACAGCTATTCTTTACATGGGTACAAAGTATGGCATGTACCCACTTGTGTTTAAAAAAAAGGCACACCCACTCCAGGGTTCAATGAAAAAATGGTAACAAATATGTATCTGATACTTCATATTACTGACACATTAGATAATTTAGGTCAGTGCAAGTTCTTCTCAAATTTAATTTTACAAAGTGGATAAACTCAAACAGAGGTGAACTCTGGGGATCCATCTAAAACATAATTTACCACATCTTCTGGTAACTGCCAGTACTGTTGGATGTATTTTGAGTTGAAAAACGTCCCAGCTACTTTCAGTGTTTATTAGATGGAGTTCTGAAGATGTTCAAACCAAATAAGTGCATGGTCTATTTAAATAATATAATAGTATTTGCAAAAAGTCTAGATGAGCATGTTCACCATTGGGGGGCAGTATTTGACTGCTTGGGAAAGGTTTGACTTACACTTAGTATTGATAAACACCACACTGCACAATAACAGTTAAGTTGTCTGGGACCCATAATTAGCCCCAAGAAGAAGTAAGGACATATCCGCACCTTACATCAGCAGTATGTGGCTTTACAGTCCCTTACACAGTTAAAAAATTATGATCTTTCCTTGGATTAAAAAATTACTACAGAAAATTTATGATGGGGTTTCCTGAAGTGCCATAACCACTAACAAAATTATTGCAAAATTAGCTGGACACCTGAGTGTCAGACAGCATTTCAGAATTTAAAGGATAAATTAACTACAGATCCAGTTTTGAATTTTCTAGATTTCACAAAAGAATTCATGTTGTCATGTAAGGCAAGTGGAACAGCTTTATGAGTTTTGGGGCAAATCATTGATGGGGAAAAACACACAATCACATATGCATCTGGTCAGCTTAATAAGGGAGAGCAACTTACCTGCACAATTAAGGGATCTGACATTCCATGCTCCGATCCATAGAATGCCCTTGAAAAGAAGATGCTGGCATTAATATACAGAATTTCAAATTTTAGATGTTATCTATATGAGCATAAGTTCACAGCGATTATTGATCATGCAGCTTTATAATGGATACCTGGGCTAGCAAGATCCTCCAAGGCACCTAATGAGATGGGTTGAGAAACTAAGTGAATTTCAATACAATGTAAACCACAAACTGGAACATTGCAAGTCTCTGGGTCTGATACCAAAGATCTGAAGAAAGCACAGGCAAGTGATAAAGTATGTAAGGGGTGTCATAAAGAAATGTGGTTCTGCCTTGGACAAACACAATTTTTTTTTCTATGCAGAACCACATTTCTTTATTACTACATATTAGGAAAAAAATGTGCCCTAGGAAAGAACTTTGACTACAAAAAAGTGTTAGGTGTATTGTAAACCCACACAGTTTGTCATACAAGAAGGAATATTGTGTAGATCAATGATGCATGGACCACATGTTGTAGTTCCAGCAGCTTTGCAGACAGCAGGCAAGCATATGATCATATCTTATGTCTTGGCAAAGAGAGCAACAGATAGAAGAGTAGGAGACAGGTTCTGGTGGGGAACAAGACATGCTGATGTTCAACAGTATGTCAAGAACTATGTTCCTTGTGCACAATATACTGATTTGTGCCTACAGAAGATACAATAACAAAGACTACCTGAGTCTGACTCAATAGGAGCCAATATTTTGGAATTTCACAGAAGTCAATCAGGTAACAAGTATGTATTAACAGTTGTTGATCCTTCTCAAGGTATTTAGTAATGGCAAAAATACTGCATCAGATAGGGAGTGGAGTAGCTCATTGTATGGTAAATCATTGGACACTTAAATATGGGGTACTAAAAAAAATTGTTACAGACCATTGGAAAAATTTCATGGCTGATCTCATTAAGTGGTTGCGTTGCATACTGAAAGTTAAGAAGTTGTGTATGAGTCCATTCCACCCAGAGGCTAATGGTTACATGGAAAGAGTTCATAGCACTATATCAAAGATGCTGAATCATTATGTGAATTCTCAGCACTTAAACTGGGATGTATGTTTAGATGCTTTAATTTGTGCCTACAATTAAAAAACAGGTTTATCACCTTATGAGGTTTTATATGGATGCAAAATGCAATCTCCATTTGATGTGATATGACCGCAGTTGGGAAATGAAGGTGAACATGTTAATGTGTTTGCAAAAACTCTACAAGAAGTCTGGCGAGAGGTAAAACAGGCCAACACAAAAGTGCTAGAACATCAAGAGTGAGTAGGGTTAAGTAAGAGAAATTTACCACAGTAATGGGTAAGTCCCTCCCCATGAACCACGGCCCTTACCGTTGGTGGGAAGGATTGCATGCCTCAGTGATACAAATAGTGATACCGTAGGTGCAACCACAATGGAGGGGCATTTGTTGAGAGGCCAGACAAATGTGTGGTCCCTGAAGAAGGGCAGCAGCCTTTTCAACAGTTACAGGGGCAATACTTTGGATGATTAACTGATCTGGTCTTGAACCACAACGAAAATGGCCTGGTACTGCAAATGGCTGTATGGTTAAATGAGGATGGCATCCTCTTGAGTAAGATATGCCAAAGGTAAAATAGTCCCCCATTTGGATCTCTGGGTGGGGACTACTCAGGAGGACATCGTTGTCAGGAGAAACAAAACCGGCATTCTATGGATTGGAGTGTGAAATGTCAGCTCCCTTAATGGGGCAGTGGGTTAGAAAATTTAAAAAGGGAAATGGATACGTTAAAGTTAGATATAGTGGGAATTAGTGAAGTTCAGTGGCAGGAGGAACAGGACCTCTGGTCAGGTGAATATAGGGTTATAAACACAAAATCAAATAGGGACAATGCAGGAAAAGGTTTAATAATGATTTAAAAATATAGGGACATGGATAAATTACTATGAAAGCATGGTGAATGCAATATTGCAGCCAAGATAGAAGGAGATTGAGGAAGTTTATGATGAGATAAGAGAAATTATTCTCATAATTAAGGGAGCTGAAAATTTAATAGTCATGGGAGACTGGAATTCGATAGTAGGAAAAGGAAGGGAAGGAAAAGAAATAGATGAATATGGACTGGGGGAAAGGAATGAAGGAGGAAGCCATTTGGTAGAATTTTGCACAGAGCATAATTTAATCATAGCTAACACTTGGTTTAATAATCATGAAAGAACGTTGTATATGTGCAAGAGATCTGGATTAATTATATAATGGTTAGACAAAGATTTAGGAGCCAGATTCTAAATTGTAAGACATTTCCAGGGGCAGATGAGGATGCTGACCACAATTTATTGGTTATGAACTGCAGATTAAAACTGAAGACGCTGCAAAAAGACAGGAATTTAAAAAGATGAGACCTGGATGAACTGAAACAACTAGAGGTTGCAGAGGGTTTCAGAGGGACCATTAGGGAATGATTGACAAGAACAGGGGAAAGGAATACAGTAGAAGATGAATGGGTAGCTTTGAGAGATGAAATAGTGAAGGTAGCAGAGGATCAATTACATAAAAAGATAAGAGCTAGCAGAAATCCCTGGGCAACACAAGAGATATTGAAATTAATTGATGAAAGGAGAAAATATAAAAATGCAATAAATGAAGCAGGTGAAAGGAATACAATGTCTAAAAAATGAGACCAACAGGAAGTGCAAAATGGCTAAACAGGAATGACTAGAGGACAAATGTAAGGATGTAGAAACTTATATCATTAGGTGTAAGGTGGATGCTGCCTACAGAAAAATTAAAGAGACCTTTGGAGAAAAGAGAATGACCTGTATGAATATCAAGAGCACAAATGGAAACCAGTCCTACACAAAAAAGGGAAAGCAGAGAGGTGAAAGGAGTGTACAGAGGACCTATACAAGGCAGATGTACATGAGGGCAATATTATGTAAATGAAAGAGGATATAGAGGAAGATGAGGAGGGAGATATGATATTCCATGAAGAATTTAATAAAGCACTGAAAGACTTAAGTTGAAACAAAGCCCCATGAGTAGGCAACATTCCATTAGAGCTACTGATAGCTTTGGGAGAGCCAGCCATGACAAAACTCTTCCGTCTGGTAAGCAAGGTGTATGAGACAGACGAAATACCCTCAGACTTCCAGAAAAATATAATTACACCAATTCCAAAAAAAGCAGGTGCTGACAGCTCTGAAAATTAACAAACTATCACCTTAATAAACCATGGCTGCAAAATACTAACACAAATCCTTTACAGAAGAATGGAAAAACTGGTAGAAACTGACCTCGGGGAAGATCGGTTTGGATTCTGGAGAAATGTAGGCATTAGAGGCAATACTGACACTATGACTTATCTTAGAAGATAATTTAAGAAAAGGCAAACTTACATTTATAGCATTTGTAGACTTAGAGAAAGCTTTTGACAATGTTGACTGGAATATTCTCTTTCAAATTCTAAAGGTGGTAGGGATAAAATATGGGGAGAAAGAGGCTTCTTACAATTTGTACAGAAACCAGATGGCAGTTATAAGAGTTGAGGAGCACGAAAGGGAATTGTAGGGAAGCAGCCTACTCACGCTGTAGTAAATTCACATCAGTTTCCATTGTGTGCCAGCCAGTCTGCTGTAACTAGCTCTGACGTCATAAATGTTGCGCAATACCTTAAAAATCAAGCAAATGACCTAAAACTTTTCTAGCATGTCAGGAATAATACTAAATTAATGTGTGTTGAATATCAGTTCGATAACTTAAGTCATTTTCGGAATTTGGACGTTTTTCTGAAAAAATCATTGGCGCAACAGAAAAGAGCTAGAGACTTCAAAATTTATATTTAGATTCATCTTACAGAATGATTTAATAAAAACAGTACTTTGGATTTCACAAATTAAGATTTTAGTGGAAATTCATGATTTTCTGTTTTTCGTCTCAAAACTGAAGGAAGCAAGATAGATTAAGTAGGCTAATAAATAAGACTAGGATGTTTAGATTTAAATAGGTTTGAGGTCCGCTTTGACTATGAAGATGTGAAAAGTTTCTTTTGAATACCTATAAAATTATAGCGATAGCGGATCTCAAAAGGGCCGGTTCAGAGCTCATCCACTGCGTGCAGTGTAATTAAATTAATTCTCTCGCCCAAAATATTTAACTTAGCCACGTCAAAATTTTATTATCAATACTTACCTGCGTGCTGAATGCACGTTTAAATTAAGAGCTTCATCGTCCATCAGCAAAAGAAGCTATAAATTATTATGTAACTTGAAGTGGTGCGTTACTAGCCCAGGAGAGCCGATTTGATCAGGCGTTCCCTTAGCCGTCCGCACCGCGGCTATATATATAAGAATGCTGCGCGAGGAAGGAAGGCCCCAGTTCTCTCCAGACGCTGAATAACACGCCATCTGTGTCGGGAGTCGCGTCGCATCGGTACCACTGCGACAAACAGCCTCGGGTGCCGTATTAAGTTACTAGAGATACGAGGAACCATGAAATCATTTCAAGTGAAGGGTTAATTCTGGGATGATTTTCATTATCTAGCTTCAGTTTGCGTATTGTCGTATTTTCACGTGCCGTCGCGGGACAGACATTCTACCAAATATTTAGCGTGGCGTTTGATGAAATACTCTCATCAAATTATGGCGAGCATTCCTTTCAACATTTAATTCGGACATTTATAGTTGCATCAGCGCATTAGACTCTGAACTACTCTGTTAGTTAGGTTGTAGGGATACTTGTGTTTTTTATCAGTGAATTTCAGAATATACTCAACTATTTTGGAAAATCGTTTTTGATTAGAAATCCTGGACAATCTCCTAATTCCTCAGAGCTATAAGCTGCAGCTATAATGGTATTCTCAGATGAAGTGGGCACTGGGAACTCTAATTACAGGCTTCACGTTTTGTTAAATCACTTTCTGGGTGCTAAAAAGTAAATAGAGAGCCAGTGTTGAGAACGGCGAAAGACAGCATTAACAACATTCTAAAAGCCTGAAACTGATTCAACATGCAAGCATTTATACAGCAATTTTATTTTTACAAATTATTCGCCGCCCCACAGAATCAGTGGCTGAGAAGGGAGTGAGACAGGGTTGTAGCCCGTCACCAATGTCATTCAATCTGTGCATTGAGCAAGCAGTAAAGGAAACAAAATAAAAATATGGAGTAGGAATTAAAGTTCAAGGAGAAGAAATAAAAACTTAGAGGTTTGCTGCTGACATTGTAAGCAAAGGACTCGGAAAAGCTGCTGAACGGAATGGACAGTATCTTGAAAGGAGGATATAAGATGAACATCAACAAAAGCATAATGATGATAATGGATTCTAGTTGAATTAAATCAGGTGATTCTGAGGGAATTAGATTAGGGAAGAATCCAAGTGGTTTGGGAAGTGAAGCAGAAATTGAAAGCAAGTGCTTTATGTTCAGCTCCATGTGTCACAGGGTGGTCTACTTTGCGCTTGGCCACAGTTTGGCTATGGCTGTGCATCCTGTTGGGCAGCTGGTTGGTAGTCATACCTATATAAAAAGCTGTGAAATAAATGCAATCATTCCTTCACAGTCTCACCATCTATCCCATTTGCTTTGCCTAGTCCTCCACAAACCAGCATGCCACCTTCCTGGATGTTTATTCCTTCCTCTTTGATGGTTCCATCCACACTTCTGTTCACATTAAACCCTCCAACTGTCTTTTAGGAGCTGTCAGCTCTTTCACATCAAAAAATCCCTCTCATACAGCCTGTCCACCCAGGGACGGTGTACCTGCTGTGACAAGAGCTCCCCTGTTCAGTATGCCGAGGCTCTCACCGAGGCCTTCACAGACGGGCACTATCCCCCAGACCTAGTCCACAAACAGATCTCTCATGCCATTTCCCCTCATGCCCCAAATCCTCCCATCACCCCCAAGAATCAGCCACCAAGGAGTGTCCCCTTCATCACCCAGTACCACTCTGGATTGGAACAACAGAACCACATCCTTCAACAGGGCTTTGATTACCTATCATTGTGTCCTGAAATGAGTGACATCCTATACGAGCTACTTCCCACCCCTCCTAAAGTGGTGTTCTATTGATCACCCAACCTCCGGAACATCTTAGTCCATTCCTATGTGACTCCCAATCCCAACCCCTTACCACAAGTATCATATCCCTGTGGAAGACTCTGGTGCAAAACCAGCACAATGTACCCACACAGAACTTCCTATTTCAGTTATGTCACAGGATTATCCTACTCTAATAGAGGCTGGGCCACCTGTGAAAGCAGCCATGTTATTTGCCAGCTTTGCTGCAATCATTGGACAGCTTTTTATATTGGTATGACGACCAACCATCTGTCCACCAGGATAAATGGCCCCCATCAAACGGTGGCCAAGGGGAAAGCAGACCATCCTGTGACACAACATGCAGCCGAACATAACATGCTTGATTTCAGTGGCTGCTTCACTACCTGAGCCATCTGGATCCTTCCCTCCACCAACAGCTTTTCTGAACTGGACGGATGGAAGCTATCCTTACAACACATACTCCACTCCTGTAATTATCTTGGCCTCAGCCTACAGTAACATACTGTCCCCACACCCTCCACCCAACAGCTTTCACCCCCTCTGTCCTACCATCTCCTCCCAATTACATCTCCCACCCGTTTTTTTGCAGCCCTCTGCCAATGCATCTGCCTGTCTTTCTCCTTTCTCCTTTTCCCCCAACTCCCTGCCTCACAATCTTCTGATGCTGCACCTGTTAGCAGTCTAGTCCCTGCACACTCCACCAGACAGTGGTCATCTCTCTCCCCACCCATACACTACTGTCCCTTACACTTCCCCTTCCCCAACCCCTCTTGATTGCTGCTTGCATCCCACGTGATGTTTCATTCTGGCCCGCAAGTCAATGTCTGAGTTGCCAGTCGTCTGTGCATGAGATGTGGTTCTGTGTGTGTGTGTGTGTGTGTGTGTGTGTGTGTGTGTGTGCCTCTCTTTTACTGACGAAGGCTGTCCCCAAAAGCTACACTCCTGGAAATGGAAAAAAGAACACATTGACACCGGAGTGTCAGACCCACCATACTTGCTCCGGACACTGCGAGAGGGCTGTACAAGCAATGATCACACGCACGGCACAGCGGACACACCAGGAACCGCGGTGTTGGCCGTCGAATGGCGCTAGCTGCGCAGCATTTGTGCACCACCGCCGTCAGTGTCCGCCAGTTTGCCGTGGCATACGGAGCTCCATCGCAGTCTTTAACACTGGTAGCATGCCGCGACAGCGTGGACGTGAACCATATGTGCAGTTGACGGACTTTGAGCGAGGGCGTATAGTGGGCATGCAGGAGGCCGGGTGGACGTACCGCCGAATTGCTCAACACGTGGGGCGTGAGGTCTCCACAGTACATCGATGTTGTCGCCAGTGGTCGGCGGAAGGTGCTCGTGCCCGTCGACCTGGGACCAGACCGCAGCGACGCACGGATGCACGCCAAGACCGTAGGATCCTACGCAGTGCCGTAGGGGACCGCACCGCCACTTCCCAGCAAATTAGGGACACTGTTGCTCCTGGGGTATCGGCGGCGAGGACCATTCGCAACCGTCTCCATGAAGCTGGGCTACGGTCCCGCACACTGTTAGGCCGTCTTCCGCTCACGCCCCAACATCATGCAGCCCGCCTCCAGTGGTGTCGCGACAGGCATGAATGGAGGGACGAATGGAGACGTGTCGTCTTCAGCGATGAGAGTCGCTTCTGCCTTGGTGCCAATGATGGTCGTATGTGTGTTTGGCGCCGTGCAGGTGAGCGCCACAATCAGGACTGCATATGACCGAGGCACACAGGGCCAACACCCGGCATCATGGTGTGGGGAGCGATCTCCTACACTGGCCGTACACCACTGGTGATCGTTGAGGGGACACTGAATAGTGCACGGTACATCCAAACCGTCATCGAACCCATCGTTCTACCATTCCTAGACCGGCAAGGGAACTTGCTGTTCCAACAGGACAATGCACGTCCGCATGTATCCCGTGCCACCCAACGTGCTCTAGAAGGTGTAAGTCAACTACCCTGGCCAGCAAGATCTCCGGATCTGTCCCCCATTGAGCATGTTTGGGACTGGATGAAGCGTCGTCTCACGCGGTCTGCACGTCCAGCACGAACGCTGGTCCAACTGAGGCGCCAGGTGGAAATGGCATGGCAAGCCGTTCCACAGGACTACATCCAGCATCTCTACGATCGTCTCCATGGGAGAATAGCAGCCTGCTTTGCTGCGATGGTGGATATACACTGTACTAGTGCCAACATTGTGCATGCTCTGTTGCCTGTGTCTATGTGCCTGTGGTTCTGTCAGTGTGATCATGTGATGTATCTGACCCCAGGAATGTGTCAATAAAGTTTCCCCTTCCTGGGACAATGAATTCACGGTGTTCTTATTTCAATTTCCAGGAGTGTATATGTGAGTGTCTTTTAATTGTGCCTGTTACAAAGCTATATGTGAGTGGTCTATTGATCGTGACCGGCCAAATATTTCACGAAATAAGCGTTAAACGAAAAAGCTACAGAGAACAAAACTTGTCTAGCTTGAAGGGGGAAACCAGATGGCACTATGGTTGGTCCGCTAGATGGCGCTGCCATAGGTCAAACAGATATCAACTGCGTTTTTTTAAATAGGAACCCCATTTTTATTACATATTTATGTAGTACGTAAAGAAATATGAATGTTTCAGTTGGACCACTTTTTTCGCTTTGTGATAGATGGTGCTGTAATAGTCACAAGCATATGGCTCACAATTTTTGATAAACAGTTGGTAACATTTAGGTTTTTTAAATTAAAATACAGTATGTAGGTACGTTTGAACATTTTATTTCGGTTGTTCCAATGTGATACATGTACCTTTATGATCTGGTCATTTCTGAGAACGCATGCTGTTACAGCGTGATTACCTGTAAATACCACAATAATGCAATAAATGCTCAAAATGATGTCCATCAACCTCAATGCATTTGACAATACGTGTAACGACATTCCTCTCAACAGCGAGTAGTTCACCTTCCGTAATGTCCACACATGCATTGACAATGCGCTGATGCATGTTGTCAGGCGTTGTCGGTGGATCACAATAGCAAATATCCTTCAACATTCCCCACAGAAAGAAATCCGGGGACGTCAGATCCGGTGACCGGGCTATTCAATACCGCTTCAACTGCATACGAGCTATGTGCTGGACATCCATCATGTTGGAAGTACATCGCCATTCTGTCATGCAGTGAAACTTCTTGTAGTAACATCAGTAGAACATTATGTAGGAAATCAGATACATTGCACTGTCATTTAGATTGCCATCGATAAAATGGGGGCCAATTATCCTTCCTCCCATAATGCCGCACCATACATTAACCCACCAAGGTCACTTATGTTCCACTTGTCGCAGCCATCGTTGTTATTCCATTGCCCAATAGTGCATATTATGCCAGTTTACATTACTGCTGTTGGTGAATGACACTTTGTCTCTAAATAGAACATGTGCAAAATATCTGTCATCGTCCTGTAATTTCTCTTGTGCCCAGTGGCAGAACTGTACACGATGTTCAAAGTCATAACCACGCAATACCTGGTGCATAGAAATATGGTATGGGTGCAATCAATGTTGATGTAGCATTCTCAACACCGATGTTTTTGAGATTCCCGATTCTCACGAAATTTGTCTGCTACTGATGTGCAGATTAGCCATGACAGCAGCTAAAACACGTACTTGGGAATCATCATTTGTTGCATGCCATGGTTGACGTTACACATGTGGCTGAACACTTCATGTTTCCTTAAATAAAGTAACTATCCGGCGAACGGTCTGGACACTTGGATGATGTCGTCCAGGATACCGAGCAGCATACATAGCATACAAGCTCCCCCTTTCATTTAATTATAATAAACACATTCTGACCACTGGCACGCATTATGTTACTCGATACTGACAATGTCTGTGTGACGCTCAAGTCTGAAGGACTGGCTACACGAGCCCTCTTGTTTGACTGGGTGTTGGTACCTACCAATGACCCACACTTTCCACTGAAAGGAGGAAGAAAATAATATTTCAAAGGATCCGTGCTGGTTCCACGAGCAGCTGGGGAAATAAGGGTCCACTGAAACAGAGCCCCACGTGCCTGAGTAAGCCTTATACAACTGAGGTGTGGCAGGGTCCCACGGGTTGCCTGCTAACGACTGTTCCACCTCAACAGCCACGCATCTCATCAGCGTGCAGCACACCTTGAGATTGGTTTAATTTTTTTAGAGATTTATTACATCCTCACGATCCATACAGTCAGGCCAAGATCCCTATTCCCTGAGACGCACAACATTCCATCGCCGAGCTGGACGGTGGTCGCGGAAGCGTAACCAGAGCTTACGGTGACAGAGGACTAGCAGTGCTACCAGCAACACTGGGGTTGCCAACCCCATAGCAGCAAATGGATGCTGAACCCCTGAGGGGATGAGTGAAATTGCTGAATTGCTGCTGGCAAAAGGACCTGCCAGCCACACACCTCAAAATAATCCACATTATTCGCACCTTCCTTATGTCGCTAATATTTAAATGAGCAGTATATCTTGAGTTTCAGCGTTGTGTTCATACAAATCATTACATGTGTCCGACCCTGTCACTTAGCACTGGGGTAATGAGTTGTGAAATTGTACAATTTTTAGAGGAAACTGAAATATCTCCCTGCCGTTGCACTTTTGTTGTGATACCAACTCATTGTGACAAAATTTTATAAAGCAAATTGTTACAAAACTTTGTAATCTTACACCTCTTAGTAATTTCAAAGATTTCTTCTACCATCCATTACATTACGCCCCTTTTAGGTATCATCATAGCCTGTCCAAAGGAACTTTTCATGCCTTCTACCGTTTTATTGTCAAATCAAATTATGATTCATAAGTGGCTCCAATGGGAGACGGAGGAGTGTACATGGTGGGCAGTCAGACTGAGTGGAATGGTTTGTTGGAAAGTTTAGCGTAATTTAAAATTGTTATTTTCTCTTTCAATTACTCTGGTTCCCAGCGGAGTCAAACTGCGGCTTGCACCAGTGCTGTGCCTCGGCCAGGGCTGGTGCAATACTGTATGTGTCTACGTACCAAACCTACACACACACAAAGTCCATGTGAATAGTATTTCCACACCGTGTACTGCCGATTCTTCGAAAGCGTCGCTGAAGGAGGGAGGAGGGACATTACCGAAGTACCCTCTCTTGCAGCCAATAAGAGAGCACAGATTGGTTAGGTGGAGGTAGGGGGCAGGCTGGGGGCTTTACGGGATCACTCTCTTGTCCGCCAGCTCTCACCCCGAACCAGACGTTCTCTCTTGCTCGTCTCTTGCGCATCATATTCCGTCAATCTGGTGCGGTAACCACCACAGATCATCACATGTATCCCTTAGTAGTAAATGACAGAGCAATAGACTCCAGCCACGAGGAAGGAAACCTCTAGTTTCACATTTTTAACAAATTTCTTGACACTACTCAATGCCCAATCCTGCCTAAGTCCCAGTCTCAGGCAATTCAAACGCAGTTCAGTTATAATACAGATATAGAAATATTAATGAAAGGCAACAAAAAAATAATGGCAAATGCAACAAGCTGCAAAAATTCTTCACACTTATTTTATTAGAAAATAAAATATCTACTAAATAACTGAAAAATGGTAATCTGTACTTAATCTAGCCAATTTATAGAGACAGTTACAGGCCTCATAAAATTTTCATTCCTGCGATGTAGAAAGTTGAGTTAATTTACACATGTTCCTTAATCATTTCTAGAGCCAGTCTATCGTTAGTATTCATAACAAGGTTCCCGGTCATTAATCATTAGTTACAGAGCAACGCAGAAGTCACAACAATGCTTCACGTGACCTTAGAATCAACATGATATCGCACAACTAAGTTATCCGAAGCAAATTTAAGGCAAGGCGCCTGAGACCGCGCGTGGTGTCTGAAGTATTGATGAGCGTTGCTACTGTGGTGTGGGAACGCGATCTTTGGACAGTGCCATAGTGCCCGTAGGGTAAAATCTGTTCGACAAAAGCCCGACTGGTATAGCGCGACTAGGGCATCTGGCTGGACAGGAGAGAACTCGTGTTCGATTTCCACACACAGTTTTCATTTGTGTTCTTTCTCCACCGAAACTGTTAGGATTAGGAGTTCAGTAACATAATAAGTAAGCAACAACAACAAGGTAGGCAGGTGAATTTCCCAAACGACTTGAGTTAGTGAAGAATTAAAATTTTAATCGTGGTTGCCTAACCACAGCTCTTTCACATACTCGTTATAAGCTCTCAGTTCCCTTCAAACAACTAAATCTATGATACATGTATTGTAAACATTCGAAGCAAATATATTTGCAACTCAAAGAACAGATAATGAATGCAATATTCGCCCAACTACATCGTTCATTCCGACGATTTGACGGAAAACAAATTTAGTTTCATTTAAAAATCTTTCCTTTTCGGAAATGGATTTTAATACATACCACACATACAATGACATCGCATGAATAATGGGTGCTGAAAGCTGAGAATGAATCGTGCTAAGTATCTTTCGTGCATCCGAACGGTTGTGCAATTTCCGTTGGGTTTCCAGAAACTAATCGTAGATCCGAAACCTCCAAATGAAGTTCTGCACCGCGCCTCGTTGCAAACCAGCATCGCGCTGTCGGCTGTCTCCGGTCCCTCGTGACGAATTCACAGCAGCGTTACACGGAACTGTTTTCATACGAGACTTAAAGATTTGATTCTTCACTCATCCAAGCCGTTTAAGAAATTTATTAGCCTGTCTTGTTATTCTTCCATATTCATTACCTTATTAACCATCCTGGACCTATCAAAGTGCTAATTGCATCGAACACAGGCCTTCTGCTCGCCAGCCAGATTCTTTCGTTGAGGAGCCTTCACGTTTTGGGAACGTAACGGGCACGTTTCTATGAAGGTCTTCTTTTTCCGATCCCAGTATGACGACGAAGAATGCACAATTTTCGAATACTTTCGAGCCGATCAATTCTGAGTCGATTGCTCTTTAGAACGTTAGAGGTGGTTTTCTCTAAAGCGGTGAGGTAATGAACCAAATTTTGTTAGAGTCTTTCATTTCAGGTTTACGCAAGCGATCTGCCAAGTACGATCCCAGTCGTTTGGCCGTGTTTAAGGCTTTCCCCTTGTTCGTGGAGAACGGGAAGAACTGAGCAAGTTCGCCCCTCTGCACACTGAAACCCGTCTTGGTGAACCCATAAGCCCGTGGAGGATCCCCCAGCTGTTGCGGTATCCCCTGTGTAGACGGAAAAATAAAATCAGGTACAACGATTAACGTGGCTTCAATTTGACAGTTGATTCAAGATGTTGGTGGACGAAATGGCACTCTAGTGCTCAATCGTTGGTGTAAAGTTGGTTCGAGGCGTATGTTTTGTTGTTAACCAAATACAAGACAGTTACAACATGTCACCTACCGCTCGATTTGCAGGTAATGTTCGAATGTGTGTGAAATCTTACGGAATTAAACTGCTAAGGTCATCAGTCCCTAAGCTTACACACTACATAACGTAAATTATCCTAAGGGCAAACACAAACACTCTGCCCGAGGGAAGACTCGAACCTCCGCCGGGACCGGCCGCACAGTCCATGACTTCAGCGCCCCAGACCGCTCGGCTAATCCTGCGCGGCTTGCAGGCAATAACATATTACATGTGTTATAAGTATATGACGTCAGACATTCGTATGTTTATTGCCAGTGTTATTTGTGTGATTGTAAAGTTTCAGTTGTGTTTTTAAAAGGTTCTTTGGTGTCTGTTTCATGTCGAAGGAGAACGCCGTAACAGACGTCGGCCCCATCTTCGGCGCTGCCATGACGCTGAAGGCTGGCCGCTGTTGCACACCAAGCAAAGGCCATCACGCTGCGACAAGATTATGTCGGCATGCGTCACGGCATTCTGATTCACATAAGATGAAATGAATTTAACTGTGTACAACAAACATAATAATGGTCGATCAATGATGCAAATGGAAATTGTAATGATGATTGGTTAGATCTTGTCTTGACGGCATGCGACTAACATCGATGTTAACGTAATACTTATGCTGTTATGAAATGCGCCGGGGGACGTCAGAATTTATTTATTTAGCCGTCACGAGTTTGCTAAAGTCATCTCGGGGCAGGTGAAAATCCCTGACCCGGTCGGAATCGATCTCGTGAACCACGCTCGGGAAGCGGAAACGCTACCGCGAGACCACGGGCTACGCTCGTCCGCTCAGCAAATTACTATTATTATCATTTTAAAGCGAATATTTCATAACAAAAGGTTTGTGTTTATATGAAAGTCACATACTTCCCAGCATTCAGCGTTCATTGCCAACATCAGCACACTACGCCGCCACTACCGTAAATAAAATTTAAGCTGTCTGGTAGCTGACTGAAGTAATTCAAATCCGTTGTTGTGCTCCTGTCTGAAAAGAAAGTCCGAAACGGTCAGGCTCAGTTATTATATGTAGCTGATTAAAAGTTTTCGTCCACTGAGTGTACGTACAATGTTTACTGATGCTGTATGTTTAAATAACATAAAAACAGACGTGGCACCGCAGTTTCGTTTTGATATGCAGTTTTCTCAATCTTTAGTGTTGATATTGTGTTGGGCGTAGTTCTGACCAAAACTGATTGATTAAATGGGGAATCGATCCATTTCAGGATCTCGTAATTATATACAGAGTTCGACACTAGTCCGTTATCCGAAAATGCACTATAGTGTTCTGTATCTTTAAAAGTTTATGCAAAGTAATTTGTCCTGCTCAGAATGTTGCCAGTGCCCTCCATTGTTATTTAGGCATGTAACACATCATTTAATCACTGTTTTACGAATCTTGTCATACGAATTCCTATTACTATCAAAATGTTTTCAAATTCTTGTTAAATTAAATCCCATAAATTCTGTACCTTTAATGGTTTTGTAGCGAAAACGTTGTCTTTCAGTGTCTCCTACATTGAAAAATCAGACTGTGTGAGGTTCATTGCTCTTGGAGCTCAATCGACTTTATTGCACCTGAAAACTGTCATTTAAATATGAACAGACGTGTCATTCACAGCGTGGTGGAGCTCCGCCTTGCTGGCAGGTGAGGTTGTTCCTTACAGCTCCAAGCACAGGCGTATTGTCTAACTGAACACGTTAATAACTTCTCTGGACATTTCATGACGTGCTTCCGCAGTCACGGTCGCATCGACAAAGTAACGGCCGTTCACTGCTTTGCTGCATATACCAGATGAAACCTAACCTTTAGAAACAATTACCTCCTAAACAACACTTTCAGAAGACAAGTACACTCAGTTTTAGTTTTTAAATCTTCCACTTGACTTATAACATACTGCATCAGACCACATGATTGTTTTGCAAAAGTTTAGAGTCACTTTCCCTGCTGCGACTCAGAGAATCCACGTCTTCGATGACGATCATGCCGTTTACGGCGTGGGCTTCAGGTGTAACACTTTTAACGTTCTCGTTGAGCTTCTGTAGTTGCTTAGAATCTCTTCTTGCAGATTTCTTGGGTGGTTGAATGAAAGTCTTTGCAATGAGCTGCAGATTTTGATCAGTAGTTAGTAATTTTGGGCTGCCACTGCCAGGTATGTCAGCTACAGAACCTGTCACCTCTAACCTGTGATTTGATTTGTAGTTAGCTCGCCTACGTGGTGGCTGTATTTGCAGGAAGTTTTCAATGAAAGGATGTCTTTCATCTTAATTACATCCACCACATCCGTAAAGTAGACTTGCAACGTTGTGCTGAAAATCTTTTGTTCATAATGTACGGTTTTCACGCTTACAAAGAGATGCACAGATGACGCCAAAGCTCAGATTGTCACCTGTTAGTAACAAATTATCTCTGATATCACCTCCGAAACAGATTTCGCTGTGCACAGGTTTCGCAGTTTTTCAACGTGGGGATATTACTCGACTAGTTTGCTGAAGTGTGACCCTGGACAGAAATGTGCAGCAGTTAACTGAGTTATGTCGAATACAGTGCTCTTAACAAATTTTGTGCTGTGTAATTACTAAACTATTGTGGCTAGTATTTTGCACACAAATACATAAAAAATAACATTAAAGCTTCTCATATTGTGATTTATTTAACAAGACAAAACTTTTAACAAACCATTAAATATACGGGACATTACATACAATGCAATCATATTGCTCATATGTTTTATAGTTTTTGGGATACATAATGCTTGGTTTTTAAAGTTTTTTGTAACATTGCTGACGTGTCATCAAGTTAAGTCCCCGTTTATACGCGAAGGCAGAGACTGCCTCAAAATATAAAATCCTTTTTTTTTTCCTTTAAAATATTTTTCTTCAATATGTTTCTTCCCTGTTGCATGACAGGCGGCGTCACCAAAACGAAGTCTTTGTTCACTGTATTGCACTACACTGCCTCCTGAAGACCCCACGAGTACAGGAAGCACGGGACTCTGCATCACTGAATGAGTGGAATGCGCTGTCCCCACCAGAGAAGCCAGTCGCAGTGACTTCCACCGAGTTCAAAGTCTCCCAGTGTCTTTTAAGTCGAATAACAGTGAATTTTGGGGACCTCATCGATCAATGCGACGGCGAGGCATCCAGCCCGAGAACACAATAAACCGAGGAATTATAAAGCGGGGCTGCACTAGAGATTTGGCGGGGCGACGCTATCAGCCGTCGGAGACACGCGAGGTCCGGGGACGAACAGGAAAAAATGTAAAAACTGCCAAAGTTTATAAATTATACAGATTGTAAAATGACCACACTGTGGTTGGCCGCGCACTAGTGCTCAGCCACCGCTCCACCGACAGCTCGGCAGCGCAGAGCCGCAGTGTGGTGTCGCGGCAGTGGCGGCGCTGGCGGCGCTCCGCCTCCCGCAGCAGCAGCCGGCGGTGTGTGCTGCGGGTGTAGCGGAAGGGGGAGCGGGGGGGCGGCTGCCAGCTGGATGCACTGCTGCGGCTGGTCTCCAGCTGCACCTGGAATACAGACAGGGGGGACTCGTCACTGGTCTGCGTCTCCTCTCTCTCTCGCTCACACTCACATATTATTTGGACGGTACGTGAACTAAACTGTGTCGCCAAAAGTTACGCGAACGGTTATTTTATTTAAAGATGGGGTCTGTGTATAGCTCCCAAAGTTTTCGGCTAGATGTTACGTATGGTATGGGTGTAGGCACTGCATCTGAACTGTTTGTTAGAGGCTGTCATGCAGTGGAACTGGCAGCAGTCAATATCACAGTTCCTTTTATGTGAATGGTATCACTACGCCCAAATCACTTCACACAAGCCTAAGCAACATGAAACACCAATTTCTCACTAGTATCTCCACATCACAAAATTGCAAATCTTCCAAAACCATCAAGAATTTTTTAAGAGGGATCAACATGGACATGTAAGTGAATATCTATTCCCACAGAGAGTTTCACACCGTTCCCTGGACTGTCTACGTATTCATTAATTTCTTACTTATTGAACCAGGACAGTATGTAGCAGTTTCACTTTATAACAAACTAACGTTCTTGTATCACTCAGTCCCCTGTTTCCCTCAGTAACATCAAAGATTACCCACAACTTGTTATCATGATTTGTTGTCAGCTCTTAAGAGATGTTACCTGCTTATGTAACATTTTTAATTAGGTGTATCACCTGTGTATTAAGGTGATTCAAATGGTTCTGAGCACTATGCGACATAACATCTGAGGTCATCAGTCCCCTAGAACTTAAAACTAATTAATCCTAACTAACCTAAGGACATCACACACGTCCATGACCGACGCAGGATTCGAACCTGAGACCGTAGTGGTCGTGCGGTTCCAGACTGAAGCGCCTAGAACCCATTAAGGTGACAGACATACCATGTAACAAAATTAACTGACGAAGGAGACTGAAGCTGTCAGGACGTCTGGAAAGCTGTAGCAATGCGCCTGCTTTATTTTAATAAGGCAACAGCACATGTGACCCTGTAACAGACAACCAAGCTAAAGTCTGATTTTCCTCAAAAAGCAGTAAAACTGTACGATGAGTTCCTATTCCTTATCCTCATCCTCACAGACATCACTATGCTTGCTCAGACCCACAACTAGCCAAGAATTGATAGCGGCAGTCACGACTGTAGCCAACCAATGTCTCCAGGAATGAGTTTGGAAATGGCGCAATAAATATTGTCTATCTGCCGTTTTGTATGCCTTGTATCGAAAACGAGAACTCCGCAGTGAGGAGGGGGGGGGCACACTTAATGAACATTCCTGACAGATGTTGGCGTGTGTGACTCGGAACAAGATGTGTGCCAACAAATACAAAGGAATCCTCTCTGCACTGACATTAACATTTGCAATATAGGCCCTGTAGAATAAGTACAAAAGATATGAATTGAGACATGGTCTGTTTCTGACTTGCCCCAAAGTATTGGCCGATAACCATGGTATTAACCCCGTATGCCAGGGGAAAGGTACGTAGGATGATAACAAAATCTGTGGAAAGATTTAGACATTTCATTTATATTGGCGCGATTTATAGGTATTTACCAAACATATTAACGGAAGTGAAGCTACGCCATTCTTGCATTAGTTCGTAAAACACTTTCATACAGCGTTTCCAAAAACAATAAATAATACTTTTTGAACGTATCCGCTCAGATCAACATAGTAACTTCATTTTCATCTTTGGAAAACATGTAAAATCCTTGGACTAAACGTGGGCTAACTGTGTAAATCATGCGAGTTCTGTTTACTTTGCTTTATTTCCATAGTTGCGCCCAAAAATGTTAAAAACCGCAGGAAAGATGTGTCGAAGTTTCGATATGCAGCTTGTAATTGCTTAATCACGAGTGAGAAAATCAGTAACATTTCGTAAACGTAGAGAGAAATATAAGCAACAGTGCATTCGGCGACTTTTCTGTTTGGAAACAGATGACAGTCTTATATACACTGATAGCAGGTACGCAGTCTTATACATCTTAACGTCCAGTTTAGTTAAGTATCAACTTTAGTAGAGAGTATATATGGCTAATTATAATCTACGTACGTGGTCAGAAACGGATGAAAGGCTTGTGAGGGTGTTGCAGGAGACATTGTACTGAAAACAATTGTGAAGAAACAAATTCTTTACGTTATACCGTTACTGAGTTGATTAGCATTGAAGTTAGCCAGTCAGGTATGGCTGTCAATTCAATCGAATTCCTAGGAATTACAACTACGAACAGCTTAAATAGGTAATATTATGGTGAACGCAAACGCAAGCACTTGCAAGTGCTAAAATGCGATAATGGACAGACAGTTTTGCGTTCGTGAGTTACAACTTATTGAAATGCTTCTTATCAGTTAAAACACGGCTATTTCAGAAATGATAAATTTAAGGTAGATGACCAAAAGTTACGTTTTTTCGGTTTGCACAAACGAAACAATGAATATGTTTAGCTACACAATCTCTAGTACGCTACTTGAAATTTGCGCGCGCGAACACCTGATTGGTGAACTTCAAACGACGAACGTATCGAATTTTTTTCTTAACATCTATTTCTCACCTGAGCCTCCCGTGCAACACTCTTACAAGCTTTTTCAGCCTTTTTCTAACCATCCTGTATAAACGAGAAGCTTTCACAATAATGCTTCTTCTGCACATGTTCACCGTTGTGATACGAAGAACTAGTTCAGCCACTTTCCACTTTGCCTTTTCTCTCGCCTTACAGAACATTCATTCAACCGATTCTTGAAGATCCGAGTAAGATTAACACAAGAGTCTGTGAGACAGAAAGGATCTACCAAAGGGCAGCGCGTTTAGTCAAAGGGGAGAAGTAAAGGAGACGCTCAGCAAACGCTACAAAAGAGCCGTTGTGCATTGCAGAGATGGGTATTGCTGAAATTTCAGGAGGATGGTTCCCATTAAGAGTAGTTCAACATGTTACTTCCTCCCACAGAATTATGTGTCGAGAAGTGAACACGATGATGAAATCAGAAAAATTAGAACCCATACGGAGGATTACAGACATTCATTCTTCCCATGCGCCATTCGAAAGTGGAACACTGTTAGTCAGAAACAGTAACGTGAATTGTGGAATATGGTCATAAATGTAAATTTGCGGAAAGTGGCAACTGTCTCTCAGCAAGGAAAAGTGTGAGGTCATCCACTTGAGTACGAAAAGAAATCCATTAAATTTCGATTACACGAAAAATCACTGAAATATAAAGACTGTCATTCAACCAAATACCTACGAACTGTAATTACGAGCAACATAACCGGGAACGGTCACGTAGATAATGTTGTGGGAAAGGCAAACAAAAGACTGAAATTTATCAGCAGAACTCGTAGAACATCCAGTTGTCCTACTAAAGAGTTTTCCTACGAGTACTGCTGTGGGGTGTGGGAACTTTACCAGACAAGATTGACGGCAGACATCGAAAATGTCCAAAGAAAAGCAGCTTGTTTTGAATTATCGCGAAATACGGCAGAGAGTGTCACGAGTATAATAAGCTGTGGTGGAAATCATTAAAATAAGGGCGTTTTTCGTTGCGGCTATACCTTCTGACGAAATTGCAAACACTCCAAAATCAGGAAGTTTATTGTGAGGTATGCAGAAAACTTATTAACTTCAGAGTAGAAATAAGTGAATGGAATGAGATAGGTGGTCCCCTGCCTTTCCGAGACCATTACACCTAAGTGAAATCACATATCAGCCATTTTTCGCCCCCCCCCCCCCATCACCATCTTCAACGCTAGCACCTAAATAAATGTTAGAATGAGAAAGAATGTTCTTAGAACAGTTTTATTCCCAAAATGCTGAAAGATGAATATTTACTTTTTGTAAATAAACCGAGAATTATTGAGTCAATGCGACAACTGGTACTGCTTATTTCTAACAACCTCTTTTATAAAATAATGAAGCAATTCTCAGTGGATGAAGAGTGCTACATACAACTCCTCCTTGGCAGTGAAGGTTAACTATCCACATTGAGGGTAGTTACTTGATACAAAACATGAATTCTCTGCTACACTTGCTCCGCCCAAGCCCTCAACTTCCATTTAAAAACAACCAAGTTAAAATGGGTACACTATACTTGAGCCTACTGTTTGTATATCACCTAATTCTTGGATTCCATACATCTGAACTGACAGACACTGGAAGACTTCACCCTGTCGTTCCTTTGTGCATGACCACTGTCACTAATAATAACAATAATTACAACACTGTGTAAGCTCTATATGTGTTTCTGTTGTGGTGTCAATAGTTTATTTATCTGCTGAAAATTGAGTAATGCAGAAATTTCACGGTCTGTCATGAAATCTACCAAATTTGAGGTGGCTGATATTTGACATATTTGATATGCAACTCAAAGTTTTAGTTTTGTACACGCATTACCCAAAGTACGTGTGCAGTGGGTCAACTACGTATTTGAGGAAGATGTTCATACCTTCGTTTCACCAGCTAAACGTCCTACATATTGTCTCACATGGCAATGCTAATATTTGAATTAAAAAATGAGGTATTTACCGGTAAATCTTATAATAAGCATTACAGTTTTACAAAATAGTGGTCTTTCTCAAATAATTTAGCTCCGTGAACGTAACACAATTGAACCTGTCTGTTTTCAGCCCTCAGAGAATTTCATTTTACCCTTAGGGAATAATAGCCTCGACGCCGGGAACCACTGATTTAGATTATAGCGACTACACCGAGAGCCCCGACCGCTCGTGCTGACTCACCCAGCTCGTCGAGGCCAGCGCGCAGTCGAAACGCTCCTCTCGCTCGATGGCGCTCCTCCTGGAACGCGACCGCCAGTAGAACAGGTCGCCCCGAGAGCTCCTGGTCCACGGCGCGGGGCTGTGGAGGATCACCGAAGCGCTCGGCGACCCGAGGTACGAGGTGCGGCCCAGGCTGGCAGGGGGGCCGACCCACCAGTCGCGATCCCCACAGGCTATGGCCCAGAGGCGCCGGATCGCGCGCCAGATGGCGGCCAGGGAGGGCGGCCGCTGGTCTTCCCAGGGCCAGTCCGGGCTCTCGCGCAGGCCCATCCTCTCCAGGAGGAGGTGGCCCAGCGCCGACAGCAGGTCCACGCTCGTCGTGCTGCGCGACGCACTGCCCGTCACACACTCTACACGCACTAGCTGCAGCTGGCGTGGTGACAGGAAGCAGTTCTGAGATTGGGGCGAAGGGGGTGTAAATATTCATCATACGATGTAGTACCCGAAGCAAATGGATTTATTTTTTAAATGCTATATATTTTCAAATTGTTTGAAAAACCACCTTACCCCTTAAAAATACTCCCCAATTACAACTGATACATTGTACCACCAATACTTCCACTGCTTCGAACATTTATTGTAACCATCTTTCGAAATACTGGCAGCTCCTCCGTGGTTTTCTTCTTGTCGTCTTCAGCGTTCTCAAAGTGCTGCCCTTTGATGATCCTTTCCGGATGTGGAAATAAGAAAAGTTGCACAGTGCCAGGTGGGGCAGCGGAACCTTGGGGTCAACAGAAGCGTCCGATCTTACCCG
The DNA here is from genome assembly GCF_023864345.2 of Schistocerca serialis cubense. NCBI lineage: Eukaryota > Metazoa > Arthropoda > Insecta > Orthoptera > Acrididae > Schistocerca > Schistocerca serialis. The sequence goes on from NC_064645.1 coordinate 62,253,164, forward strand.
TCGGCTTTGACCCGTGACGTAAGCGTGTTGTGGTGTGTGACGTTATTACGGCGCGGAGTTTGATTTGCGATTGTGGCGTGTTTGTAGATGTCTTGTTTTTGTTTGTCGTGCTCTCTGGTGGTGTGTTCATGGTTTTCGTTTGTTTCGTTTGTTTCGTGTGGTGGGGTCAGTTTTCTGTTGCTCAGGTGTTGGATTTGAAGCGGAATTTCTATTAGTGAGTTAATGGTTAATTTAATGCTCATTGCTGTACGTCGGGTGAGTTTGTTATTGAGTGTATTTGGTTGTGGTTTTTTGTTCAGGAATGGATATGAAAGACCGCCTTAACAGTGTTCGGTTGAGGGCGATGATGGGGGAGACAGCTTTAGAGCTGATTAAATTTCTTCAGCTATTTGGCTTAATTGCAGAGGTCGTGAAGTGCGGTGTGTGCCGTGAACCTATGAAATTGGTTAAAGTTCCGGACTCTCGGACCAGGGACGGATACATGTGGTGTTGCCGGAAAGATGGCGTATGGCGTTCTGTAAGGCGTGGTACCTGGTTCGAGAAGTCTAGATTGGCCATGCGTGAGATTGTGCTTATTACGTATTATTTTTGTTATAGTTGCGGGCAGAGTTTTTGCGCGTTTGAGACTGGTGTGAGTGAGAGGACTGTTTTAGACTGGTATTCCTTTTGTCGTGAGGTGTGTTCCGAATTTATTAAGTACAGGGGTAAGTTGGGTGGGCATGGGGTGCTTGTGGAGGTGGATGAGTCGCAGTTTGGTAAAAGGAAGTATGGGAGGGGGAAGTCTGTGGCTGGTCTTTGGGTGTGGGGGGCTGTTGTTCAGGGGGGTGGGGGTACTGAATGTGTTTTTAGGGTTGTGGAGGGGAGGTCGAAGCCTGAATTAGTGGGGTTAATTGAGGAGTATGTAGAGCCGGGGTCCACAGTAGTTTCAGATGCGTTTTCTTCATATAGGGGGTTGGGTGAGAGGGGATTTAATCATTTAGTAGTGAACCACAGTCTAGAGTTTAAGAATTATGATACTGGGGCTTGCACTAACACAATTGAGGGGATGTGGGGAGCGGTTAAGTCAGTTCTTGGGAGGGGGAAGAGGCGCTCTTCCAACCTTCAGTCTCATTTAGATGAGTACTGTTGGCGGAAGAGTGTCCCAGAGGGCTATTGCATTCTTCGGGTTTTTTTAAGGGCTGTGGGTAAAATGTATAGACCGAAAGTGGTTAGTTAGGGTGGGCTGGGTAGGTGGGTGGGTGGTTTATTTTGTTGTATAGTGTTTGTGTGTTGTATTTTGGAGTTGTGGGGGAGGGGGTTGACGTTTGGGTGGGTTGGGTTTTTATTTTAGTTCAGTATTTTTTCTTTGGTGTGTGTGTGTGTGTGTTTTTGTATGTGTGTGTGTGTGTGTGTGTGTGTGTGTGTGCGTGCGTGCGTGTGTGCATTTGTGTGTGATTGTGGTGGCCAATCTAGTTTGTGGAGCTGGAACTTTTTTGAGGTAAGTTCCGTTTTTTTTTGGTTATTTATGTATGTTTTGTGTATTGGGTATAGGTTGGAAACATCCGATCTCACGCGTCGGCTTTGACCCGTGACGTAAGGGACCTACACATTGATCTGTAGCGTAGCCCTGAATACGAGGTTAGGTTGGGAGTTTTTTTTTGGAATGCGGCCGCGGCAGCGGCCGCCTATGATTCGAAAATATTGATTTGACACTAATGAACATGTATACGTAATATGAAGCAATTTGATGAACATATTGATCTGTAGCGTAGCCCACTTGAGGTTAGGTTGGGAGTTTTTTTTTGGAATGCGGCCGCGGCAGCGGCCGCCTATGATTCGAAAATATTGATTTGACACTAATGAAGCCTGTGGGGGGGTGGGGGGGCACTGCAGACTCCCCCCACCGCATAACGACACATGATGATCAAATTTTGAAAAAAAAATGAAAAATTTTTTCCGTACCTGCTAAACTGCATAAGTGCCGATGTATGTAGGTGTAAGGGAAGCTTTCGTTTCTTAGTTTTCTATTGGGGGATGTGATCGGTAGGTTCTGTTGAGCTATATAGGTTAAGGGAAGTGTCCGATTATGGATAGGAATGTGCTTTTTGGTATTTGGTCAGTTTTGTGATGTTGATTTATTTCGTTGTTTTGCGTGGTTTTGAATGGCGGTCGGTGGCTACATTTCTGTATATTTAGTTTCTCCGCACCCAAAAACCCCTAATTTCCCACGCTTGTCCCGTTACAGTCATTAGGCTTTTTCTGAAACTTGTGTATTTCAGTGTTTACAATACGTATGCGATGTTTTTATATCCGCCATATTGGAATTGTTTATAGTCGTTTCCGCGGTATTTGTGACGTCATGGGTCAAAGCCGACGGGTAAGATCGGACGCTTCTGTATTTCCGAACCTTGGCATTTTTAGCCAAAAACTCGATGTCGGTTTTGATTGTCAGTCAGAAGCCGAGGAACAAACTTGTCAGCAACCTTTTTAATTCTCAAATCTTCTGTTAAAATCCGCTGAACCGAGCTCCAAGATAACCCACTCTTCTCTGGCAGTTGACCAATTCTCTGTCGACGGTCTATGAGCACAAGTCTCGAGTTTTTTTAAATATTTTCTGGATTCCGGCACTTGATCGACGTCCAGAACGAGCTTTGTCATCAATCGAGATGTCGCCATTTTTAAATCGAGCAAACAATCTCATACACTTGAGTTTTGCCCCTGGCGTCACCTTGATAAGCTGTTTTCAAGATTAAAACAGTTTCAGCAGCATTTTTACCGAGTAGAAAACAACATTTCACAGCTGCACTTTGTTCACTTAAACTTGCCATCATGGGAACTTTTTTGGGTACCCCATCGTTGTCTCTTATTGTCTGCCCCCTCCCATATGCACAAATATAAGATGCTTGTCACGCACGCTTTTACCATGCCACAGATACTACGATCTTAATAATAATAAATCCATAAAGCTGTCATGTGTGTCTGCTGGTCTGTTTGCACAATCTTCTCCAAAACTACCAGACGAATTCGCATGAGGTCGTCACAGGTAACTTGAGCTTAGCTTGGTGCACCGTTTAGGCTTTATTTCATCAAAATCGGATCATGGAATAAATAGATATCGTACCTGAAAGTTTCATCCAACTACTATTATAAATTCAAAAGTAGTTCTGCTTGTTACGTTTTCTCAACTAAGGTACTAAATCGATTTCATTGACATTTGGTGTGGAGATAGCTTCTACCCTGAGAAAGAACATAGGTTTCTTTAGAAAGTGTATGGTACATGATACGTGTTGCTTTGAAGAGTATCACACATAATAGGAAAAAAATATTTACTCTTTGAGAAAGCTATTTACTCTTTGACTTCTGATATGTATCGTATTTGTGAGACGCGTTTATTGGTTGATGTGTGCTACATGATATGATTGAAAGTAATGAATACAATACCTATACAAATTTAACTGTGTTTAATCCATACTTCAACACTGTTTGTTGCATAATGTACAGGTTGTATAACACATAGGTACTTAAGTTGTACATTGCGTACATCAGCACTCCTGCCCATGCCTCTATGTATGCACTGCTCGACAGGGACGCTTCTGACGGATTGTGCTTTGAAACAGTTTTAGAGGCGTGAGAGTGACCACACATCACGAGCTATGCTTAGCTGAACAGGCAGACATGTGAAGGCAGCTGATGTTACTGCATGTATAATAGGTTACTTCTTCAACATCACACATCATTCCAGAACTACTGATATGCGTGTGCAGCCATGGGTAGCAGATATTTAATAATAATAATAATAAAGATGGTGACGATGATAATGATAATAGTGATAATAATACTCTTCTTCTTTATCTTCTTCCTCGTAGTGCTTTCCTGTTGGAACAGGGGCCACTTTTTGGGTCAATCACGCAAATTTTTATGGTCTAACGCTTCCTCTGGACTTACGCTTTTTGATCTTAGACGTGCTCTTACAGTATCTTGCAACTGTACTTTGAAGTCCCCCATGCAGTCTCTGGCCTTCGACACTGTCCTCATAGACTGCACTAGGTGTGGCCATATGATGTGCCCATACAAGTGAGGTCTTCATTCTTGAACCTTCTCACTGATTGGAGCCAGTCCAGCTAGTTGTTGGGTCGATACATTTTTGATAAGGTCGATCAGATAAATGTAGAATGATCGTTTCAGTACCCACATTTCCATGACAGTGCGTGAGTGCTCAGGACTTCTAGTTGTGGACCAACATTCGGTACCATGTGATGAAATTGGCCGCACCATTGTGCAGCAAAACTTTTAATTTCATGTGGACAGGCATCTCCTTATACCAGAGGACACCAGTTGTGTCTCTGAATCGCATCCAGTTCACTTTGATTCTTGCTCGCACATCTTCTTTCACATAGCAGTCAGACTGTTGTCAAGTACTTAGATAATGGAATGTGTCCAGCTTGGTAAGAGATGCTCCATTAATCTATGTAGTTCCTGGAGATGAAATCATTTCGAGGTACCCAGTCTTGTTAATATTTAAATGAATGCCATATGTTGTAGACGAACATACCACATTTGCACTTGAGTTTCAAGATGCTCCCTGGTGTCTGCTGCAAGCAAAATGTCATCAGTGTACAGCATTTCCCACAGTACACATTTCTGTAGGTCGGCCTCATGGTTATCCATTATGGTAACAAAGAGCTGTGGAGACAGAGCTGATGAATCTTGATGAATTTCAACTGTGACAGGGAGCTTGAGTCAGTGCTGCTGAGCGTGGTACGCAGACTGGTGTTTTTGTACAGCATTTTTACCTAATTTACATTCGTTTCAGGAACTTGACGATCACAAAGACCATACCAAATCATTTGATACGGTACTTGACCAAGTGCCTTCTAAAGGTAAGAAGGCAAGATGTAGTGACCTCCTTTCCTCTCGGAATTACTACAACAGCAGGTGCACAGAAACAAATACGTGTATCACACCCCATACCTTCCACAAACCACATTGTCAGTTGGATCATCAGTGACAGAGCACCTCGAGTTCCTGCTGCTAATTAGCCAAGTACACTTTTGGTTTGTTACATATTCTTACGGTTGTCAAACAGGAGCGACTTCAGTCATGGATAGGAACTGTGATTGCTGTGGCCAGATGCGAGCTGTGTGGTGACTCTTCGCTCACAGCCCCAGGCAGTGTTGGCTTCCTTAACACAGCCTGAGGCTGCTGCCAAAGTGCATCACTGTGGGGGGGGGGGGGGGGGGGGTTCGACGTGTAGAAGCAAGGGATGTCGAGCATGTCCCACGAGTCCCCTGATCGTTCCAATGCTGTGGCTACCCTGGTACTGCCTGCAATGAGGTTGACCCTCACCCGTGGTCGAGTGGGATATCATTCCAAAGTATGGCAGGTATCGAAAAATTTTCCAAGGGGCCAATTGGAGAGCCACCCCGGTTTGTTTGACAAAGAGATTTCAGGTGTTATCTGTGGATGACGAAATCTCTAAGCTGGATGCAGACGTCTACGCTGTTGCAGAGGAAGGTTCTCGGCCCGCAAGGTCTGGGCATTCACAGAGGGTTTGTTTGCTGGTTGTTGGGAGCTCCAACACTAAACACATTATTGGGATCCTTAGAAACATGGCTGCCAAGGAGGGGAAGGGAGCCAGTGCGGACTCTGTGTGCATACTGGGGGGAGTAATTCCAGATGTGGAAAGGGTGCTCCAGGATGCCATGAAGAGTACAGCGTGCAGCCAACTGCAGGTGATGGCTCATGTCAGTACAAATTACATGTGTTGCTTTGGATCGGAGATTCTCTCTGGTGTCAGGCGGCTAGCGGAAATGGTAAAGACTTGCGTGATTAAGTTGGAGCTCACCATCTGCAGCATTGTCGATAGAACCGACTGTGTTCATTTGGTGCAGAGCCGAGTGGAGGGTGCGAATCAGAGGCTCAGGTGGTCCTGTGACCGTGTAGGCTGCAGATTCCTTGACTTGCGCCATCAGATGGTGGGTTTCCGAGTTCCGCTTAACAGGTCAGAAGTACACTACACACAGGGAGCGGCTACACGGATATCGGGGGCTGTGTAGAAGTGACTGGGCGTTTTTTTTAGATTAGAGGGTCTCAGGAAACCACAGATCGAGTATCTGTCTAAAAGGGGGCAGGTAAAATCCAGTAAGGTAGCTGTAGAAACGATCGGTATTGCAGTTGTAAAATGTCATAGCTGTGTTGGGAAAGAACCAGAGCTCCAAGCCCTAATAGAAAGCACTGAAGCTCAAATAGTTATAGGTGTGGAAAGCTGGCTAAAGTTCAGCAGAAACTTTTCAAACGACCTAACAGTGTTCAGAAAGGATAGATTAAATACAGTTGTATGTGGACTATTTATTGCTGTCAGAAGTAGTTTACCTTGTAGTGAAATTGATGTGGGGAGTTCCTGCAAAATAGTGTGGGTAGAGATTATACTTGACAATCGGACTAAGCTATTAACTGGATCGTTTTACCGACCCCACGCTCCCCGATTCAGAAGATATAGTTGCTGATCAGTTGAAAGAAAACTTGAGTCTCATTTCAATTAGGTACCCCACTCATACAATTGTAGTTAATGGTGACTTGAGTCTACCCTCGATACACTGGAAAATTTATACGTTTAAAGCCGGCGGCAGGCATAAAACATAATCCAAAATTATACTGAGTGCTTTCTTAGAAAATCGTTTTGAACAATTGGTTCATGAGCCGACTCGAAGCGTAAATGGTTGGGACAGCATACTTGACCTCTTAGCAACGAATAATCCTTGACAAATAGGGAGTGTCGTGACGAATACAGGAATTAGCGACCACAAGAGAGTTGTTTCTAGGCTGAATACCGCAACACCCACAACCATAAAAAAAAAACGCGAAGTACATCTATTTAAAAAAGCTGATGAAAATGCTCTTAACGCCTTCTTAAGAGACAGTCTCCACTCCTTCCCATCTGATCATGCAAGCGTAGAAAAGCTTTCAAAGAGATAGCATCGATGGGCAATTGAGGGATATATACCAGATAAATTAATAAGTTATGGTACTGATCCCCCGTGGTTCACAAGACGGTTCAGATCGTTGTTGCAGAAGTAACGAAAAAAGCATGCCAAATTTAAAAGAACACAAAATCCCCAAGATTGGCAAAATTTTGCATTGGTTCGAAAGATAGCGCGTACTTCAATGCAAGATGTTTTTAATAATTTCCACAACGAAATTCTGTCTCGGAATCTGGCAGAAAACCCAAAGAGAATCTGGTCATACATAAATCACACCTGTGGCAAGACGCAAATACCTTCACTGTGCGATAGCAACGGTGAGGTCACCGATGACAGTCCCACTGTAGCAGAGTTATTAAACAAGGTTTTGCGAAACTCATTCACCATAGTAGACGAAGTAAATATTCCTAAATTCCATTCAAGAACAACTGCCAAGATGAGAAACATAGAAGTAGATATCCTCGGTGTAGCAAAGCAGCTTAAATAACTTAATAAAGCCAAAGCCTCCGGTCCAGATTCTATACCAGTCAGGTTCCTTTCAGAGTATGCTGATACAATAGCAACGTATTTAGCAATTATATACAACCGCTCGCTCACAGGAAGATTTACCTAAAGACTGGAAAATTGCTCAAGTCGCACCAATAGTCAAAAAAGAAAATAGAAGTAATCCGCTGAATTACAGGCCCATATCACCAACGTCGATTTGCAGTAGGGTTTTGGAACATATACTGTGTTCGAACATTATGTATTATCTCGAAGAAAACGATTTACTGACACATAGCATAGATTCAGAAAATATCGTTCTTGAGAAACACAATTAACTCTTTATACTCATGAAGTAATGAGCGCTATCGAGAGGCGATGTCAAATGGATTCCATATTTTTAGGCTTGCAGAAGGCTTTCGACATCGTTGCTCACGAGCGTCTTCTAACCAAACTGCGTGCCTATAGAATATCGCCTCAGTTGTGCGACTGGCTTCAGGGTTTCCTGTCAGAAAAATGGTTCAAATGGCTCTGAGCACTATGGGACTAAACTGCTGTGGTCATCAGTCCCCTAGAACTTAGAACTACTTAAACCTAACTAACCTAAGGACATCACACACATCCATGCCCGAGGCAGGATTCGAACCTGCGACCGTAGCGGTCACGCGGTTCCAGACTGAAGCGCCTTTAACCGCACGGCCACACCGGCCGGCTCCTGTCAGAAAGGTCACAGTTCGTAGTAATAGACGGAAAGTCATCGAGTAAAACAGAAGTAATATCCGGCGCTCCCCAGGCAAGTGTTATAGGTCCTCCATTGTTCTTGATCTATATTAACGACATAAGACGGAAAACCAGTTCTAAGCAAAGGAGGGAAAGCAGAAAGGTGCAAGGAGTACATGGAGGGTCCACACAAGGGCGATGTACTGGACGGCAATATTATGGAAATGGAAGAGGATGTAGATGAAGATGAAATGGGAGATATGATACTGCGTGACGAGTTTGACAGAGCACTGAAAGACCTGAGTAGAAATAAGGCCACGGGAGTAGACAACATTCTATTACAACGGCTGATAGCCATGGGAGAGCCACCCCTGACAAAACTCTACTATCTGGTGAACAAGATGTATAAGACAGGTGAAATACACTCAGAATTCAAGAAGAATATAATAATTCCAACCCCAAAGAAATCAGATGTGTGAAAATTACCGAACTATCAGTTAGTAAGTCAAGGCTGCAAAATAGTAACACGAATTCTTTACAGATGAATCGAAAAACAGGTAGAAGCGGACCTTGGGGAAGATCAGTTTCTGTTCCATAGAACTGTTGGAACACGTGAGGCAATACGGACCCTACGGCTTATCTTAGGAGCTAGATTAAGGAAAGGCAACGCTACGTTTGAAGCATTTGTAGACTTAGAGAAAGCTTTAAACAATGTTGACTGGAATATTCTCTTTCAAATTCTGAAGGTGTCAGGGGTCAAACACAGGGAACGATAAGCTATTTGCAATTTGTACAGAACCAGATGGCAGTTGAAAGAGTCGTGGGGCATGAAAGGAAAGCAGTGTTTGGGAAGGGAGTGAGACAAGGTCGTAGCCTATCCCTGATTTTATTGAATCTGTATACTGAGCAAGCAGTAAAGGACACAACAGAAACATTTGGAGTAAGAATTAAAATCCATGGAGAAGAAATAAAAACTTTGACGTTCGTCGATGAAATTGTAATTCTGTCAGAGACAGCAAAGGACCTGGAAGAGCATTTGAGTGAAATGGACACAGTCTTGAAAGGAGGATATAAGATGAACATCAACAAAAGCACAACGAGGACAGTGGAAAGTAGCCGAATTAAATCTGGTGATGCTTGGGGAGTTAGAGTATGAAATGAGACACTTAAAGTAGTAGATGAGTTTTGCTATTTGGGGAGCAAAATAACAGATGATGGTCGAAGTAGGGAGGCTATAAGATGTAGACTGGCTATGGCAAGGAAAGCTTTTCTGAAGAAGAGAAATTTGTCAACATCAAGTATAGATTTAGTGTCAGCAAGTCTTTTCTGAAAGTATTTGTATGGAGTGTAGCCATGTACGGAAGTGAAACGTGGACAGTAGATAGTTTAGACAGGAAGAGAATAGAGGCTTTCGAAATGTGGTGCCACAGAAGAACGCTGAAGATTAGATGGATAGATCACGTAACTAATGAGGAGGTATTGAACAGAATTGGGGAGAAGAGGAATTTGTGGCACAACTTGACTAGAAGAAGTGATCGGTTGGGAGGACACATTCTGAGGCGTCATGGGATCACCAATTTAGTATTGGAGGGCAGCATGCAGGCTAAAAGTCGTAGAGGGAGACCAAGAGATGAACACATTAAGCAGATTCAGAAGGATATAGGTTACAATAGGTATTTCGAGATCAAGAAGCTTGCACAGGATAGGGTAGCATGGAGAGCTGCATCAAACCAGTGTCTGGACTGAAGACCACAACAGCAACAACAAGAGTAGCCCTCTTGGTTGTTTCCAGTTGATGCTGTCGTTTACCGTTTTTCGTTGCGACGGCATCTTCTCATGAAATTTTAATCACGTTTTCTCCTTCTATTGCGAAAACATTCTGTTGGCACCCACCTACATAGGGAGAAGTGATCATTACGATAAAAAAAGAGAAATCAGGGCTCGCACAGAAAAATTTAAGTGCTCGTTTTTCCCACGCGCCGTTGGAGAGTGGAACGGTAGAGAGACAGCTTGAAGGTGGTTCATTGAACCCTTCGCCAGGCACTTTATTGTGAATGGCAGAGTAATCACGTAGATGTAGATGCAGATTTATTTATTGTGAGCTAGACTATATTTCGGAGCCTGTTGTCAACAATAGGTTCGAATATCTTCATAGTGTGAGAGAGGAGCCGCATTGGATGGTAGCTGGTACTTTCAGCAATAATAATAATAATAACAAGACTATATACAAAATGTTTTAATATAATAATAATTTGTTTACATCACACATAGTACATCTCTTTAGCATAGCGCGTTAGACGTTTCAGTTCAGAGAAATATAATGTTTCAAAAATATATGTTCAAAAATTCGAGAAGTACATGTGACGTACGATTAATTCAAGAGCTATGATAGTAGCATACTCTCACTCGTCTGACACAGCCAAGCAAGCTCACCTCAGAAAAACATTTCGTCATGCCTGGTGCACACACAGATGAACCCTTAAGCATTTACAGATAGTGTATCGATCAATTCAAGTGCTCAACCGCGCACGCACGGCTTCTACGTGAGCATAAGTAGCAATCTGTGAAACATTTGTGTTTCAAGCGGACATGTAGTGTCCTCTATGTTATGCTGATAATCACGCTATTGAGCACCAGGAAACCAATATCATCATCATCATCATCATCATCATCATCATGGTCACCGTCTTGTCACTGTTGCGGCGCAACGCCATGCTGTGGACATGCCACTAAAACATTCTTGCTTTGTTTGGGATTATGTATCACATGACTTCAGTTATGGCCAAGGTACATACGGTGGCTGGTGGTCGAGGAGATCAACACACTCCAAACGGCCACGACATGCTTAATACGAACAGAAAAACGTTATCTGAATAACGGCCATCATAAATATTATGAGGGGTGTGGCGAATGAACTAATGAATGACTCAGTGATTCAGAGTTGGATGCAAATACTCATTTCATGTAGAAGAGCGCGGTGGTAGGTTATGAAACATGACAGGGATTGTGGGAAAAGACTGATGCACAGATGGGAAGCAAGCAGGAAGATTAAGAGTATGACATCCCATCCACGGCTCGAACAACAGAGACGGAGCACAAGCTCGCATTACTACAGGGTGGGGAAGGATTCGGGCGAGCCGTTTCCAAAGAAGCCATCCCAGAATTTGCCTGTAGCGATTTAAGTAAACCACTGAAAACTTAAATATGTTTATCTGGATGGATATATGAACCATTGTCCCGCTGAATGCGAGTCCAGTGTGCTAACCACAGTCATAAGTGTGATGGTGAGAAGAGATATATTACGAGGTAACAACATTTGAATTTCAGGCTTCCAAAATAAAAAATAAATTTGCATCAGTTCATCCACTCCGTAGGCAACCAATTTTCGGATCGAACCTGTAGAAGACCCGGTCCAACACAGCAGCCTTTTGAATGAAAGCAGTGATGCACAATGGTATTGAGATGTCCTTTTGAGTGTCTTTAAAAAAAACTACTTTGGAGTCTTCTTTGTGTGTGAATTTTTCTTAAATTAATAATCAAAAAATAACTGTAGATAATGCTTCTATATGCGATATGAATGTTTTACACCGGCATGTGTATCATGCAATAATCCGATATGATTTATCGGTCTTTCATGACCAGCAGGCCAAAAGGCCCATACATCACAAAATTAGTAACGTAGGGAATGAAATAAGGAGTGGAATCCGCATATTCCGAATATTCCCGAAGATACTTAAAATATCACAATTTTGCGTCGCTCGCTTTTCGAACCAGTTGCCAGAAACAGATGCCGCCTGGGCACCTCCTGTGACGAATCTTGTGGAATATGCTTTGTTGCTTATGTCAGGACACGGCCGAAAAAAAGGTTTCATGAATGTACCTTCATTACAATTTAAGCTGGATGAACGTAAACTGGTTTCAAAACAAAACCTCAAGTTCCATGCTCTTAAAAATGAGAGTATTCCTTTCATTGACTTAATCAAACTTTACATACATAACAACGCCATTTATATATTGAGTCAAGTAATTTTATTTCCCATTTTCACTTGTCGTCTTATATCATGTACAGCTTTTCATAAAGCAAACCCATGCTTTGTTATAGTTAAACGGGACCATATAAACAAGCTCTCATTTGAAATATAATCCAGCCATCGATAGTGATGACCCTGATGCAATCGAGCCAATAAAATTAATTTTGGTCCTGGCAGCCGCAGAATGCAGAAAGATAGCATACTTGTATGATAGCTTTTAGAAGAATTTGTTGTTTCCTTCTCTTTTTAGACTTGACTCTTCAGTTATTTTGCACTGTTATTCCAGGAGATGTATTCGTGTTTGTAGGAATTGGAGTGCCCACATTAGAACACCCCAGAGTTGAGCTGCTGCTACTGTTAAAGAATGTGGGATCCATACATCATACAAAAAGAGATGTATGTGCATATAGAGCGTAACGGGTGTAAGTGCAGAGATTTTTATATGTGGTACCTTAGTATTAACACACATCAGTGTGTTGTTTACTTTTTCTCTCTGTTGAACAGTATTCCCACAAACATGTCACAAACTTTCTGACCTAATGTTTGCTGCACGGCCATAACTGCAGCTCTAAGTGGACTACTCCTATCAGTAGATACTAGCATCCACGTGTCCACAGTTCAACACTTGCCCTGCTGCCCACGGGGAAAACGAGCATTAATGTCTTGCTTGTGCCACATGTATGTCGAGGTACTACCCTACCTAAAAACATACAAGTTGAAACAGTTGTAATTATCAGTCTGCAAATGATGTAAAAATAGATGTAATGTTATTCAGCACACTGTTGAGAAAGCAATGTGATCTACGATGTGCAAATATCCATACTTAACTCGTCTAGTATTTGAGAATAAGACAATTAAATACTTGCAACAAACTCCACTCTCGATTTCAAACATTTATAATACTTTTTCTTGCTGACGATCCCCACAAATTGATGAAACGAAAAACGCTTATAGCTTACTACATTTTCGCTGTTGATGCAGTAAAACTGACACATGAAGCTTTTTGTTTTAATTTATTACTTCTTTAGTACTAACTGCTTTCTCGGCATATTTTCCAGACGGTATTCAGATTTACCACTGAATGTACTACAAAAATAGTAACATTGTATTACCCACACTTCAGGAGATATGATGTCATCAACACTGAGATGCGTAAAACAACTCCTACATCATGCATGACGTTTTAAGTTTTTACGTTTTACTACTATGTCTATTCGCAAAATGTTTCGCAGGCAGTATCCAAATATATCACTCATTATATTCGCAAATTTGTATTATTGTACAGAGCATAGTTCAGGTGATATGACGTCACAAATGCAGAGCTGCACGAAAACGAAATCGCAGAGCGAAATTCGCTAGAGATACAGGTGTAATACGTGTACAAATACGTGTGAAATACGTTAAATACATGTGATATGTATTTGACATCTGTGTATGGGAACAAAGCCATGAGTAAAAAGCTCATCCTAAACCCCTGGAACGATTTCAACCAAATTTTATACACATATCAGTTACGATCTGGGAAGAAATACTGTGGTGGTAACAACCATCAGCCTTTTATTGGGGTGAGCGTGATAACGTGGAGAGAGAAGGGGGAGCAGGAGATTGACAGACAACGAGGAGGAAGGAGATGCGAAGAGATATGGGGAAGGAGGACATAGACACAGAGAGGGAAGGAGGAAATGAACAGAGAAAGGTAAGAGGAGTAAATGAACAGAAACAGGGGGAGGAAGAGATATGCAGAGGAAGGAGGAGGAGGAGGAGATGAACAGACAGAGGGGGAGGAGGAAATTGACAGAGAAAGGGAAGAGGAGGAGATGGACAGAGAAACGGAAACAAAGGAGATGAACTGTTAAATATGGGAGGAGGTGACAGACAGAAAGAGATGGCGGAAGATAGTGACTGCGAAAGGGGAGAGGAGGAGGTGGACAAAGAGAGGTGAGGTGGAGATGGAATTTGAGGGGGGGAGAATGAGACTGACAGAATGGGGAGGTGCAGATGGACAGAGGGGGAGGAGCAAATTGACAGAGAGGGGGGGAGGAAGAGGTGGACATAGAGTGAGGCAGGAGGAGATGGATAGAGGGGGGATGGAGAGGCAGAGATGGACTAACAGAAGACTGGAATAAAAACGTACCCTGGCGATGACAGGTACTCAGCTACTATGGATACAAGTCCAGGCTCAGCACTTACCCTCTGAAGCACTCGCCAAGATGGCGCCAACTTATATTCAGAGCCCTGAAAGAGAAAATATCCATATTAAGTTTCTACACTGGTGAAACAGCATACATATTGGCAGTTGAAAATCGTATTGAGAAGCAAATACCACAAAATCTAGTATTGATATAATTTCATTTGCTACAAGTACAGCTGAGTTAATACAAAGTGTAAGGGAGCATGTAGCACATAGAAGGTGTCTGGGAAGTAGAAACAAATATTAAAATGCTATAGATCAAACAATATTAATTGAAAATGTACTTTTTTTCTACAAACGCATTAAGTAACGTCTCCCATTTATGTACGAGAAGTTATATCCTCCATATGACCATCCAAGTTCGCGCGGCAACGAACAACGCGTTCGTTGAATTTCTCAATGACGCGTTCACAAACATGGTGTGGGACGCCGTTAAGAACCCTTTTAAATTTATCCTTCAGTTGATATGTGGTTTGTGGTTTGTTCACGTACATACCTGATTCCACAAATCCTGCAACTACACTGCTCATAAAAGGGTATGACTTTTTCGAAACCCCCTAACTGTCTCCCATTGCAACGCATGAGTTAGGAATATGGCTCAAAGGTACCTTCGACCTCCGTCTGTAATGGTGGAAAAGCTTAGCTCCCCGTGACGTCACTCTCGGGATCGCCGACGCTTGAAATAGAACGTGTCGACACATGGGGAAAAAAGGCCACAGCTCCGAAGGTCACGTGGGTTGTAAGGTGGAGTAACGACGTCACATTGGCACCAAATTTCACCACAATTCTGCCCAACGCCATCGTGGACGTCTCACATGGTGAGAATGTTGTCACTCTCCGTTTTACACGCAATTGATCCCTTCTTTTGAGACCTCTTGGATTTGCGATGGAAGCCTGAACTGCAACACCCAGCGTTGAAATCGCTGGGCTTTCTTATGAGTGGCAGAGGAAAACGTTTCAGACACACCATTGGCCAGAATCGACACGAAAATCCCTTCTCGAAGTGGCATAGAGGGTGTCAATGAAAGTTCACCTTCCACGACTGTTCGTATTATATTAAACCACGGCATGATGTTCTTAAAAACGTTCGACGCTTCTCACTCCCCTCGTACGATTCATCCCCACTCTAAGGACGTCGTGGGGCTGCAACCACACCGCACGTGATACGACCCTCTGGAGTGTAGTGCAACCACAACTTTTTCTCTGCTATACACAATGTTACTGCTAGGAAGGGCACACTAGAGCAGCCACGAGGCACCACTTAGCTACATGGGAAAGTGCGTGGCTGGCACCGAGGGGGTTGCCGGAGTGGGGGTGTGGGAGGAGCGGGACTTTACGTCGATCTCTTGTAGAATTTTAGAACATGTTTTTTGCTCGCGTATCATGTCATTTCTGGAAACCCAGAATCTACTATGTAGGAATCAACATGGATTCCGGAAACAGCGATCGTGTGAGACCCAACTCGCCTTATTTGTTCATGAGACCCAGAAAATATTAGATACAGGCTCCCAGGTAGATGCTATTTTTCTTGACTTCCGGAAGGCGTTCGATACAGTTCCGCACTGTCGCCTGATAAACAAAGTAAGAGCCTACGGAATATCAGACCAGCTGTGTGGCTGGATTGAAGAGTTTTTAGCAAACAGAACAGAGCATGTTGTTATCAATGGAGAGACGTCTACAGACGTTAAAGCAACCTCTGGCGTGCCACAGGGGAGTGTTATGGGACCATTGCTTTTCACAATATATATAAATGACTTAGTAGATAGTGTCGGAAGTTCCATGCGGCTTTTCGCGGATGATGCTGTAGTATACAGAGAAGTTGCTGCATTAGAAAATTGTAGCGAAATACAGGAAGATCTGCAGCGGATAGGCACTTGGTGCAGGGAGTGGCAACTGACCCTTAACATAGACAAATGTAATGTATTGCGAATACATAGAAAGAAGGATCCCTTATTGTATGATTATATGATAGTGGAACAAACACTGGTAGCAGTTACTTCTGTAAAATATCTGGGAGTATGCGTACGGAACGATTTGAAGTGGAATGATCATATAAAACTAATTGTTGGTAAGGCGGGTACCAGGTTGAGATTCATTGGGAGAGTGCTTAGAAAATGTAGTCCATCAACAAAGGAGGTGGCTTACAAAACACTCGTTCGACCTATACTTGAGTATTGCTCATCAGTGTGGGATCCGTACCAGGTCGGGTTGACGGAGGAGATAGAGAAGATCCAAAGAAGAGCGACGCGTTTCGTCACTGGGTTATTTGGTAACCGTGATAGCGTTACGGAGATGTTTAATAAACTCAAGTGGCAGACTCTGCAAGAGAGGCGCTCTGCATCGCGGTGTAGCTTGCTGTCCAGGTTTCGAGAGGGTGCGTTTCTGGATGAGGTATCGAATATATTGCTTCCCCCTACTTATACTTCCCGAGGAGATCACGAATGTAAAATTAGAGAGATTAGAGCGCGCACGGAGGCTTTCAGACAGTCGTTCTTCCCGCGAACCATACGCGACTGGAACAGGAAAGGGAGGTAATGACAGTGGCACGTAAAGTGCCCTCCGCCACACACCGTTGGGTGGCTTGCGGAGTATCGATGTAGATGTAGATGTAGATGTAGATGTAGATGACCCTCTGCCGTTTTCTTCACGCAAATGTCAGTGTTGCACCTCAGAGTGATCATGTCACAGGAGGGCGCGAAACAAGAGAGCTTTCCAAGTGTAAACACCATTTGCTGCTTCGGACCACGTTCACATATCGTCGAATGGTTTTGCACACTTCTTAGTAGTCTCACGCAGTGTACTACAGCAGAACTTTCGTTCGCACTGCACTCCAAAGGGGTCAGATAACGTTCAGTGAGGTTGCGGTCCCACAATGGCTCAAATGGCTCTGAGCACTATGCGACTTAACTTCTGAGGTCATCAGTCGCCTAGAACTTAGAACTAATTAAACTTAACTAACCTAAGGACATCACACACATCCATGGCCGAGGCAGGATTCGAACCTGCGACTGTAGCGGTCGCTCGGCTCCAGACTATAGCGCCTAGAACCGCACGGCCACTCCGGTCGGCGCGGTCCCACGATGTCTTTAGAGAACCGATGAATCGTCCAGGGTGGGCCATCAGTGTCGGACGTTGTCGAAACGTGAGTCCTGTTGCTCATCACACTGCCAGCTGTCGTTTTCCACAGTGAAATATGTGGGAATCAATGCCCCAACGGAATGGGTGGTCTCATTCTCGCCGTCTGCACCTTCTCCTGACGGGATTTTCGTGTCGATTCTGGGCAGCGGTGGGTCTGAAACGTTTTCCTCGGCCACTCGTAAGAAAACCGCGCGATTGCAACGCTTGGTGTTGCCGTTCAGGCTTCCATCGCAAATCGCAGAGGTCTCAAGAGATGGGATCAATTGTGGGTAAAACGGAGCGTGACAACATTCCCACCATGTGAGACGTCCACGATGGCATTGAGCAGAATCGTGGTGAAATTTGGTGCCAATGTGACCTCATTAATCCACCTTAAACCTCAAGTGAACTTCGGAGCTGCGGCCCCTTTTCCCATGTGTCGACACATTGCTCTTTGAACCTTCACCGAGTGCGAGGGTGACGTCATAAGTCGACACGCTCTAGCAACATAAGAGAGGAGGGTCGTAGGCACCTTTGCCGAATTTCAAACTTATGCGCCGCAATGGGAAACAATTACGGCCTTTCGAAAATGTGACACTTTTTTTGCCAGAGTACATCAGTGGTAGCGGTTATCTAGTGGTTTCGTGCTGGCCTCGCCGCACCCCTCGACGAGATGTTTTCAGTGGGTCAGAGATTTGGAGAACGTTCAGGAGGCCAGGTTGGTCAGGACAACTCGGGCAACAGGCGGTCTTGCGTTATCTAGCGGAAGCCAGTGTCACAGAATGCTCGAAGACAAAGCCCAACCACTGTCTGTAGCATGTCAGAAATGTAACGGCTGCTGTCAAAATTAGATGATGTGCAGAAGAGACGAGATCGTTTTGCACCCGAGTCGCCCTCCATCCCATCACCCCAGATGCAAGGGTAGCGCGATGATCACGAATCCAATGTGTCAACGTTTGTTCTTGTAGCCCACAAATACAGATATGGTCAAAGCGATGGGGCCGTAGAACAGGCACTTGCTTAAGACACAGAGGCTTGCTAGGAACAGGGCGTGACGCCGCTGCTGCGCCTGCTGCTGTTGCACGCACCACTGTCTTGCTCCGTCGCCACAGCAGTCGGCGGTGCCACAGAAGCCGTCGCGCTCTGCCTGTCGCCACTGGTACTGCCACAGACGAGGCACGTGGCGCAGCTGTAGGATTCTACACGGCAGAGCGAACGGCATAACACGTCTGTCCTCCTGGGCACCAGTCTCGTGAAGCTGGTGGCATCCGGCTTGGCGTCGAGTGTGGCCCGTCCGAACCCAGCCATCCCGTGTTCGCATGGCAGCCGTGGGATCCCGACTGTCACGAAGAGCGACAGCGTAGAACGATGAACCACAGCCCCGACTGGTCACAGTTCTGCCTCTGTCAAATTCCGGCATTTGCTCAATGTTCTGGAAGTTTCTCCCTCTCACAGTATGCATAAAGCGATGTTCCCGCAAATAACCAGCACTCAGACCTGATTTTTGAACGAGTTACTGGCTGCGCTGCACATTGATCACCTATCTCTAAAAAAGCTCCATTAATATGTTGATCACCCTCTCTCCAAAAAGCTCAATAATATTGAGATCTTGTGATTGTGGTGGCCAGGGGACGTGCGACATTTCATCCTCGTGCTCACAGAACCAGTCCTGACAATGCCAGCTGTGCAAACATGGACACTGTCGCCTTGGATTAGAAAAACGCCATTAGAGAACAAATATTGGGCATTGGGATGGACCTGAACAGCCAGACAATCCTTGGCAGTAATGCGAGAATGCAGAGTAATCTTGGGGTCCACGGAATAACACGTTGTGGCTGCCCGAATAATCACCAGACCCATGCTTCACTATTGGGACGAAAACACAGCCATTGCGTCATAGTTCAGGTTTTGTGGCTTCGTCGTTACGTCTTCCTGTTAACCGCATTTGCATCACTGATCAGTGGTTTTGCAGTTCCAACGTACCCTGCAGTTCCAGCCTGTGGAGCAGCCCCTGTGTTGTTTTGGGGCTGGCAGGGATCGTGAGTGCAATGCTCAGTTCTGCAGCGACTTTTGCAGCTCTCGTCCTCTAATTTTACGTCACAATTCTCTTCACAACTTTGTGGCACACTCACTCGACACACACCATCGTCCGCGCTGTGGTTTAGTGGATGAAGTTTCTCCGCATTCCCAGTATGCGGTATATATCTTCGACAGGGTACCTCTTGGAACCCTGAACACTCCATCTGCGTTGGTTATGGAGGCACCCATCACACGACCACCGACAATCTGCCAACGTTCGAATTCACTTTGCGCCGACATAACGCTCTCTCACCTACACCGAACACGATTCACTCCTGCGACCCGTTGAAGACACTCCACAGGCACCACTCGTGGTCGAATACAACGGCGCAACCTGCGTGCTCGGCTATCGTCTGCATTTGTGTTCGAGCATACATTTGTCGCTGTGTTCCCCAATTTCTGTGCAATCCCTGTATGAGTCAACGATACCGCTAACTGTAGATTACACTTAAAGTAATCTTCAACTGGGATAGTAATAAATTTACTTACATGTCGACTTAAGATGCTGCTGTTGTGACAAGCTGCAAAGAAGAACAAAAAACAGAGTGGTTAGAATGAGAATTTGTTCGAGGAAATCCGTGATCAATGTGTAAGCAAAGTCCTAGAAATATTGCATTATTGTTAGCGTTATTCTTAATAACAGAATGTTGTGAAGTGCGTGTGTTAAACGACAATTTTAACTTAGTTTCACACTTTCACTTCCGTTAAATGCTAAATCTGCGACACAGTCGATTTTGGGGAATTGAATTATAGTTTTACACATGGTTATTAACATGAAGTTTTACAGTTATTTGAAAAGTTCCTCTTAATTCTAGACTGCTTCGTTTGTTCTTGAACGTTTAGCATCTAAATCGAAGACGTTTTTACGCGTCCCCAGACAACAGCAACAAATAAACTGCGTATTATGAAAGAGGAACGTATCACATAACTTCTTTTACCTGTGCGTCACCGAATAATAGCACCAACAAACACAGACACTTCAATTCCTTAAAGAAGGACTGTCATTCTCTTTCTCAGAACTTGCAGGCAGAATGAACACAGCAGTAAACAGGGGAGATTTTGCTCAGCAGCCACAGAACAACACCAGTACTGGACACGGAGGTTTGCGAGAGCACGGGTGACGAAAAGAGTTGCTGGCAGTGATGTGATCTTACAGGGGACATTATTAGCCAAGTGGGAGTTTTTCGCGTGGGAAAATGAGCTTGTTACTTGAGGGCAACGGAAATCACTAAGGACTAATCATATCCGTAGCATTAAAAATCTAAGCTGGTCAGACAAAACAAGGACACACCATAGATGAAATCTCGCAAGAAGGTGGCTCAGAGAAAAGACCGTTACTTACAGATTCTTTTGTTCCTTTGCCTGATGTGAGAAAATTTCACGAAAACCTTGACAGAAATTGTGGGATTGGAGCAAATTTATTTCTGGGACAACACGTCCATCTTAAAAATGATGATGAATGCGGTCGTTGAATAACAGTGTAGCGTCTCAGAGCGAAAGTCGATGATTTGCCCAAGACGTGCAATGTATCTGTTCTCTCTCTCTCTCACTCTCACTCTCTCTCTCCCTCCCTCCCTCTCTCTCTCCCTCCCTCCCTCTCTCCCTCTATCTCTCTCTCTCTTTCTCACACACACACACACTCCCTTTTTTTTAATCTTTGATTGTATTCTTTGTACTCTTATTAGATTAACGTGCACTGTTCTGTATCTTTGTTCTTCCATCCAAATATCTCTGTGCTTTTGTAATCCTTATTCTCCAATTTACACGGCAGAGTGGGCTCTTTTACACTGTAGAGGCTCGGTTCTTTTTCAGCCATCGAAACTGGCGAGGAGATAGTGAGTTAGCGGGTTCCCAATCACAAAACGCAGTTACAGGCGACAGTCTTCGGTACTGATAATCAGGAATTCTAGGTGGATTGGTGGACTGAAAATGCTGTTTATACATTCGTTCATTAAAAATAAAAGGCCTCAAATAATAAAATATCGCCAGCTGATATTTATTGCAAGCTCTCCAGGGCGTTTGATTGCGTCATGATTTTATGTGCTGCCCCAGTCCGAACATACATTCTTTACTGAGGCAAATAACCCTGCTAGGAAATGAGACGAAGAAATCTGGCATCTTATCTATGAAATTTGTATCTGTTACGGCTTTTTCAGCAATAAGAAAGAAAGAGCAGATGCTATTGTTGGCAGTGAAACCCGGAGGCAATAAGCTCGTTACGCCGTGATATGTTTCTGTTGTACGATTATCAGAAACAGAGCCACGAGCCTACATTTCGCGAGACAAAGAGGAATGTCTAGTACTTTAATCTGAGACATTAGTGATCAGGAATTTTATATCACCGACTTTCCTTGTCTTGCCTGCCAAATTATGGTGGTGAAAAGTTTCTCCCCGTACTAGCCACTACACAACAAATTTTAGTAAGAATCACTGTGGAATTACAGGCAATGGATAAATATTTGCTGGGAAGAACAGGCAGTGTACGCAGGTTGATGGCATACGACGAACTACATCCAACCTTATGACTTCCTATGTACAATCAAGATCCAAATTTGCAATAACAAACTAATCTTTCGTGCGAATCCATGATCAGAGGTTATGTAGCAATGGTCCTCGGTCTGCCAAAACGTCGTTACTACGACAAAAGCAATTGCAACGAAAACTTCAGAAATGGCTGGGTCAAATGGCTCTGAGCACTATGGGATTTAACATCTGAGGTCATCAGTCCCCTGGAACTTAGAACTACTTAAACCTAACTAACGTAAGGACATCACACACATCCATGCCCGAGACAGGATTCGAACCTGCGACCGTAGCGGTCGCGTGGTTCCAGACTGAAGCGCCTGTAACCGCTCGGGCACACTGGCCGGCTACCTTCCAAGTGACAACATACCACCGCAGATTTAATCACAGGAAGTTTTGCCAACACCTGTATCGAATCAGTATGGGCCTTTATCTCTGCTCTGACTATGGGTGCGATGAAGACGCCAACTGTATTTTGTCCCGTTATCTCCGAAGAGAGCGTAGGACCGTGAACTTGCTGCAGATGCCGTCGAGGAACGTGCTCCTAAAGAGTCAGAAAAACTTACTATTGGGGAACGGTATAACCATATACGAGTACAGAGGTACCTTACAGAACCTCTACAGCTTTATAGTAGAACATGAAACAAACATATAGACAAACTTTAGGCTACATAAATTAACAAGTGATTAACATGTCATAAAATTATCGTACTATAATATGCGGCATTTATATAATAATTACTTTATCTGCAACTATCATGTTAAATTAGTTCTGTATTATATGGTATTATTTTGTAGAAATGTCGTGTAACACATTAAATTGCTGTTTAATTAATTCTTTGATGTGCGATCAGTTTCGCTTAAAGACCATTACCACACACTGTAAGAGTTACATATAAAAATATACAATAAAAATACAATGTCAAGGGTATAATATTTATAACTAATGTTCTTTCAAACTGATGTATAAATCTTGCTGTTAACAGAAATCTGCGCTGGTTAATGCTCCTCGACGGAAACAGGTCCCACAGAAAACTGACAACAGCGTAATGTCTTACACGTTATCATTTCTGCAATTTATAATAGCTGTAGAACACCATCAAGAATAAAACCTATTATTTGCCTCCAGAGGCACACTTCATATGCACTGCATAATACACGTGGTGTCCGACTAATGGGTTATGTACGGAGACCACTAAATTAAAAAAAAATTATCTGTCTGAGTGGAAATTGTATGCATTTTGTTATGTGCCTCAAAAATTTAGAGCAGGAAAGTTTCGGTTGCAGTTAGAAGCTATCGGATACAGTAAGTTTGCTTATATTTAAAGCTGTTTCGAAATAAAACTATGATACAGTCCGAAAAAAAAATTACACTTAGCGGTTCGTTAATGTTAGAGTACTGTAACAATTATAATTACGTCACTACTTGTCTTTAAGGGGAAAATTCTGCTATGTAACTGACCATAAACCTGTGTGGGTTACAAATTCGCTAAAATGTGAACACATTTATGCGCAGCGTAAGCTGTAAACCACTCACAGCACACTACCTATTCTTCTCACCGGAAACTGGTATTTATTCAGTTTACAAAACATGGTATCTGTCGCATTTGGAAGACCACAGCATTATGTAGGGCCAACGTGTTACACGCCTTCAACACAGCGATGGGAATTACCCACTTCAGTTCCTAGGGATAGGAAAACATTTAAGAGTGGAAATCAAACGTGGGCATTTTACAACGTAATAAACTCCCTAGTTATCTTAAATTCAAAGAAATAGTATCGGCAGCAATTGAGAGATTTATACCAAATAAATTAACAAATGGCGGAGCTGATCCTCCTTGGCACACAAAACGGGTTAGAACACTGTTGCAGAAACAACGATCGAATCCAGAACAGCTGCCAACATGATTAACGTAGAAGTAAATTTCTTCGGAGCAGTGAAGGAACTTAAATCACTTAATAAAACCAAGTCTTCTGATCCAGGCTGTATACCAATTAGGTTCATTTCGGAGTATGCTGATGCATTAGCTCCATACTTAACAATCATATACAACCGTTCGCTCGACGAAAGATCCGTACCTAAAGACTGGAAAGTTGCACAGGTCACACCAATATTCAAGAAAGGTAGTAGGAGTAATCCACTAAATTACAGGCCCATACCGTTAACGTCGATATGCAGCAGGATTTTGGAACATATATTGTGTTCGAACATTATGAATTACCTCGAAGTAAACGGTCTATTGACACACAGTCAACATGAGTTTAGAAAACATCGTTCCTGTGAAACACAACTAGCCCTTTTTTCCCATGAAGTGTTGAGTGCTATTGACAAGCGATTTCAGATCGATTTCGTATTTCTGGATTCCCGAAAGGCTTTTGACTCTTTACCACACCAATGGCTCGTAGTGAAATTGTGTGCTGATGGAATATCGTCTCAGTTATGTGACTGGATTTGTGATTTCCTGTCAGAGAGGTCACAGTTCGTAGTAATTGACGGAAAGTCATCGAGTAAAACAGATGTGATTTATGGCGTTCCCCAAGGTAGTGTTATAGGTCCTTTGCTGTTCGTTATGTATATAAACGCTTTTGTGAGACAATCTGAGCAGCCGTCTTCGGTTGTTTGCAGATGGCGCTGTCGTTTATCGACTGATAAAGTCATCAGTAGATCAAAACAAACTGCAAAACGATTTAGAAAAAATATCTGAATAGTGCGAAAAGTGGCAGTTGACCCTAAATAACGAAAGGTGTGAGGTCATCAACATGAGCGCTAAAAGGAACTCGTTAAACTTCGGTTATACGATAAATCAGTCTAATCTAAAAGCAGTAAATTCGACAAATACCTAGGTATTACAATTCCGAACAACTTAAATTGGAAAGAATACATGGAAAATGTTGTGGGGGAGGCTAACCAAAGACTGCGTTTTATTGGCAGGACACTTAGAAAATGTAACAGACCTGCTAAGGAGACTGCCTACACTACGCTTGTCCGTCCTCTTTTAAAATACTGCTGCGCTGTGTGGGATTCTTCCAGATAGGACTGACGGAGTACATCGAAAAAGTTCAAAGAAAGGCAACACGTTTTGTATTATCGCGAAATATGGGAGAGTGTCACAGAAATGATACAGGATTTGGGATGGACATCATTAAAAGAAAGGCTTTTTTTGTTGCGACGGAATCTTCTCATGAAATCCCAATCACCAACTTCCTCCTCCAAATGGGAAAATATTTTGTTGACACTGGCCTACATAGGGCGGAACGATCACCACAATAAAATAAGGGAAATCGGAGCTCGTACGGAAAGATATAGGTGTTCATTCTTTCCACGCACTATACGAGATTGGAATAATAGAGCATTGTGAAGGTGGTTCGATGACCCCTCTGCCAAATGTGATATGCAGAGTATCCATGTAGATGTAG
This sequence comes from Schistocerca serialis cubense, assembly GCF_023864345.2. Taxonomy (NCBI): domain Eukaryota; kingdom Metazoa; phylum Arthropoda; class Insecta; order Orthoptera; family Acrididae; genus Schistocerca; species Schistocerca serialis. The sequence goes on from NC_064645.1 coordinate 62,278,684, forward strand.
ATGTAGATGTAGATTAAATGGAAAACGAGATGAACTACGGTGGGTTTGAGACCTGTGACGGAAAAACGGGAGTGGCATACCTAATAGTTTATTCTAAACAAAAATATTCCTTGTGACTATTCCGGAAATTGTCTCAGATTTCAGTGCTGGTCCATCAACAAGTGTCAGTGTGCGAACCTTTCAACGAAACATCATCGTGTACCCTTTATGACAGCACGACACAAAGCTGTACGCTTCGCCTGGGCCCGTCCACACCGACATGGCACAGTTGATGACTAGAAACATGTTGCCTGGGCGGACGAGTCTCGTTTCAAATTGTATCGAGTGGATGGACGTTTACAGCTATGGAGATAACCTCATGAATCCATGCACCCTGTATGTCAGCATGGGATTGTTCAAGCTGACGAGTGCTCTTTAATGGTGTGGTGAATGTGCAGTTGGAGTGATTGGACCCCTGATACGTTTAAATGTGACTTTGAAAGGTCATACATCCGTAAGCATTCTGTCTGATCATCTGCATCCATTCATGTCCATTGTGCATTACAACGGATTTTGGCAATTCCAACGGGACAATGCGACATCCTACACGTCCAGAGTTGCTACAGAATGGCTCCAGTTCTACTCTTCTGAGTTTAAACTTTTCCGATGCCCACCAAACTCCCCAGCCATAAACATGATTGAGCATATCTGGGATGCCTTGACACGTGCTGTTTACAAGAGATCTCCACCCCCTCGTACTCTTACGGATTTATGGACAGCCCTGCAGGATTCATGGTGTCAGTTTCCTTCAGCTCTACTTCATATATTAGTCGAGTCCATTCCACGTCGTGTTGCGGCGCTTCTGCGTGCTCGTTGGGGCCATACATGATATTAGGCAGGTGTACCACTTTCTTTGTCTCTTCAGTCTAGTATGTTTAGAAGTGTAATAGTAGGAAGCCGTAACACACTACTCACCTCGACGTACAAACTCCGCTAGCTCAGCGAGAAAATACAGAATCACTGCACTTGAACTGCGAGAGCGCGGTCTGCTGCGATCCGATTGACTTTTCACAGGCTGAGCGAAGTAACCATGGTTTCAACCTGGCATTGTTGCCATCGATCGGAACCAACACAGAAGTGCTTTGACCACAGACGCGTGGCATCGACAGTAGTAAAAAAAAAAAAAAAAAAAAAAAAAAAAAAAAAAAAAAAAAAAAAAAAAGGTTCAAATGGCTCTGAGCACTATGGGACTTAACATCTGAGGTCATCAGTCCCCTAGAACTTAGAACTACTTAAACCTAACTAACCTAAGGACATCACACACATCCATGCCCGAGGCAGGATTCGAACCTGCGACCGTAGCAGTCACGCGGTTCCAGACTGACCGCACGGCCACACCGGCCGGCACCAGTAGTCATAAATCACCGAAAGTAGTATAACCGTGTTCCTAACCCATTCAATAAACACTATTAGAGGGGAGAGAAATGATTTTTTAGTCTTTCGCAGTTTGAGATAGGTTTCTCTATTCAAATAATTCTGTAGCGTTAGAATGTTGAATAAATGCGTTTGATTTTCCTACCAGTTGCGTAGAGCTCTTACAATTACGCTCTTAATGTTATAACGCCAGAATGTAATACTGGAAATTTTAGCAATTGCATATTCGGTGGTGTTATCGTTAGCTACAGTACATAGCAACTGTTCTACTGGCATTAAGTAATGGTTTCTACATCTGTACCCACAGCTATATTAGGCAAGCTGCTGTTCCGTGTTTTGTGGAGAGAACAAAGTATATGAGTATCGTTTCCCCTTCTGTCCCACATGCAGATGGTGCGTGCGAAATGCGACTTTCGGTGCGCCTAGAATGTTATCGTCAATATGGCGCTGAGTATTTCATGTACAAGGAAGAAACGGGACTTGCGGCTCTGCTTGGGGCATCTGCTATCGCGGTTGCAAGACGAAGCCTTTCCGTAATGCGAAAAAATGTTTGTGTCACGGTCCTGACTGGAGATTGTTGAGCAAAATTGAGACGCTCAGCGCTGACGAAACATTTCAGTGAGGAATCGTCCAATTATCCTTTGATCTCGTCTCTCTCTCTCTCTCTCTCTCTCTCTCTCTCTGTTATATTTATTCAGTTTGTTAAGATTGTCAGAATGTGTGGAATCGCCTGTACACAACGCATCTGTCCTGCCGATGGTATTGCTTGTAAAGAACAGAATATGCATACAATTAGGCTTGGAAGATACATCGAGTGTGTGTCAAAGAAGTAAACTATAAAACATCCACTACAGTGGAATTATCTTTTCTTTACATGAAACACTGGACAGAAATTCTTTTTTTCATGCAGTCGTAATCGTCTTAGTTCTTTCCTGAAGGTAGCACTGCAGTTATGCGTTACTTTATGCTCTCTATTTTCTGTCATGTTTCTAAGGCGTTAGTGGGTACCATGCGTGTGAAACTGGTCCCAGATCCCGTGAGGGGCTGACCTGGCGGCCACGGCAGGCTGGTACGTCCACCACGTCTGCGCTGAGGCTGCTTCCGCCTGTCTGGTGCCACGTGGAGGGGCGGCGCCACAGGGGGGCCCGTCGACCACTGTCCCAGCGAACAGCAGGCGTCCCAGGGAACTGTGGAGGAGGAGGACTCGTGACGGCATTTATAAAAGAAAATCACGTGTATGAAAAATAGAAACAAGTTTGTGAGAAATGTCTACGTCAAGCAATTATTTTCCACTTACTCTGAAACGCGATAGCACCATTGGTGGCCACCTAGAATGGAACAGACTGTGAGATGAGACTTTACATTAAGTGGGTGACGTCTAATTGCTGAACTCATGAGCAGCCGTTGCCTGTCGTGAAAATACTACCAGGCAAGCTGCAGTGCAGCACTTATCGGAGCGTACTTCTTAACGAAACTTATCCCTACTTTTCCAACCCCTGTCGTGGAAGGAGTGCGGAAACATAATTTTTTACCGCGTTTTTGAAATACTACTTCGCTACCTTCTCTGTCCGTGTGGTACAAATTTTGCAGCTGATTTTAAACTAATTTCCCTATGAATTAGAAATCTGAAATTTTAAACATACCTCAGAACTGGATGACAATGCAGTACAAACTCGCTTTCTTGACCGGTATGTGACGAACGCTAGTCTGTTTACTAAAGCTATTTCGCGATTAGCTGGGGGCTTCGAACTTCCAGCAGACATCGGAACTGCATGAATTTGGAACATACTCTCGCTTTGTGTCTGGTGTGTGGTGCAGGGTACTTCGTGTACCACTGCCATCACCCACATTTCCTGCTCCAGCAGCGAATGGCTCACGGCAAGGAAAGAGTCTGTGTGACCTCGAATCTTCTAATCTTACCTTCCCGGTCTTTTCGCGAGACGTGTGTAGAAGCAAGCAATACAATGGTTGGTCAGACGAAGATAAACCGAAGTAAATCTGAAAGTTATCAAATGTCTAACGTCGTAATCTCATCAAAATGTTTGAAATAGATTGCACAAGGTACGGCATTATTATACTTATAGAATTTAAAACGAGATACGTCAAGCATGTGCAATACATAAATCATGCACGAATCGTTGATATCCTTACTGTTACACTAGTTACCATTTGCTGCAAGAATAGATCTCTTCCTTTCTATTATCTAATGCATGTGCCTCACGTTTTTCGTTTTAAGTCTTACAAGTGTTTTCGTAGCTAATAAAATTTCGAAGTCAAAAATTTTTAGGATTATGTGTGTGGGATTAGAAATCAGTACTGCTCCAGAATAATAATTTGTACTTTTTAATCTGATTTAAAAACATGTTGTATAAAAATTCATTCTTATTCAGATAAAGGTTCATTACCTCAGTACATCGTCTATGTCTTAAATTATCCTTGTCGTCGTTGGCAGGTCAGGTAATGGAGGAGTGCTTTTACAATCCTTTTAGAAAATTGTTTCTTAAGGGGAGATTTACCATCTTTCGCCCGAAAAACGCATGTTCTTTGAGAATTTTTGCACGGGATGTGTTATAGATATCAAAGTCAAATTTGGTCAAAAAGTTAATTTATATTTCCTCTACAAACCTCCACGCTCGGTATGTCACAGGTCAGCCGGCTCGTATGAGATCAAAAGTGAGTTGACGTTAGCAAGTATAAGATTCTTTAGGAGTTGTACCTCGCTTAAGTTATTTGGACCATAGGAAACAAAATGGCGGCCATTTGAAGAAAATAGGGCTTTTTCCATCGATTTTTAGACTTCGTAGGCCAAGTAAAACTATTTATAGTTGATGAATCGGAATAAAAGTGGTACAACTCCTAGACAATTTAGTTAGCTTCCTAGGAAACAAATAATCATGACAATCGGTTCAGTAGATTTGAAGTTACAATACCGCGCGATAAAAAAAAGGCATTCCTAGAAAAACACGGTTGAAGTTTTGACTACATATAAATGCAATATTATGCAACTTACGTTCAATCTGCTATTCCGGGTCCATGAACTAGTTCTTCCTCTTCCTCATAGAGGGCGTTCTGCTCGATCTGGACCATCCTGCGCTGCTCCAGAGGCGGTGACAAGCCATTTTCGGCCCTTTGAATGCGGTGGTCGTCCGAATGCTTGGCGAACTGCGTCGAATAGAGTCCCAGGGTTACGTCCGTCGCTGTCATGGTCTTCAGAATTGCTGAATACCCTTCGTTGAAGCTGCTCACTGCCAGGGAGTCGCAATCTCCACAGTCTTCGAATCAGAACGCAAATACTTGGGGGCTAACTTACAAACACACAAGTTCAAACTTTCATTTGAATTTTGTGTGTTTCCTACCAAGCACCGGTACAATAACTCGTTCTCTGAAAGGGCCTCGTAGAACGGATGAATCACCTTTTGAACTTCTTTGGAGACCAGCTGGTCGTGTTGATATTCGTCCAGATGTCCGGTAGCCTCTACAGTGCGCCACTTGCACCAACTAGTTTCCCCAGCCGGACAATTTTGGTGTTGTGGGTGGTTATCCGTCGAACACTTTTGAAAATACGTTGCCCAAATTGCCTTCTTCATCTGTTCCACTGAATTGGAATGCCGCCGGATTGCTAACCCGTAGTACGCCGTAAGCTTCTTGATCACTTTATCACTTTCAGTGATGGGCAAGCACATAGAACAATTTTTCGCGGCTACAAAGACGAAATTCCCGAAAAAAACTGATGCGCGAAAAAGGCCGATTTCAGGCAGGTGCATTTTTTGTTCAACCGCGAATAACAAACATTTCCATTCCGTATTTGGAAAAACTGTTTCGGAGTGGATTCTAAACACTGTTATGGATTCAAAAATGCAATTAAAAAAAATCGATTTTTTGAACCAAAAGATAATATACCTCCCCTTAAACGTTACGTGAGGTCTCTTTATTTGTATACATAGTAGTCAACCGTGAGTGACGCGTGTACTTATAAAGGAGGCACGTTGTCACTTCTAAACACACTTGAGCACCTGTCATTCGAAGTGAGTTGTGCTTCTAACGACAGCATATATATATAGTTTTTTGATTATAATCACATGGGTTTAACACATACATTATGTCCACTGTACGTCCCATTGTAACAGATGCACTTTGCACACAGCAATATATTAATGTCTTTGCAAGTTATCAATATTATTGCGGCATAAGGGCTTTGTTTGTGATTTAGGACCTGAAATGTTTCGCATGGAGTGTGATGCAGTTTACAAGTGCGCAGTCAGTAATAGCAGAGGAGCGGACCCTTCCCCTCCCCCTCTTCCCATTCTTCCCCCTCCCCCAACTCCCCAATCATTTCTTTCTGGGGAAAAAAAATCTTCGCAGACAGGCGTCTTATGCTGCTCCACAAAAACACAGACGTATCAGTTCGGTATCAGTTTGAAGGAAGCCAGATCATGTAATGGATAGCGAATACGAGTAGTAGTCGTTAGTCGATAAATATAAACACTGATTCCTCATACGCCAGTAAATTAACATGAATTCACCCTCTCCCCCGCCTCCGCCCCCCCCCCCCCCCATCCGCACACCCTCCTCACTAAAGCCTAGATCCTGGAATAGCTACCGCCAGTTTACACATAATGAATATTTTTCATCATTCCCCCAAAGGCAAGCGTAAAGCCTGATTCTAATTCAGCACCACTATAAGCAAATGATCGTATTACGCTGTTTCTGTCGATATCGTAGCAAAATAATAGAGTTGCTGAACGCCATACGTTTAAAAGCTTTGGGAATATTTGTTGAGTACTGGTGGCGAAAGTTTCCGGATGTCATGTACTGCTTAACTTAGGAGCCAGCATACTTCTTACCTGTTGCGAACACCGTATTAGTCCTGTAACGTGACATGCATTATTTGTACCTGAATTAACCAAGCAATCATTATCCTCAGATCGGTTTCAAGGCGTCAGCATGTTGGTGAATTTCTCTCACGAAGCCAGGCAGTGGTGCACCAATAGTTTAGAATGAAATATGAGCCAGGTTTCTGTATTTACAATTATTTTTATGTCAAAAAGCCGATGTTGGACTTGATGACGCCCTGTTGTAGCCTATGACCACCGGGTGCAGACACGTTGTTTGACTGTAGGTAGCAGGAAGAACAATACAGAAACGCGAAACGCATTATCCAAATGCTAAACCACGGTCAATCGGGACTTTGACGTCCACGAAGTTGCTGGCAAGAAACATTCGAAAACCTTGGATATAAATTACATGACTTCCGGGAACTCACTGTTAAAGCAGTTCAGTAAGTTACTGGAACACACGCCTATACGGTTGCTAACGATTTGTAAACAGTTTCTATAAACCCAAGTGTGATATTAGATAATGACCTTAATGAAAGCGAGTGATATTTCCTGTTAAAAGTGCTCGGAGGAGGATAGATAATGAGATACAAACCTGAAGTCCAGCTACATAAGTCCTAACATTCAACGTTTATTAGGTCACACGAGGCGATAAGATGTTTATCACAGAGCATGAAACATTTGAAGAACGAAAGAACTCCGTGCTTTGCCAGTAAATGGAGGGAATGTCTGAGACATGGTCTGTGGTTAACTAGGGCTACAAACTTCCCAGTGTTCTTTGAGGTGAGGACCTTATTAGACAGCCAACGGAGAACTGTGCAGTATCATGTACTGCTTAACTTCATTGTTGACATGAATTGTTATGCGCAATGCTCAAAGCAGCTGTCAGAGTTTACACGGTGGACACAATGAAAGGGTCATTTTATTTTGAAACCTCGTCATTTTGTCCCATTGCGGCACAGAAGTTCGAAATTTGGCTCAAAGTTGCCTACAACCTTGTTCTGTAATGGTGCAAAAGCGTGACGCCGTGCGGTGTCAACCTCTGTCTCCGCGACACTTCAAACGGCAGGGTGTACACACACGCGGAAAGAAAAGGTCAGAGTTCAGAAGTTCATGTGAAGCGTAAGGCGGGTTAATGATGTTACATTGGCCTCAGGACGCGGCATAGAGTCAGTGGAACCGCCCTTTCCTTGAGACGATTATTGACTCAAATTCCACGATCAAAGATGACAGTTTGCAGTGCGATGAACAACACGACGATATTCCTGACAAACTTAGACACTGCTGACTGCCCCCGACGCTTCAACCCTTCTATATGGACCCCACTGCACGAGGTGTGGCCCCTTTGGAGTGGAGCGCGACAGTAAATTTTAGTCTAGTGTACAGAGCGGAACCTCCAGCGACCTTTCTAAACCGTTCAACGAAACCTCAACGTCATCCAAAGCAGCAAAAGGTGGTTATGCCCTCCGTTGGCATTATCGTGGGGAGCTGCAACGTTGATCTGTGTATAAACAAAACGGCAAAGGGTCCCCTAAGAGTCCCCCCTCCCTACTTTGGTAATACCCTCTGTCTCTGTGCCACCCACTCACCTTTTATGGACATTTGAAAGATGACCCCACATAGAGACAAGGACTCACAGATGACTCTGTGACAGCGGGAGAAACAAATTTACTTTATTTACCTCAGCTAAGTGTCACTGTATCGCTACATTGGCGCCTGTTGGCCGCATTCGAAAGCTGAGAGATGTCAGAAGTTAAGTCTTCTTTGCCAGTGTGTATGCATCGATGACTGCGTGTCTCTGTATAGCGACGTTTTCAACATGTTCAACAACATGTGCTTGCAGCACTGAGGGTGTTCTCAAAACTCTGGGGGTGGTGTGTCTTAAAGGGACCCTTTCAATAGAGACAGGGAATTACTTTCTTAGCCAATTATGGCATGTGATGCTTTCGAATGTCACATACGCTTTTGTCCTTCCAGAGGTCCAACAATCAGATGCATATCACGTGTCTTGGCGTCCTGAATCTTGGCTTCGAGTGCTAGTTACATAGTGCCAAGAATGTTGCAACTGAAAGAACAAATGTTAAGAGAACTGTTTAACTACGCGAACTAGAACATTTTAATTTGGGCTTTCATGAAAGTCTCAATGTTCATTATGAAAAATATTTTTATTTTGACATTTAGCTATAAGTTCGTGGTACTAAAGAGTTAATTGAGCTCTCAGACTGTCATTAGTTGCTTCTGCTGATAGCTCATGTCTATGTAAGTTCTGCTGCAGGTCGATGAAAATAACATGAACATTTCTCTCTTTCCTACTTCACTTAGTTCTTTTATTTTCTGTTGTCCCAACTCTGCTTCTTTGTGATCCATATCTCTTTCTACCTCAATTTTCTTGATTTCTTCTTCAGAAGCAAACATAGATTTTGTATCATTTAACTGTTTTGCAAAGGAGTCACACTTACCACGTGCACCTGACCTTGGTAATTTATTGCCAATATTGAATTCAATGTAAAAGATCTTTCTAAACTTCCCTTCTGAAACAATGCCGACGTTCTTCTGGTTTCAGTAATCAATGTAGTGTTTTTGTTCAGAACAGAAACATTCATATCACAGTCAAAATACTGCTTACTCGAATTTCCTGACCTATTGTAATGGCTGGAGTATTTTGGAATACTGTTCGGAAAATCTCTAACATCTTTTTTTGATGTCTTCTATATATTTACTTCACTTCTCTGATCTAGTTTTGGAGAAGAGTTGTTCCTGTAAAATCTGAATTCTTCTGATATGACTCTGTACACAAAGGATGTTTAAAAACGCCATTTTCAAACATTTATTAATATACCTCTGCTACGTATTTGGTACTGGAATGTAACTCCCCTGATAAAAACGTCACGCTTTCTCTTTTCTGGATACCTGAAATAAATTGAAAGCATTAATTACTCATATGAAAACTGCTTTGTTTAAATTGTCTCATTATGATAAATAAGTATAATATTATATATTAAAGTACTCTAGGGTCAGCTTTCTTACATTCTCTTTACTTCAGTCAATTCCATTTGCCCCACAAGGTATGCATTTTGACCACTAAAATCAGCCAAATCCCAAAATGCATCAAAAGTGGAGTCTTTATCTTCAATTTTTTCGAAACATTTCTTTGAACAAAGCATGATTTTCACATGGATTTTGCCTCCATTTTTTATGGGTTGTATTTGATACAAAAACTCCTTCCTCCATTTCTTCTGTTTTTGCATTTGGCTGAAGACCATGGTATGACATTTCCATTTCTCTCCCAGTTTTTTGGACATTTAGATGGAGTCACTTCACTTTCTCTGGTTTTTGGAGTAACCGGCAGAAGAAAATCAACATGCCATATTTCACAGAAAGATAAACACAAGCCAAAAAAAAGTAACATGGCTATTCAAGTCTCTATTTGAAATATATTAACATTAGTTAATAAATATTTTTTGCTTCAGACTACATATTCACATATGTAATACAATTTAAGTCTGATATTTCTGCTCAGTATTTTTCAAACAAGTAGGCAAAGATATACTGTAATTGTTCATATTCTGAATCTGATCCAGGGGTTTCACAAGTACATGAACTTGCACTATCAGAAAAATGAGCATCGCACTCTGTCAAACCATAAGAAATGCTTAAATCTTCAGCAAGGAGAAGGAAAGTAGAACATATTAGTAAACAGATACGAAATTCTGACTGTGTTTCAAAGTCGTGCTGGGCAGTAGTTAATGATATGAGGAACACTGATTCAAAAACTAAAATTAATAATACAGAGTTAAGAATACATAACGATAATTTTTTCTGATCCTTATATAGTTAGCAATATATTTAATGATTACTTTATAGATGCTATTGAAAATGATACCTGCATGAAACAGGAGAGGTAGTTTAAATATGATAAGGAAAAGGAACGGGACTCTTGTAAGCTACCTACAGTAACCATCAAGGACGTAACACAGCTAATTCACAACCTAAAAAATAAAAAAAATCAGCTGGATGGGATGAATTCTCTCCTTTTCTACTGAAAAAATGCAAGGATGCGTTAGCCAGACCATTAGTCCATCTAATAAATTGTGTACTTGAAGAAGGTGTGTTTCCGAAGAAACAGAAACTTGCTATAGTTAAACCTTTATATAAGAAAGGGGAAAGAAAACAACCACAGAAATACAGACCAGTTGCCTTAACCTCAGTGTTTGGTAAATTAATTGAAAAAATAATGCTAGAAATCCTAATCGAGCACTATAATATGAATAACTTAATAGGAGATTTCCAACACGGCTTTAGAAGTGGTCGGATCACCATATCTGCAGCAGTACAGTTTGTACACTGTCTGATGGAGAAAATAAATGAGGGTTACGAAACGGCAGGAGTGTTTTTAGATATTTCCAAAGCGTTTGACAGAGTCCATCATGGCGCTCTTTTAAGTAAACTTGCTTATAATGGTGTCAGTGGGAAACTGTTGCTTTTAATAGAATCTAGCCTTAAAAATAGACAACAATGCACAGAAGTTGTGTATGATAATGGAGAGGTAATCGAAAAAAGAAGATCAAAGATAAGGAATATAAATTTTGGTGTGCCACAAGGCTCTATCATGGGCCCCTTCTTGTTTATTTGCTGCGTGAATGGTTTCCTAAAAGCATTAGACACCAGTCATCGTATTACTATGTATGCTGATGACACCTCTGGGGTTTGCTGGGCATGTAGTAATGATGACCTAAATTCAGTGGTACAGAATTTTGTTGAGAAAGCCCAAACACATTTTGAAAAAGAAAAACCTGATGGTCAATATTACCAAAACTAATTTAATTTATTTTAAGACAAGTAGTTCAAATAAAAATACTGTTGTAAATGAGGACATTCAGGAAAATACCTGTACAGAATGTAAATTTCTGGGGATATATATAGATGACAGACTTTCGTGGAATCAGCAAATAGATCATGTCTGTGGTAAAATAACATCTAGTCTGTATTTACTAAGGAGATTAGATCAATACTTAGATATCGAAGCAATAAAAATAGCGTATTTTGGGTTGGTGTATCCCCATCTATCTTATGGAATTGTATTGTGGGGTGGGTGTAGCAAATACAATATAAAAAGGGTATTTGTATTGCAGAAACGAGTAATAAGAACTATGGCAAAAGTAAGACCCAGAACTTCATGTAAAAACCTGTTTATTAAGTTTAATATTATGACTATCTATGCAGTATATATGTTTCAATCAATATTATTAGTGAAAAAAGACAAAAAAGTGACAAACAGGAATATGGAAATCCATGATTACAATACAAGACAAAAATCAGACTTTCATATGGTGAGCAGATGATTGAATTTAACAACAAATACCCCATTCATTAAGGGAGCAATATTTTATAATTCTCCGCCAAACAACCTGAAACAGCTTTCTGGTAGAATTTTTAAAAACGAGTTAAAAAAAAAGGCTTATATTGAAGTGCCCGTACAGTATGGTGCTGACATGATTTGACCTCAGGAAAGCTATGTTAAATATACTTAAATGATATTTTACTTACTAGCATGTAATCTATTTATATTGTGTATCAATAATCTAAATGTAATTATTATAACATTGCCCATGCATGTTAAATACATGTTTTGAGCTGTAAGATAAATAAATAAATAAATAAATTTCTTTAGATGGAAGCAAAACCTTCTCCTTAACTCCTGCCATTTTGCAGTGGCTTGTGATTATCCCTGTAGAATTTGTGTGAGTGATATGTTATAGCAGACAATAACACTGACTTATAATTACTTCTTTGGCCAACAGATGTCACTAAAAGATATGTAGACAGAAACATATGTTGGTTAAAAATATAACCACTTACAAAACTCTAAATTGTTTGGAATGTGACTTCTGACTATCTCTGACACAACCCTTCAATTAGAAAATTTTGTGTAAATTGAAAACTTCCTCTAGTGGAAGGTACACATATTTCTTGTCTGATTAACTTATGGTTGCTTCCCATAATACCTACAATATATACACCAGCATCTGATAGTATGGGGCACAGGTCTTTGTTTCTCATCGTTTGTAATAAATCTACTGAGATCAGTGAAATCCTAGAGCCTATATAAATATACACTTCCCTTCTGAAAATTTTCCCATCTAATATGGGTTTTGACAGAATTTCTTCTGTTTCCTCCTCCTCATCCAACAACCACTCTTGCATAGGTATCTTATGTGCAAAAGCAATGAACTTTTCTATACATGGACATATGTCTGAATTGTCATGTCATGGATCCTGGCCCCTGGCCCAGGATGTTTCACATTTTCCATTATCATTACAAGATAATTCCCTTTGATTACCTTGTTATTTGACACATATCCATTTACAAGTATTGTATTATCCATAAAGTTGTTGACTGAGTTTGATACAAACACTTCTTTTTCCTGTCTTTTGAATTACTTTGACCATGGTGGTTATGCACACGACAGTCTCTCTTTTCTTTGCAGATTGTTCGGGAAAACACTTACTCACAGTGTTGTCATTTCCCAAGGTTTCTTCCTGGACATTCTCACTGTCTTCTTTATGCACAGTATCTAGGCCTTCAATGAAGGTCAGCAAATCACTTGCAGTTGTCCATCCTCTATATCAAATTTCCTTTCTTACATAGTGTGCCACTCTCTGTACAAATACTTTCACAATGGGTGATTTCTGTAATTGGTTATCTGAATGTTTAGGCTGAGTTATATGCCACTCAATGTATTTCTTCTGCTGCTAGACTCATCCTTCTCTTGTACTTCATTTTCAGTTAGTTCCTGTAGATGTGGGTCCAAATTAGTCCAAGTGTTCTGGTAATTTATTACTTTATCAAATTCTCTACTTTATTCCAACACATCTACTCAGCTTCGTGCATCTGGGATTTGAGTATGTGTACTTTTGAATTCATGGGTTGAAAACTCCTCTGTTTGTTTCATCTTATGCTTTACTTTCTTAAGCTGTACCTCCTGTACTAAGATCCACTGTTTTCTACTTCAGTTAGTATCACCTTTTGTAGGTTTAATAATGTCACTTCCATATTTGAAATTTTATCATTTATTTCCTCTTTTGAAGAGTCTACTTTGGTTGCTACCTCCCCCCCCCCCCCCCCCCCTCCCCACCTGTATTCTTTAATTGAACGAAGTTGTATTTATATTTTGAAAATCCTCCTCTTCAGCATTAATAAAAGCCACTAATACCTTATCTTCTTCAACCAAATAGGCATACAACTTTAACAACAAATGTTATATCCTCATCTGTATATCACTAGATTCTGACCTGGGTATCTAAAGCAAGTAAAATGCATTTTCATTCTTCACAGAATGAATTACTAATTTAAAAACGAATCTAAGGTCAGTGCTGTTTACAGCTCACTTAATCAGGCACAGCTAGCTGCAATGCGCTGACAATGTGACATGAATGGGCTAAGTGACGTAATGACAACCCCTGCAAAGCCAATGCATAGCCAGATTACTGGCCACTGCATCGGGGAGGAGAGCTGCTATATTGTTCTGCTGGTCTGTTACCACAGGTGTATAGCTGGAGATCGCTTCTACAATTTTAGTCTCAAAATCGCAACATGGAATTCTTCTGTGTTGTTGATGAAATTTTTCTCTACTTATGAGTCAAAGGTTACTTGAGCGTGGATATTTTTTACTGTAGAACTGATTGCTGTGGTCACTTAATATGCTTTGACCAACTCTTCATAACACTTAACACTTCTTCTCTGTCAACCAAATTAAATTATTTATTCTTAAATATTCGACTTAAATCCAGCAACACCACTGTGTGTACCTGCTTATATTTCGTCAGTTGTTGATTTGAGTTGTTCTGGGCAACATCATGTTTTCATCCACTAGTTTTGCCAAAATACCTGAAAATTCCTTTCGTTATTATTAAAGCTCTCTTCTTGTAGCATCACATTTCCATGTCCTTCCACCTCAGGCACCAAAATGGATTGTTACAACAGGTGTTTTGGTATGATGTTCTCCACTACACATATGATCTGTCAACCTGCTGATATGTGTACCAACTTTTACATTACACATATCTCATGGTTGCCATTCTTGATGTTATTCTGTGTAGTGGACCTACTGTGCAGTACAACTAGACTGTGACATGTTCACTTGACAATGGATTTCTTTGTTTTTTGCAGGGGCAGATGCTGAAAGAGAGGTCCAGTCCATTCAAGCTGCTGAAATGATGTAGTCACTTTTATGATAACTCTTCTGTATTGTGAATACAATATTTCCATTGCACACTTCATTTGCAATAATTGTGGGTGAAAAGATCTCTATTAACATGCAGCTCAAAATAAATCACAACACGTATTCATTTACTGACATAACGTTACAGACTGACACTTCTCATATATAATCTTGAATTGTTATGGTGTTGAAGTTATTGACCATCCTTTGGCTCCATGACTTCCAAGGCACTAACAAATCATGATGCAAAGTATAAGCTGCCCTCCACAGCAAGTGGGGACCCCTACTCCCAAATGCATGTTGTCAGTGTTCTAAACTGATGTCTTTTACACCCCATCCACACATATGGCAACCCAGAGTGCTCATAGTGGAATGTTCCACACCTAAAAACTACCTAAACTACATTTCTGGTTTCCATGAGGATCTTTTGTTGGCTGAGTATTAGAAGTGGAACAAATTACTCTACGGAATAGACATCTCACAGAGTACTGAAACAGAAACCACAACAGATTAGTACATACCAAGCAAAATTTATAGCACCCTGAACTTTTCAATTGAGAAATATTCTAAAATTTTGTATATAATGACTCACACAGCTCAGTACACACTGCTACTAAAATGTAATTGGACAGGAAACTCGTATGTGGCTGGGTTGAGATGTGAATGACTAGCAGAAAAGGAGAGAAGTAAAAAATTGGGTGTGTTGGTGGAATGAGGGCTGTTTACTGCTGGAATGGGAACAGGGAAGGGCTGGATGGGTGAGGACAGTGACTAATGGGTATTGAATCCAGGAGGATTTTGGGAATGTAGCATGTATCACAAGGTATGTTCCCACCTATCAATTCAGAAAATCTGGTGTTGGTGGGAAGGATCCATGTGGCACTGGCTGTGAAGCAGTCATTGAAACGAAGGATGTCATGTTTGGTAGTGTGCTCAGCAACAGGGTTGTCCACTTGTTACATCAGTACCTCCACCCATATCAGACCTACTAACCACCAGCAATACCCCGACTTGCCACCCACTTGCCCCAACAGTTGCCACCCATTCCATACCAAGAAGCCCCTTCCTTACAGCCTAGCCACCCACAGTTGTTGCATCTGCAGAGACAAGCAGTCCATCTCGAAATATACTGAGGGTCTCACTGAATCCTTCACAGACTGTAATTATCCTCCCAAACTTGTTCAAAATAAATATCCCGTGCCTTATCTCTCCAGCCTCTCACCACCTCCCAAAGTCCCATGTCTGGCCACAGAGGAGCATTCCCCTCGTAACTCAGTACCACCAAGGACTGGAGCAAATGAATTACATTCTCTGCCAGGGTTTTGACTACCTTTCGTCGTACCTTGAAATGAGAAATATCCTGCCCACTATCCTTTCCACCACTCCCACAGTGGTATTCTGTCATCTACCGAACCTACACAATATACTCATCTATCCCTACACAACCCCTACTCCCAACCCCTTACCTGAAGGCTCATACCCCTGTAATAGACCTACATGCTAGACCTGTCCCATGAATCCTCCCACCACTGCCTTCTCCAGACCAGTCACAAACATCACCTATCCCATCAAAGGCAAAGCTATCTGTGGAATCAGTCATGCGATCTACAAGCTAAGCTGCAACTACTGTGCTGCAATCTACGTGGACATGACAACTAACAAGCTGTCTGTCCACATGAATGGTCACCAACAAACTGTGGCCAAGAAACAAACAAATGGGCCACCCTGTTGCTGAACACGCTGCCAAACATGATATCCTTCATTTCAATGACTGCTTCACAGCCTGTGCCATATGGATCCTTCCCACCACCACCAGATTTTCCGAATTGTGCAGATGGGAACTTTGCCTGCAATACATCCTACATTCTCATAACCCTACTGGCCTCAACCTTCGTAAATCACAGTCCTCACCCATCCAGCCCCCTACCTGTTCTCATTCCAGCAATACACAGATCTCATTCCACCATTTCACCCAGTCTTTTTACTTCTCTCCTTTTCTGCTACCGCCCCACCCTCCCCACCTTTACCCTGCTCACCATCTAACCTGCAGCACTTCACTCTCTGTCACCCCTACTCTACTATCTCTCCCCCTCCCTTCCCCAGCCTCCTCATTATCCCCACCCAGATTCCACTCCCATCATGCACTGGTGCTGCAACTTGCAGTGTGGTTTCATTGCCTGAGACTGCAGTCATGTGTGTGAGTTGCATTTGCTTGAATGTGTGTATGTGTGTGACTCTCTCTCTCTCTCTCTCTCTGTGTGTGTGTGTGTGTGTGTGTGTGTGTGTGTGTGTGTGTGTGTGTGTGTGCGTGCGTGTGTGTGTGTGTGTGTGTGTGTGTGTGTGTGTGTGTGTGTGAGTGTGTGAGTGACTTACTGACCAAAAGCTTTATTTGTGACACTCTTTTAGTGCATCTCCACTATATGGTGAGTAGCAACTTTCCATTTCATAATATTGTTACATCAAAAAGGGAACTCCAATGATTTCAGGGTTGTGTGCTTAAGGTTTGTGTCAAGTCCTTGAACATTAATTAATTTAAAATGCACCTCTGAACATATTTAGCCTTAATGGTCATCAACTGATCAATAATAAACAAAACAGAAAAACTCTGAATCAGTTTGACAAATCACAAAGAGTATCATTTGGACTCAGCATCTATTTAAAATTAAATAAAATTGTTCTGCAACAAGGGCATCCATAAGTGAGGGAGGGAAAGGGACACTTTCTCCACCTGGAATCAGGGTTACAGACTTTTTATTCAATACAGAATTCTCACAAATTTCCAGCAGTCACTACCTGGGGCTCCAGTAAACTGCAGATGTAGCATTGCTGGCCAAGTTTTTTTTTTTTTTTTTTTTTTTTTTTTTTTTTTTTGTCATTCAGTTCACCAGAAATTAGACCAATTCATTGATGTGACTGCAATTTTGGCACTTATCTGCAGTTGAGATAGATATGGTCCTTTAAACAGTTATGCTGAAATAGTGTCTCAATCATTCTCTGGTGCTTGTTCATTCAGTTCATTCAGCCTTTATGGAACTGCAGAATGGAGTTGCTCTAACATCTTGGCACATGGATTCCATCACTAATTCTCAAAACATAAATGTGCCATTCACCCATTCAGAATTACCAGAAATACACCCCCTCCTGTTCACAATTCCCATAAATGCACTCCATCTCCTTGATACACAGCAGAATCACAACTGTAGTTTACTATATGTTTATCAAAAAAGAAGATATGACAGCTGCTGATTCTGGATTCAATTTTATGTGACAGAGTCATTGTGGTACACATGGAAGAATATGGCCATGTTGTATGCTAAATGTGTAAAGCTATTCATAATTCTAAACACATCAGTTTGAAAAAGGGTATTTCTGTGCCATAACAGAGGGAAAAAGTGTGAAATTTCAGTGTCGAAAAAAGGTGCTCTACAGGACTGGGAACTTCTCAAAGTCTATAGGAACAACAGAACACCACATGCAGTCACAGAGCTGCACGGTAATGTAGTGAACTGGAAAGACAAGGATTGTGTTGGTGCAATCTGATTCTAAGGGATAATTTGATGATGGTTTTAGAAGTATGCTCGCATTCATCTAGTCCTGTATTGGTCATGGACTACATTTTATCAAACCACTTCAGCAAAATGTGGCTTTCAACTAGCATTTTGTTGATGTACAGTTATGCCAGTCATAAGTCAACAATAAAATACAGAAAGCATGAAAGCATTAATGCGAACAGAGGTGAAGTTTTACAAGCGAACAAAGTGTCCTAGTTGATATCAAATCTGACTATTCCTTTTCTAAAGTTTACTCCCCATTGCTCTACTTTGAGGAGTAGTAATGCAGTATGTTTGTTGATATTCAGCAGTATTTTCACAATCATTTGACATTTTTTCCCATCCCTGATTACAATTTTTCATTTTCAACTTAACACTATATAAATTATGTTCTAGATTTACTTCATAACCTGTTACGTACCCTGGAATTCCATCATATGAGGATGTAATTTCAGATAGTAGAGTGAAAAAGATGGAATCCATATTCATATTAATTTTATAAAAATATGTACTTTGCATGGAACATTGAAATATGCTTGCCATTTAGACACCATAGATACTTGAAAATACTAAGTGGATAACTATCAAACTTTTCTTGTCATATTTAGTTCCTGGGGCATGGCATGTTTCAAAGTAACTGAATGAGATCTATGAAAACTTGCAAGTTTTGAGTCTTGTCCCCCTCGTAGAAAAATTCCTGTGGATGCCCATGTACCACAATGCAATCACTAGACTTATTACTCAAATAATGCTCCACCAGCCACAGTTCTAGCACATCAATTAAAATATGACTGAATTTTTAAGACAAGTTCTTGCCATTATTGCAAATCAGAATGATTAAAATGATAATTGAGTCCAGTAATTACATACAAAACCCTTGATTAACCAATCGTTATTTGGTCATTTATGAGAAATAACAACCATTTATGGCTTCCAGACAATAAAGTCATCCAAGGGCCCAAGCATTTGACCTCCTAGGGTTCACTGTCATCATGTTTTCTTCTCTCACCCATCATCCTCACATGGGCCAGGATGAAAATCCACCACACGATCAGTACACATCCAAAAAGCTTGTTTTCCTAGAGGTGAGCTCTATCAGTGCCATTTTACGGCCACACAACATGACATGCACATGTTGCATCAGCGCAGCATTTAAATTGCTGTAAGCCTTCAGTGTGAGCCACGATAGAGGTTTGGTCAAACCTGATAAGGTGACTCAACATGCTCAGATAAAGAAGATTTTTTCAGTGTAAATAAGGTGATAAAACCTCTCATTCTCCTTCCTTAGTGTGTAGTTCTGCAGTGTGCACTGTTTGTCCATTCTATGACTCTGAGTTGAGGAAGATAAGCCACATTCTGAAAAGACACAAAATCAAATCAGTCCTCAGGCCACCAACAAAAATTACTGAGACCAGTTGAAGAAACAGAATGTCTCAGAAGAGCTGTTGTGTATGAGATACCTTGTAAATGTGACCAGTCTTATTTCATACAAGTGATGCACAGTATAGAACAATGTATGATGGAGCATAAGAGGTTTTATCGTGTATGCTACCCCAAAAAATCTGCTTTAGCTGGGCTGATTCTAGAATTTGATTAAACTTCTGTTGTGTACTACACTGATAGCTTTTAGGACAGTGTAATAATGGAAGCCACCAAAATGAAAATCAGAGTAACACCCTTAGTAGAGACAGCAGCCTGCAGCTCAGTACAGCATGGGACCCAGCAGTCACAAGGTTGAGGCAGGTGCACTGAAAGCAGAGCCTATGTGTACCTGTAGATGACAATGCCATAAGGACCCATGATGAGACAACCAACAGCTAGAGTACATAAGGGTGTACCAGCAGCCCATCAACAGTCATTGCACATGACAATGGCCAAGGAGTTCTTTGTCAAAAGTTCATGGCATCTTAACAACTTGAAGTGGCTGGAAGCCAGAGAACATTTCATTCATTATAGAGACTGTCTGAGTATGGAAGTAATTGCTATCATAATCTGTCAATAGTGAGTGTTTATTGCAGTTCCATACCTTATGAGTGCCTACGCAGCCACACTCACATGAATTGGAAAGGTATTTTGTTTATTCTTTTCAGATAGGATAAACAGACAATAGAAAATCATGTGAGTGTGACTGACCAGTTCACCTACCTACCAGCACCATAGAGACAGCCTTGATGGTGAAGCAGACACAGATCAGGATGTCTTTCCATTGATTTCAGAATCTTGTAGTGGCCGCACTGTGATGGATAATGATGATGATGATGATGATGATTTTTGGCTGAGGATATTTCACAGCAAAGTCATCAGTGCCCTGTCACTGCTGCCCTTTATTGAAAGAGGTGATAGGTACTACCCATTATCAGAAAGGTGTTCAAGCTTGGAATTTATTGTTGCAAAGTTTTCATCATCTACAAATGACTGCTAGATGGCAAAGTACAAATGTGTCATTACTGTTGTTTTAAAATTTATGAATTAAATTATGAAAACAATGCACAGCTCAGAAACTGGCTGAGTAGTTTCTTTAGAGCTAACAGTTGAAGAAGAAGCCGAGAGAGAAACTTAAGATTTCATGTGAAGTTTTTCATTGGAAGATTTTTTTTTACAATTTTCATAAGAAACTAGTCAAGTAGCAGTCCCTGACATCAGTTGTTAGTACAACTTTTGATAAACAACCTTCTGCAAAGAACATTTACAATAGCTTTGCAGAATTTGGTGTCATCATACTTCCATCAGCAATGACTTTCACGAAGATCCAACTAAATTGGCTGTCTTTTGTAAAAATATTGTTGCTGTGTGCAACACAATGGAACAGGATCAACACATCTCTTATATTTGGGTATCGGCATCCTTATCCCACATCAAAGACTTCAGTACTTTCAGTTATACACAAAAATTTATCTTTAACTACTGAGGATCAATAGTGTTTAGTAAGGGAAATTCAGATATGTCAAAAACCCCATAGAGTGCAGATAGGGTGGATTAACTGGAAAAGGCTGTCATGTTCATTGTGCTGTAGAGGAATAAATCAGAAAAGTAAAGAAGTAGTGAAATATACAATGCTCATGAATCAGAGATATGGGCACCAACTAGGGCACATTGCGCAGCAATAGATGTGATTGAAATGAGAATGTTAAGACAAACTTGTGTTGTCTCTAGAGCCAGTAGTAGCAGAGATAAGAGAGTAAGAGGCAGCTGATCAAGATAACAGAGAAAGTTCAAGACAGAAGACTGTAATGGTATGGATACACCATGAGAAGGGATGACAACTATGTTGGCAAGAGGTTGTTGGAAATAGTAGTAGAAGGTGACAAAGGAGAGGAAGATCAAGAAGAAGATGGATGGACTATGTACAGAGGACTTTAGGGAGAAATAGCTAAGGGAAAGTGAATACAGAACCAAGGAAAATGGAGAAGACTCCCCAAGAACATCACCTCCACAGGAGCAGAAAAAGCCAAAGTAAAATAAGAAGAAGATTTATGTGTGATCTGATCTGACACATTCTGCATAATTTGATAACAGCTCAAAAACAGGCTAGTTTCATTTGGTAAAAGGAAATGCTCCAGAATTTGACAAAGGAGAAACAAAATCCACATACATGTGGACATGACTTGAATATCTTCAGACAAACTGGAAACTGTGGAGCAACCATCTGTTTGGCTGTTCCAAGATAAACCAAAACCAATAAAGGTGTTTCGTTTTCAAAGCCTTTCCAAAAAAATAATAGCTCATTCATTGCTTAGGCTGGACAAGTCATGAACACTGCTTTACACTTTAGAGGATTCGAGAACAGTTACTGCTGAATAGCATATCACAATTTGTTTGCCTCAAGTCATCAATGAAATCAGGATAAACAACTGTATATGCTGCATCACTATTCATCATAGCCACTCCTACTATCACAGAACATGTCAAACAGTTTATTATTTCAGTATTGAAAAACCATAAAATTAATGCCTCATTTTCTGTGTTTACCTGACTTAACATGTTAAGACTTAATTTTGCCCCTTTGTGTCAAACCAAAAAATGCATGGTCAATGAATTTCATGTCCTCACGAAGGTGCTCAATCCTACCAAAAATACATTTTTGAAGTACCAACATCAAAGTGGAAACAAATGTTCTCAGAACTGGTTCCAACTGAGACATAACAGTTCATTGAAACCCATTTACAGTATATAAGTCCTGTAATTGGTAGGAACATTTGGGATTAATGTAAGTAAGT
The DNA here is from genome assembly GCF_023864345.2 of Schistocerca serialis cubense. NCBI lineage: Eukaryota > Metazoa > Arthropoda > Insecta > Orthoptera > Acrididae > Schistocerca > Schistocerca serialis. Next base: position 62,300,922 of record NC_064645.1, read on the forward strand.
GAAATCTGGAACAAACGATTGAGTACATTGGTCAAAGTAATTTCTATGAAACTGAGATGGGTTTGTGTTAAAACAATAACTAAATTAAAGTCTGTTGTGTTTAAATGAGAAACCAACTAAGAGAATCAGAATTGATTAGAAAATTAAAATGTAATTATCGAAAATGTTATAAGTGGTGTGTAGTTCTTTATGTATTTTGTCAATCATAAATAAAAGACGTATTTTGTCACACCCAATGGGAGACTTGGAAACATATATATATTGCTAGGAACATTTTCTGATCCATGTATCTTTTGCATTTTATAAAAATAGTAAAAGTGTTGTTAATATTTCATATTTGAATATTTTCACACTTCTAAAATGTTAAACTCGTAAAATTCGATAAATGTAGTTACTCCATAAATGACAGTGCAACTGTTGAAATTTGTCATTGATGTGAAGACAACAGGGTTTAGTTGTAATTTTATTTAAAAACCCTTTATAACAATACTGAGGATTGTTCAGATTTATATATAAAGGGGCAGCCATGTTGGCATGGGAGAGCAGTGTCTTATTAATTTCCGTGCAAGATGCATGCAATGACTTAAGAAAGATGTACGTCAGTGTTGTAAGCGTGTCAGTACAATTACAAAATGACAGAATAAAAGTACTGAAACTTAATGTTTGTATTTATTATTCATGGCATAACAACCATTTGCAGTCTACAACATGAGCCTGAGGCAGCAGCAGATTTAAAGAAAATGGATGAGTACACCCTACAAAATTATAATCTTAGTTAAATAATAATAATTTCTCACAATGCATGTCAAAGTGTATAAATTTTAAAGGTGAATATTTGTATTGTTAACCACTGGCTGTGATACACTCTGGCCTGACACCATCACTACCTGCCACAATTGTAGCATGATTCTCTCTTGAGCACTGAATTGTTTGGAGCTTGAGATAAACTAGAAGGAATGGAATATCAGTGAGTCTCCATATTTACACCTGTCTCAGATGGAGTAAGGTTGGCCATAAGTTTGCTGGGTGCCACACCTGGCTGTTGGCTATCAGTGAGTAGAGAGGGCTAGCTTGGTCTCTGAAGGTCTCACACAGTGTTATATTTGTTGCAGCAGGTGGAAAACTCAGCAGACAGCACAAACAGCAGCATTCACAAGCTTGCTGCTCTGCGGTCTTTCTCAAATAATTTTAAAGAAACTATTTCACAAATAAATTTGGTTCTCTCAGATCAGTTTCATGATGAACTTTGTCAATTGTCATAGTTTTTGTGATATTACGAAATTAAGTAATTTGTCACACAAAATTTGAATAGTTTGCAATGGAAAACAGGGGACCTATGAGTTTACATTTGCTGCATTCTAAGTTATACATTGCTGTGTATGAAATGCTTACATGTTCAGTTTTTGGAGGAGATCTGTCTACCTACAATCTTGAGAAACTGGATCGCAAAAAGTGCTCTCACTTTTGATCATGTGCACAAATTGAGTATGAAAAGGTTCGAGCTATTGAAAGGAGATTTTGCCAAATGGTAGCATGCAAAAGTAAGAGTATTTTGCCATGTGGTCAATGTGCAAAACTTCCTTATCTACTGTGTCTGCAGCTCATGGCCTACTGGCTAAATTTTCTGGCTCTGGGTCAGGGGGTTCTGGGTTTGATTCCCGGTGGTATTGGGGATTTGCTTCACCTGTGGACTGGGTGCCTGAGTTGTCCTCATCTCATCACCATTCGAGAAATGGTGGGACTGGCAATGGAAAGATTGGGTGTTTGTATGGGCACTGAGGACCACGGTGTTGGGCGCCCCACAAACCAACATCAACATCATCATCATCCTTATCCTTATCTACTGTGAAATACAGGTAATGATAAATTTTCTCAATGGAGTAATGCAATTTTCTGGAGTCAGAATTGCTGTGGGTTTGCAAGAATATAAGTGAGGAAATTAAACCGCTCAAGAACGAGTTTTGTCGTAAAGTGTTGAGCTGTCTTGCTCTCACCCTGCTAGTTTAATGATACACTGTTTCGGTGTTATGTTGTGATTTGCCACTGCATTAGAATGTTAGAACATTAATTTTTGTAAACTTCTGAATTTTGGCAAAAGAATAATGTAGGTAAAAAACTTCCTGGCAAATTAAAACTGTGTGCCCGACCGAGACTCGAACTCAATCTGCCAGGAAGTTTCATATCAGCACACACTCCACTGCGGAATGAAAATCTCATTCTGGAAATAATGTAGGTGTTACTCAAAACTCATCACTGATGATAATTTTTTGAAGAAAAGGACTAAAGAGCCTGGGGAGAATAGAATCACCACTTCCATTGCAATTTCAATGGAATCCTTTATCCCAGCATATTTTTAATAATGAATAGATGGGACTGAAACTTGCCATATCATTTGAGAAGTATGAAAGCAATGTACTGCACATAGTGAATCATTTTTTTCTTCAAATGCCCATACAGCTTAAGTTCATTGTCTTTTTCACCTCAAATATCTTTTTATATGTTTAAGAAACAACCTATTTTCTTTATGAGGTGCAGCTGCAACTGACTCGTAAACAGAATCAACTTTGTTTTGTCAAACAGAACTACTCTCATTTCTGGAGCAAAATAGTAGTTCTAGTTGATACAATAGAACTCTATCATAGCTCTGAAGTGCTGATCATTCTGACAACTTGCAGGATCCTCTCATGTAGCCTAGCCATCAAAGTGAAAATAGATTATCAACATCTTTGATGAACAGAACAATATCTGACATGAAATGTCCAGTCCTTTACTCTGTAAAGGAATAGGAACAAAAGATGGTATACTATTTGGTGTAAAATTTTCTTCATATTTCTCAGGTCATTGAGGTGTAGAAAGAAAATCCTTTGGTATATTTCAATGCCAGACACTGATTACACTGAAAAACAAATGTGAAGTGGAAGTGTCTAAACTGCATAATTTTGAGTTAGTTATGTTAATTTCAGTGTAAAATGATACAAAATCATCATCTTCATAAATATTTAACTCTAGTTTTTTTTAAAAGTAGTCTTCATTTTTATATAAATAACTCACTAACTAGATAAGCATTTACATTCCAAGATTCAGCATAACAAATTTTAAGTGAATAATTGCTTGAATTATATTATTTGTTAGCATTGATAAATTTCAGTGCCGTTCTGGAAGTAGAAAAGTGAAATAGTAAGAAAAAATGAAGATAATATGACATGAACGAAAATACTTTATAAGTCTACTTTGTACCAGAACTATATAAAGCACAAAAGAAAATATATAAAATAAGTGGTCACAAATGTATATGAAGGATTACAAATGTTAAATCTTCAAATGTACAGTACATACAATTACATATTTTGTTCATAGATAAATGCAGATGATGATCATTTCCGCTAAGCTTGATGTTTATCCTCAAACTCAGGAGCATCCCTTATGATAGTCCAGCAGTAATCTGTTAAAATAGTAGGGCTCCCCTTTCTGGCATACCTCTTCTCAAATGTGGCAATATCTTGATGAAATCACTCCCCACATTCATCACTTACCTCACCACAATCTTTGGGGAAGAAGTCAAGATGACTTTGTAAGAAATGCATTTTCAATGACATGTTGCAACCAAGTTTTTGTAAGATGATAACATGTTAACTACAATGTCCTTGTAGTTTATTGCTCGCTTGTTCACTAAAAACTGTAAACAGACTGTCTTAAAACATTCCCATGCATGCTCCTCATTATCTTGTGTGGTTCCACCAAAAGTATGGTCTGCAAAAAGCTCTTGAATCTGTGGGCCTACAAAGTTGCCCTCCTTTACTTTGGCATCACTTAAGTAAGGGAATTTTTGCCTTGAGTGCTTAAATGTGTCACCGTCTTTCTTCATACCCTTAACAAAATTTTTCGTGAGACCCAACTTGATGTGCAAGGATGGAAGAAGAATATTTTTAGGGTCTACTAGAGGTTGACTCTTAATGTTATTTATACCTGGTTGAAGAGATTTTCTGGTGGGCCATTTATGATTACTGTAATGAGATGCATGAGCTTGGCTATCCCATTCACAGAGAAAGCAGCAATATTTATCATAAATCTGAATTGCATACATTATAGCAGTGCAACCGCTTTCAAGTCACCACAAGTCTGCCATTGAGAGTCATTGTACTTGATGGCTTCCAGTTAGATTTTCAAGTTTTGGTATGAATCTTTCATATGAACACTATGCCCAACTGGAATAGAGGGAAGCTCATTACCAATATGTCAAAGCACTGCTTTTAAGCTCAATTTTGACGCATCAATAAAGAGTCTCCACTCATCAGGGCTGTAATTAATTCTGAGAGCCTTCATTGGACTATTTATGTCTACACACACCACAAGACTATGTTGCATATTAAAATAAGGAGTGAATTGTTGCTCTCTTCTACAGCAGAATGAAACATTTGCATTGCTTTCCACAAAATTGTGCTGCTGCAATCCTGATGCTAAAATCTCAGCCTAAGCTTTAGAGAGCTCCAAATCTCTAATGAGATCACTTAACTCATTTTGAGACAATTTTTGTGGATCATCGGTTGATGATATATTTGGAAGAATGTACATGGTTCAGGTCATTCAGTATCCGCATCAGAAGTAATCTTGTACTCTGTCAGTGGTTCAGGTATTGGTAATCTTTCCCCATGTAGAACTGGACATACAGTAGATGGAATGTTGGGATGGATCACTGTCTGCTTCTTCTTCTTAGATATTCCCTTCTTGATAGGAAGAACCATATAAAAGTAGCAGTCCCTGATATGGTTAGTTGGCTCACGCCAGATCATGGACACTGCAAAGGGCATTGAACATCCTTTCCCATGCATCCAACTCTTGAGGTTGCTGGCACAAGTGTTGCAGATCACAGGTGGAGCCCAGGGTTTATCCTGATAACCTATTTTGCACCCAAAATAACAACTGTAAGCTTTTTTGATCAATGGAGTTATTTGCTGTTTTGTGAAGCACATGTCACTTCTCCACACACATAGCAAAATGTGTCAGCACTATTAACACAAACTCATGGCATTTTTGTTCATTCCAATAGCAGTCAACTTGAGCAACTGATAGTTAATCTGGAAACAAATGTGCAAAAGTTATTACATCAATTAATAAAGTCACTGAAGTTGAAGAGGAGGGAGACAAAAATATAACTAAAATTGGTATCAAAATGTTTATATCCAAAATATTGCACACAAGTAAGACCACAGAAAATAATATAATGCATTGTTACTACTTATTATGACTTTGACAGACCGTTATAACATTTGATTTCAAACTTAACATAAAAATCTGTGAGTAATTATCTCACCATAATAAAACAGTTTAAAATGAAAACTAGAGCTAATTTGGAATTGTCTTTGTGATATTTGTGATCAGCGCATTAGAATTGATAGGAATTGGCTATTTTCATTCGATTTACATTTTCATTGTTGCACAGTGTTACTAAAGACAATGTTGGTTACACCATCCTGCTGAAACTGCAACAAAAATGATTTTCTCCCCAGATTTTTTATTCGTCATTTGTCTTCTGAGAAGTGCCATCAGTGGTCAGGTTTCAGAAACAGCTACACTTATCTTGTTACCATTTTAAAATCTGCTTATTTTGCCAAAACACAGAAGAGTTTACAAAGATTCAGCTCAATAATAAAAATTACAATTACGACAGATTCTTGAAACAGTGAAACTAGCAACTGAGAGCAAGACAGCTCAATACTTTATGAAAATAATGCATTATTCACATAAATATGTTGTTGCAAAATACAGCAATTGCCGTTTCACCAATTACATTATTCCATCACACAAAATCTCTGTTATGCATACATGATGGCAGAACACAACATTTCGCATATTAGCAATATGACAAAACACTCTCCTCTTTGGATGCTGTCATCTCCCAAAATCTCTTTTCAATATCTCAAATTGTTTGCATGCCATTTGGAATGTTATGAATATTTCATTCTCATGGTAACATTTGCACATGCAATAGGATGCAAGTTAGTTACAGATGACACATTTTCTCGAGATGTAGGCACATGTAGATCTCCTCCATATTTTGTATGCAACACTATATGACATAACATAAACTCATAGTTACACCTATTTTTAAGTGCAAAGTAGTCAAACTTCTTGCATTATGTTACTTAATGTTGAAATAACAGACATTAACAGAACAATAGGTAGTTCATCATGAAGCAGATGAATGAGGCTACAAGATACCAAAGACTCATTTTTTTAACCAAAAAGTGAATTTAAGACTGTTTGCAAATGATTGCACAGCAGTGGTAGGCAAGCATTCACCCTGAGACCCAGCTTCCAGACAATGATGTCAGATGCAGATAGGACTTGTATTAGTCAGTGAAGCCTACAAGGGTAACAGTACTGTGGCTATCACAGCAAACATGCAGAAATCCCTGCAATGATACTCTCAAAAATAATAGACTCAATTATGAAAGACAAATTAATGAATTACTGAATAAATATAATCTTTGACTTGAATCACGGTCTGGTTTTCAAAGTGGCACAAGCAGAGAATCAGCATAAATAGAATTCACAAATGTGGTACCTGATGCTCTTGGAAAAGATGACTGTGTCAGAGGCATGTTTTTAAATCTTTCCAGGCTTCAGATACCACTGAACATAAGATTCTACTAAATACACTAGAAGCGTTAGGAATAAGATGCATAGTTAATAACTAGTTCTGATCGTACCTAGCAGATAGGGTACAAAATGAAGACAAAACACCTACATCAAGTCACTCTGAAGTTTTAGTAAAATAGTCATCAGAACCAAGATACGTAAACATAGGAGTTTCTTGGGGTAGCACATTAGGGCCGTTACTGTTCCTGATATACAGTAATGACTTTCTCAATAGTGTTAGTCATGGAGAAAAAATACTTTTTGCTGATGACAGCAATATTGTAGCCACTGAAGAAAAAAGATAATTTATTGCAGAAAAAGCAAATGAAACCCTCAATTAAGTTTACAATTTGTCACTATGCAATTACGTGACACTGAAAATGCAGAAAACAAATGCCATGAATTTCAGTTTGAAGAGGGAAAATGATACTGTTAAATTATATATAGAAGGCACATCTATAAATTGTGTGACAAACACAAAATTTCAATGAATAAATACTGATTCTCGGATCGAATTGTGAGAACACACAAGGATATTTGCAAACAGAACGTCATCTGCATTTTATGCCCTTGTAGTCCTGTTACCAATGTGTAACAGCCAGTTCCTTTTAGTTACATGCTATTCACATATACACTCAGTTGTTAGCTATGGAATTCTATTCTGGGAACAAATGCATGTAATGTGAACATAATTTTAAGCTGCTGAAAAGAGCCATAAGAATAATAACAAAAATGGGGGATTTTAATTACACCATGCAAGTACATTTACCAATCAGTTGGAAAAAAGCCATTGATAGTTGATAATTATTGCACAGACAGCTGTGCCCATGAACACAAAACAAAAGGTAGACAGAGCTTACATTTACCAGGATAGAATAAATGTAAAACTCAAAACAGCAGTTTCTACCAAGGAATAAAACTGTACAGCAAATTTCCAGGGAGTTTAAAGACATTACTCATACAAACAAAATGGCAGTTAAAAATACCTTTTAAGCAATACTTTCTACATGATAAATGATCACTTAGATAACACAGAGTAGGGGTTTTGTAAAAATTGTACTACATACTAATAATAATAATAATAACAAGAATAAAACATATTGTTTCATGTAACACTTTCACACTGTGTTTTACTTCATGTTTCATTTTCTGGAAAAATTTAGTCCCAAAGCTATCCAGTGTACAACACCAACACCTTAACACCTTTGTGAGCCTCACATTGCACTCATTATAGATGGACGTAGACTCAGTTTTTTAGGTTAGCAATGGGAAGTAGTGGTACACAAAATGCAAACCAGGCATTGTCACTAAGCTCTTTCCATCAGCTGATAATATGCTTAGTGTTGAAACACTGTGTGTTGTGTGTGCAGTGAGGAATGAATGAACAGTGTAGCACTAGCTTTTTATGTTGTTAAATAATTTCTATGTAAAGCAGTATAGTACACTAGGGACAAATCGAATGGGGAGCACTGTTTTAAACACACTGACCTTGGATTTGAGAGGGTAAAGTGTCTAATCTTCACCTGCCCATACTGATTTAGGTTTTCCATGATCTCCCTAAATTACTTCAGGCAAATTCTGGGATTGTTCTTAGTATAAGGCTACAACTGACTATGTGAGCCAGTCTTGTCAAACTAGTCCTGCAAGTATGTATCCGGCTTGCAGCTGATGATGTAACACTTGGGAGTTGTGCAAACCAGCAAGTAAGCTTATAGCAAATCTTTCCCTGAGTGATATGGGCTTTACTTTACCAAATGATCTCCAAAGCCAATCATGCCACCAATCCTTTTAATCACCACATACTGGTGTGATACAATTCATTTGAACTTGCAGCACTTTCCAAAAATTTGAGATCAATTGTCTGTTCCAAATCAGTGGCTTTACATGAAAACTCCATGGTTCATCATAATGGAAATTCTATGTAATAACAGTTGGTTCTGACATAACTTAACAGGCACCTTCACCACTACGTAAAGTTTGAAATTATCCAGCCTTTATCGATCTCTCTCCTTATATCTACTTAATCAGGCTCAGATGAAGGGGACGGGGGGCACTTGGTCTGTTGTGGTGACAGTCTTGAAAATGATATTGATGAGTGTAGCTAGGAGATGGTTTAATAGCTACTGGTGTACAGGTTTTCAAAATGGTATTGTATTGTTTTTACATGTAGCCAGGTTGCTTTTTGGTAGATGGTCAAGGGAAGTTCTTTCATGGATTCCAAGAAATACAAGGCAGAAGGACAAGGCAGAAGGTGGGTATATGACATTAAAAAACATGCAGCAGTGACACAGATGATGATCCATTAAATATTAGAGTCTACCAAAACAGTGATATTAGACATTATTGCTAGAGAATAATTTAGAGTTGTGACTAAATCATAATCAAACCTTTTTTGTTTTTACCCTGTCATAAAATTTCATTTTATCTCCTAGGGGATAATTACCTGGGGGCGGGATCCACTGGCATACAATAATCACATGCTTGTCATACACTCCATCCCTAATCCCACACTCATCTCTGAGTTTATTGTGGCTTTAACAGCCAAGGTCAGACTGAAGTACCTTCAGGAAAGTGGCTTTACATACCTGCATACACAGATCATTTGCAGTTGTTGCTAAATCACGGCATCATTGTGCCCAGTAGGAGTCATCATGCATGCTGTGGTAAATTAGTTTTCATAACCTAAATTCAGTGGGGAAAGAGAGAAAAGTTAATGGCATACAATTTCTAATCATGTGTTTGGGAGACAATGTCACTGAATAAAACAAAAACCTTGCTGCAGTTATGCATCAGTTTTCTGAGAGTAACAGTAGTGGGAGATCTGCACTTAGGCTTTTATCATATTGTGCACCATTGGTGGGTATGCTTGTATATGTGGCTTGGCCACATTTACCAAATTTTGTTGTAAAGTCTGATTAAAGCAAAAATCTTGGTATGCAAATGGCAAAACTGAAGCCAAGTGTTCGCAGGGAAAATGTATCTTAATTGTGAACCATCTGAAATGCTTCGCATCATAGTAGGTTGTTGCAAATATAATCTCTAGAACAATCAAAAGCCTGAACCACACTAACTAACAAGAGCTACTACCTGAAGACTAACGAAAACATGTAACTTTCTGTCATATTTAATGTCACACGAGGAAGACCTCAGTGACTGGTATTAATCTAATGAGTCATGGTTCTACCTTTGTGAATATGTTGTACAGTAGGGGGCCTATACTGAATGGGTTTATTAATATAAAAATTTGTTTTTTATTTTTTCACTTTATGTTCATCAGTGCCTTCTGCCTGGTGGTAAGCTGCAGCATCTGTCCCATTGCCCAGAACCAGATAGAACCACCTGAAACTCACGTGTTGAACCATCAGCAGCTAAACTCAGGCTACTGAACTGTGCGTCTTACAACCTGATTGACCAATAGGGAGGCTTGTAGGTGGTCAAGTGTGGGTGGAACAGCGGCCAGCTGACGGGAGCGGACACACCGTTCTCTCTCTCCTGCTGGCAGCTTCTAAAACAATCAGATGCCCTCCTCACCTGCTCTCTTGGGCAGCTGCCCATTCAGTCTCGGCAGCTTCTCCAGGCCTGCCTTTCTTTACGGCATTAAAACTTCACACAGGTTAAACTATGTTTTATTCTTCATCTCAATGTGTGCCTATCACTTTCCCCTCCTGGCCAGTCCTGACGCATTAACAATGTGAATGCACAGAATTAACATATTTGAGCTACAAAAAATTGACATCAAATGCACAAGTCCCCTCCATATGTGGAAAAAAAAGAGTTTTTAATACAGTTTCATAAGACAACATGCAACATGGATGAAAACAGAAAGTTGAGGTGTATTTTAAGTTATGCATAGGACTAAAAAGTGTTTATTTTCAAAACACCCATCTGATTTATGAGGGTATATCTTTTACATGAATTAACATACAACCTAGGGGTACTTTTTACAACTAAATTTTTGTTTACTTAGTTTGTATGTCATGTACTGTAGGATCAAATTGAGAAGCAAGTCTCCATGGTCACGGAATGAGTCAGTACGTGAAGTTATAACAGAAGAGTAAAAACAGGTAAAATGAAATTATGTGAATCCTACACAGACAACAAACTGTAAGTTTAATAAATAAACATAATCAATAATGTAACACTGGAATTAGCTCAATTTCTTTAATTCCTCCAGGTATTCCTTGACAGAATAGAGTGATCCAGGGGGAAACTCTGTATTTTTGACTTGAAAGTACATGGATTACTGTTAAGATTTTTGGATTCTTGAGGTAACTTACTGAAAATAGATGCATCAGAATGGTGCACACCTTTCCGCACTAGGGTCAAAGGAGTGCATTCAAAAATCAGTTTGGATTTCTGCCTTGTGTTAACTGAGTGAAAACTGCTACTCTTGGGAATAAGCTGATATTGTTAACAACAAACAGAAATTAAAGGAAATATGTACTGAGAGGCCAATGTCAGAATTGTCAGAATTCCCAGAGCAGTGAACAAGGGGTGACAAGAGGTTTACAAATTTAGACCACATACTGCTCGAACCACCCTTTCCAAGTCAAAAATAACCTTTTTGAGTTAGAAGAGTTATCTCAAAAAATAATACCATAAGGGAATGAAAATAAGTGAAGTAGACCACTTTCTCTCTTGAGTTATCACTTATTTCAGCAACTGTTCTAATGGTGAATGAAACAGCATTTAGTTTTTGAACAAGATCCTGAACAAGGGCTTTCCATGACAAATCTATCTGAATGCCTAAGAATTTGAACTGTTCAGGCTCAATAATCATATGTCCATTCTGTGTACTAAAAAAGTCAGTTTTTGTTAAACTGTGAGTTAGAAATTGTGAAAACTGAGGATGGAGGTTTACAGTTACCCTTTACAAATGTTCGGTGGACCCTCCACTGCATGCATGACAAACATCGAGACACCAGCCAAACATTCCCCATTTGCTTGTGAGCATGCCTGGAGGCCCTGCAATCAATCACTGCTGCTCTGTGGCATTATGGTTCGTCCATCTACATCTACATCTATATTTATACTCCACAAGCCACCCAACAGTGTGTGGCGGAGGGTACTTTATGTGTCACTGCATTTCCTCCTTTTCCTGTTCCGGTTGCGTACTACAGTTTGCTGGAAGAACGACTACCGGAAAGTCTCTGTGCATGCTCGAATCTCTCTAATTTTACATTCGTGATCTCCTTGGGAGGTATAAGTAGGGGAAAGCAATATATTCAATACCTCATCAAGAGACACACCCTCTCGAAACCTGGACAGCAAGCTACACTGCGATGCAGAGCTCCTCTCTTGCAGAGTCTGCCACTTGAGTTTGCTAAACATCTCCATAACGCTATCACACTTACCATATAACCCTGTGACGAAATGCGCTGCTCTTCTTTGGATCTTCTCTATCTCCTCTGTCAACCCGACCTGGTACGGATCCCACACTGATGAGCAATACTCAAGTATAGGTCGAACGAGTCTTTTGTAAGCCACCTCCTTTGTTGATGGACTACATTTTCTAAGGACTCTCCCAATGAATCTCAACCTGGCACCTGCCTTACCAACAATTAATTTTATATGATCATTCCACTTCAAATCGTTCTGTATGCATACTCCCAGAAGTAACTGCTACCAGTAATTGTTCTGCTATCATATAATCATACAATAAAGGATCCTTCTTTCTATGTATTTGCAATACATTACATTTGCCTATGTTAAGGGTCAGTTGCCACTCCCTGCACCAAGTATCTATCCACTGCAGATCTTCCTGCACTTCGCTGCAATTTTCTAATGCTGCAACTTCTCTGTATAGTACAGCATCATCCGTAAAAAGCCACATGGAACTTCCGACACTATCTACTAGGTCATTTGTATATATCATGAAAAGCAATGTTCCCATAACACTCTCCTGTGGCATACCAGAGATTACTTTAACGTCTGTAAACATCTCTCCATTGAGAACAACATGCTGTGTTCTGTTTGCTAAAAACTCTTCAATCCAGCCACACAGCTGGTCTGATATTCCATAGGCTCTTACTTTGTTTATCAGGTGACAGTGTGGAACTGTATTGAACACCTTCCAGAAGTCAAGGAAAATGGCATCTACCTTGGAAACAGTATCTAATATTTTCTGGGTCTCATGAACAAATAAAGCGAGTTGGGTCTCACACGATCACTGTTTCTGGAATCCATGTTGATTCCTACAGTGTAGATTCTGGGATTCCAGAATTGACATGATACGCTAGCAAAAAGCATGTTCTAAAATTCTACAACAGATCGACGTCAGAAATATAGGCCTATAGTTTTGCGCATCTGCTCGACAAACCTTCTTGAAAAGTGGAACTACCTGTGCTCTTTTCCAGTCATTTGGAACCTTCCATTCCTTTAAAGACTTGCAGTACATGGCTGTTAGAAGTTGATGTAAGGGGAAACACACAGACAAGAGTGCTTAACAATCCCACTCTTGCAAAAAAAGCTCCGAGATTGAGCGACCTTTGAGGCCGAAGGTGCAATGTGAGATAAGGACATACCTCAGGGTTAATCCATGACTGAGGACTTGAGATGCTATATTCTCAATGAAAATCACACTGCATATCACAACAGGTGGAATGGAGAAAACAAAACAGATTTTTTGTTGTGTTATAGCTATGTTGGCTCAAAGCACATTGGGTACATGTAGCTGAATCTAAATCTTTTAAGGGGTCAGTTAAACTGTTTTTCTAGTTTAAATTATCAATTTACTTTGAACTTCCTAATTTGCTTATTATTTCTCATTTTTTTTCCAAGTTTTAAAAATATACTTGCTTGAGAGACCTCACTTTGGTCCAGAGATTAGTTTCAGGCAGCTCTCTGCAGTAGTCTCTGCTGTGCAAATCTTTCCACCTCTCTGTATCCACTTGAACCTGCTCATTGTTTTCATGTCTTGGTTTCCTTGTACAACCACATTTCCTCCATTACCAATTTATGTATTTGTAGATGCTTCAGAATCTGTCACAGCAAACTATATGTTATTTTAGTCCTGCGCATGGTGGGCAGTCAGACTGAGTGCAAGTGTTTTTTGGAAGGTTTAGTGAAATTTAAAATTTGTAATTTCTCTTTTAATTTCTCTCTGTCCTTGTGAACAGCAATCCCACACAGGGTACTGCTGATAGGGGACACACTTCCAAAGCATCATTGATGGAGGGACACCAGGTATTACATACAACTATTTGAAATCAGCTGATATCTTATGCGATGCGGTAACATTACATATTCTGGCAAGGCGGTTAGCAGAGCGCTACTCTGACAAACAAGAGCTAGTTATTACAGAGACTATTTGTTTAAGTTATGACAAAAAACCAGTGAAGACTTTGAGACTTTTGCTGATCAGATACTGGCTCTATACTGCCACATATATGTGTTGAGGAAAAATGCCATGTTAATGAAGTATAACTTGAAGAGGCTGAAACCAGAGCTAATGATGGATTCATTTGTGTAATAAACCTGCAGATTGGTAGTGAAGTGAAAGTGGCCTCTCCTGCTTCCTTACATGAAGCTGTAAGATTAGTAATGTATCATCAGGAGGAGAAGAATTTGTTTCTACTCCACTGTAAAACAGTAAATCTCACCATGTTTTTGTGGCTGGGATGCAATGTCAACATCGAGGGATGCCTAATCACCAGCAGTGTAAGAGAAGCAAGCAGTTGCCACTTAGCACAACTTGTGCAATTTTGATCTACTGAAATTGCAGTTATGTGAGAAGTCAGAGTGAAATCGTTTGTACTAAGTTTTAAAGAAATGCGTATGGTTATTCAAACAACTAAGTATTTGCAATCACTGGCACTATACAGCACAAAACCCCATGGGAGATGCTAAACCTGTTGTTCAGAAACTGTACAGACTACCTGTTCATCTACAATTTGTTGCTCAAGATACTTTTCAACAACAATTGGCTGCAGGGATAGCTCACATCCTGCAAGACACTGGTCATCACAAATTGTCATGGTACCCAGAAAGTCAATCACTGGGATAAAAAAACAAATCATATGGTAAATTAGCTGATAACACCTGATACTCATCCTCTTCCCTGTGTTGAAGAATCATTGATTGAACTAGAGAATAGTAGGTATTTTACAAACCTTGACATGTATTCTGGCAACCCCCAAATTCTGATTTCACCACAAGATCAATCAAAACAGCTTTTTTGGTTCCTCCCAGTTTGTACGGGTTTTTACACATTCCATTTGGTCTAAGGAACAAGCCTCCCACTTTTCAAAGATTCACTGACATGCTGCTGAGAGATTTGAAACCTCTGATATATCTTGTGTACTCAGATGATATAGTTTTTTCCAAAACTGTTGAACATGTGGGAAGAGTGAGAAATGTATTTTCAAGGTTGCAGTGTGCACATTTAAGTTTAAAGATAGGGAAATGTTCTTTTTCACAGTCTGAGTTCAGTACCTAGGGCACATTATTGGTTTAAGTTGGGTTAAGCCACACTCAATGTTGACAGAAGCAACTGAGAATTCCCCAGCTCACACAAGTGTTAAAGAGTTGCAATATTTTCTATGCCAAGCAAATATAGCAGAGATGTGGTGTCACAGATAGGCAAAGCAAAAAGGCTGTCACAAAATGCCCTCCCCCCCCCCCCCACACATAAGTAAACATTACTCACACACACAACCACAGTCACGTGTATGTGAGTTGCGTTTACGTGAGTGTGTGTGTGTGTGTGTGATGTGGTCTTCTTTTGACAAAGACCTTGTTGGCCAAAAGCTCATTCTGTGATAATCTTTTTGTTGTGCCTGTCTGCAACTCAGCATCTCCTCTATATGATGAGTAGCAACTATTCCTTTCATAATATTGTTACTGCTACTTTATGAAGGACTGTGCTATGGTAGCTAAGCCATTAATAAAGTTGTTAATGAAAGGCACTGTGTTTGAATGGACAGAGGAATGGGAGGGAGCTATGAGGAAAATTTCGGATTTTTTGACAATTTCATCCCTGCTGATCTATCTGGATTCTGAGAAACCTTTAATCCTTTCTATTGGCACCTTGGATTATGCTGTTGAGACTGTTCTTAGTCAGGAATGAGGAAAGACCTGTGGGTCATGCTTCAAGGCAGATGAACCCAACAGAAAATAATTACAAAATCAGTGAGAAGGAACTGTTAGCAATTATTTTTAGAGTGAGCTATTTTAAATGCTATTTGTATGGGCAAAAATTCACTGTTGTCACTAACCATGCCAACCTCTTGTGGATGCTGAGTCTAAAGGACCCCAATAGGCATTTAGCTCATTGGATATTAAAACTGTCATAATTTGAAGTATGCCACAAATCAGGCTGTTTACATCAAAATGCTGATGCATTAAGCCATAAAGTTAGGGTAGATTAGATAGATGATACAATAGAAGAACTGAAAGAGGCACAGGAGAGATATGCAGAATGTCTCTCGTATGCTTCCTACCCAGGTTTTATTACAGATGATGGTATTTCATACAGTTAACACTGCCCCCGGGGCAACACAATAGTAATCTCTAAAGAATTGCAACAGGGAGCAATAAATCAGTGCCATGACAGTATGCGAGTCATATCACAACACACAGAGAGTAACTAATGCTAGGATTTATTTATTTATTTTATTTATTTATTTAGCCATCTGTGGACATTTTATAACATATGGATCTTGTCAGCTGCATACATTCATATATTTATACAATTTGTTTTTACATGTAGTTAAACTTTGTGACATGTAAGTTATCTACAATCATTTTTTCTCCTTATCAAAATATTGTGAAACAAAAGCTATTTACAATCATTTTGTGCTAAAGGAATTCACTTATAATGTAAAAGCAGTGTTCCTGCAGAAACAATTTAATATTTTTCCTAAAGCAGTACATGTTATCTGCTTCTTTTATTTTCTGTGGCAATTTATTATACTGTTAAAAACCTTCATACAAGAAGCTATTTTGAATCTCATGTTTATTCTTCCCGTCTAGTTGAAGACAGTGACTTGTTCTTGTACTATAGTTGTGAAAACTGCTATTTTTGCTATAATTTTCTATATTTTTCTTGATGTACACTGTGGTTTGGAATATAAATTCACAAGGAACAGTTAGAATTTCTAACATTTTGAAAAGTTCCCTGCAGTGGGCCCACTTACTGCTTTTTGTTATAATTCTTACTGCTCTCTTTTGCATTTTAAATACTGTTTGTATATTCTGAGCAGTGTTTCCCCAGAAAATAATACCATAACTGATTACTGAATGAACATAACTAAAATATACACTTCTCAAACATTCACTACTGCATGCAGATAGAAGGACTCTAAGTGCATAACATGTTGTGGATACCTTTTTCGAGAGTTTCATAGCATGTTCATTCCACTTCATTTGGCTGTCATTGTGCAACCCTAAGAATTTTGTTGTATGTACATCGTCTATGGAGATGTTATATAGTTTTAAATTTAAGGGACTCTGTTTTCTGTTCATTCTAAAGCATATTGTATTTGTTTTCTTTACGTTGAGAGTTACTTTGTTTTCCTGAGACTATTTGTGAACATCCCTCAGCACTTCAGTAGAATTTTCCAACATTTGTGCTGGTGTCTTACTGGTGATTACTATGTTTCTGTCATCCACAAACAATATCTTCTCTCCATGGCTGATATGCTGTGGGAAATCATTTATATACACCAGAAATAATACAGGGCCTAGTACACTTCCTTGAGGGACCCCAATATTGATATATTGTGGATCATATGTATGTTTCTCAATGTACTTTGATCCACTGGAGACATGTGTGATCTCTACAGACTGTACTCTGTTTTCTAGATGTGAACAAAACCATTTGAGAACCACTCTCCTTACTCCTAGTGCTGTAATTTATGTGACAGCTTCTGGTGGTCAACTGTATCAAATGCCTTAGACAGGTCTAGGAGACGGCCAGTTACAGAGCTGTTCTCATTTAGAGCTTCTAAAACTGTTTTTGTGAGTTGTGCTATTGCAGATTCTGTACCTCTACCAGGCCTGAAACCATGCTGATCATTGCAGAGGAGGTTGAATTTACTTAGATAGATCAAAAAGATCAACAGCCTGTTTTTCATTATTGTTTCTATCACTTTGGAAAAGCATGACAATAGGGCTATTGGTCTGTAGTTTTCAACATCTTCTACGTCACCTTTCTTGTATACTGGTAAAATTTTGGCATGCTTCAGATAGTCAGTGAAGCAACCAGTTTTGAAGGATTCATTTATGATTTCTGTTAGTGGAGCTTTGATACCTTTTATGCATTTTTTCAGCACACACATTGGGATTTCATCTAAACCTGCAGAGTTTTTGTTCTTTAATTGCCTTACAACGTTGCACACTTCCTCCTCAGTAGCTAGAAGCAATACCATTGAGTTTACTGTATGCTTCTGTATTGGTTGATTAGCACCTTCTGGAAAATTTTTCTGTGAGTTCATTGCAATGTTGCTAAAGTAGGTATTCACATAATTTGCTAATTCTTTTGGGCTACTTTCTAAGTTTTCCTTGTTACTGATTTGTGTGTTTGTACCTCTCTGCTTCACGGTTCCTGTTTCTTATTTACTACAGCCCATGTAGCTTTACTTTTATTTTTGGCTAAATTTATGAACCTATCATTGGCTGATTTTTTTGCACTGTTCAGTACCTTCCTGTAGATCCTTTTGTAGTTTTTGTAGTTGTGCAAAGAAACTGGATAACTATTGTCCTTTTTAATGGAGTTTAGGTATTTACAAGTTTGAGCACTTTTCCTAATTCCTTTAGTAATCGATTTATTGTTGGTGGGTTTTCCAATGGGAATTAATGCTTTGGGGAATGTTTCTTCAAATTTTAATTTAAACTCAGACATAACATTGGAGAACTTACTATTCAGTTTAGTTTCTATGTATACTCCTTCCCAACATTCATGTGCTAACTTTAAGGAAAACCCTTGCAAAGCTGATGGAGAGTAGACTCTTTTATATACATGCAGTTTTGATTCATTTTTTACAGAAGCTTTTACTTTTATAATCTCAGATAGATGGCCAGACAGTCCCAGATTTTTTGACAAGTACATCACAGTTTTCTCTACCTACATCTGTAGCTACATGGTCAATGGTAGATGATGAATGTGTGGTTATTCTTGTTGCACAGTTGACTAGTGATTATAGACCAAAACTACGTATGATATTCATAAATGTGTAACTGGTGTCATCTGTTCACACAAAAGGATATTATGTTTCAGAGTCAACACTAGTTCTAGGCTTTGTATAAGCTTTGAAAAGAATATCTGTAAATTACCACTGGGAGAATGATATACACATAATGTAGTTAGTTTCTTGGGCATATTTATAGCAACTATCTCTATTGCTGACACTTCACTGTCTTTGTCTACACTTAGCATGATAATTTAATTTCTGACTTTAAATTCAATGCTGTTCTTAACATAAATACATGATCCTCTACCTTTCATTGTGTTTCTGCAATGAGAGTACACTTGGACATATGAGGGTAAATTAATATATAAGATTTCACTTTATTTACACCAGTGGTCTGTTATACGGATAACAGTGCTTTCTAAGATTTGTAACTTGACTTCCAGCTGTTGCAGTTTGTTTTTTACACACTGAATATTTTGGTGGAGTACTGTTAGACATTTAATGTTGCTTATCTTGGTGGCTTCTTTTTCGTCATATCTGCAATAAAAAAATCCTTCATATGGGAAAGAGGTGTCCTTTTCTGTCTACTTGGTGCCCCATGGATGGTTGTTTCCATGTCTGCTGCTGCTCCTGCTACTGCTGGGATTTCTATTTTGCTGCTGTCTGTGATGCTGCTGTTGGTGGTGATGCTGTTGTTGGCACTTCTGTTCTGAATATTGTTTGTGCTGCTGCTCCTGCTGTTGCTGGGATTTCTGTTGTTACTGCTGTCTGTGATGCTGCTGTTGATGGTGTTGCTGTTGTTGGCATTTCTGTTCTGATTCTTGTTAGTACTGTTGCATTTTGTGTAACTGTTATTGGTTGTGTTTGTTCTGCTGCTTTTTTTATTGCTGGTATCATCTGTGATGAGATGGCTTCTCCGTTTTCAGTTGATACAATAAAAGGCATGATGTTGTTTATTGTGTACATCATCTCAGCCATCTCATTTATTCTAGAACCTATGAACTTTTTCCCATGAATATTTAAATGCATACCATGCCTGGTATCGTGTTTCTTTTCCAAAAATTTCACACCTAAGAAGTTTGTCTTTCTGTATGCTTTGCATATTTTTTGAAAATGCCTGTTGGCGTTAATAATTCCCTGGTTGACACATGAGGTTTCTATTAGGTCATATCTGTGTGGTATTCCAGTCACTATTACACTTTTATTTTTCACTGTATGTAGAGTTTTCCAGAGGTCACGCATGGCGCTTTTTAGTTCATTGCAATAAACATCGTTTGCACCACCCGATTTTCTTGTGTAGTGTTATCACACTGTGTGTTCCTTATAACTTTGTTCATAGGGGCCCCAGGTTTTACATAGCTGGTAGCTCTAAGATTGTGTTCATTTTGCAAGATTTTTGCGAGATCGCGACCATGACTGTCTAAGTAAACAACTAACTTGGATTTCCTAAGATATGTGTTTCTGCCATTTCTGCCTTTTGGGGCACTACTATTTCTATATTTTCATATACCAGCAGCATCTGTTAGATGGCAATCAGTTTGATTAAAGTCTTCTTTGTTTGCTTTTACATGTCTAGAATGGCGAAATTGTTCTGTAGTTTTTTAGACCTGGGCCTGCTGTAAGCACTTTCTGATTCACAGTTATTGTTTTCAAGGGGATTCCTCAATACTTGCTTTAGATTTTCAAGAAATTCTATGTATTTTCTAGCTGCATTTATATCACAATAAAGCTCATGTAACACATTTAGTTCAATTCCGGCACTGCACATTTCCGTTGCTACTTGGAGACCATTACACAGTTGACCACAATTGCACGAGTTTTTATCATAGTTTAATTTCACAAAACAACTTGAGTGGTACCATTTATGCGTTAGTGAGCATGCTATAATATCACATGAACAACACTTTACTGATGATAATAACTCAAAATTTGCGGAGCAATTTACCACAGTTTGTATATATGCCGCCGCCAAATTACCAGTGAAGAGGCAGATAAATGGATGTTGAGAAGTACACTGACAGAGAAAAATTGCAACACCAAAAAATAATTGCTGTAGATTAATGAAATTTGGGAATACATTTGTGTATATAACATATTTAGCTGATCAACTTTACAAGATCGCAGGTTGATGTAAGTGCAAGATAAGCCAATGCCAATGTAAAATGCAGGTATATAAATCACTTGCGTAATCGCCAGAATATTGAATATAAAGATGCAAACAAGCACATATTTCATTGCATAGGTGCCAGATGTCAGTTTGTGCAATGGAGTTCCATGACTGTTGCACTTGGTCAGTCAATACAAGGACGATTAATGCTGTTTGTGGATGGCCCTGGATTAGCTGGCCGATGACATCCCATATGTGCTCAATTGGAGACAGATCTGGTGATTGGGCATGCCGAGGCAACATGCCAACATTCTGTAGAGCGTATTGAGTTACAACAGCTGTATGTGGCCAAGTGTAACATTTGGAATGCTGTTCCTGGATGACAGCGCAACTGTCAAATCACCAGACTACCATACAGATAGGTTGCATTGGATAACTATGAGAGTGCTTCTGCTGTCATATGAAATCACATGCCAGACAATAACTCCAGGTGTATGTTCACTCTATCTAGCACACAGAAAGGTTGTTTGCAGGCCTTCAAATGGCCTCCTCCTAACCAATACACGACTATCAATGGTACCAAGGCACAATCAGCTGTCTTCAGAAAACACAAATGACCTCTGCCCTGTCTTCTAGTGACTCTCGCTTGAGGCCATTGATATTGCAAATGGTGGTGGGCTGGGGTCAGTGGAATGCATGCTACATGCCATCTGGCTTGGAATTGTTGTTGCACAAGCCCTTCTTGGTGTTGCACTTTTTTTTTTTTTTTTTTTTTTTTTTTTTTTTTTTTTTTTTTTTTTTGCTGTAAATGTATATACGAAACTGCAGTCCATGTGCTCCAAGGGCACCTCTGTCCAGGACAAAAATTCCCTTACAGGCTCTTATAGAAGCTACCAGACCATTTCAAAATGTCACTCTGGATATAATTGTGCCCTTTTCCCAGAGCACACACAATAACAAATACACCCTGTTTATTATTGATCACTTCTCACTACCTAGTTCTAGCACCACTTGCAGATATGACTCAGAAACAGTTTCATGTGCCTTTCAATCATTTAATCCTTCCGTATCAAAGTCCTGATGATATCTTGACTGATCAAGGAACCAACTTTATGGCGGCTTTGTTTGCACAAGTGTGCAAATTACTGCAAATCAAAACATGGTGAATGAAGCTCTTTCATCCAGAAGTAATGGTTATCTTTAACATGTCTACTATAGCTCAAATGCTGCCTTACTGCATTAACGAATCACATTGTAATTGGGATAGGGATCTTGATAATGTAGGTTCTGTGTATAATAGTCATGTGCATGAATCAATGGGATATATGCCCTATCATGAAGTAGATGTAAGAACTATGAGCTCCCAGTTTGAACTTAACATATTGCCACTTGGTGTTGATATGACCAAAGCTAAAGGGCTGTCACACCCCCTTAAGGCTATCTGGAAAAAGGTTAAATGAAATAATTCCAAAGCTACTGGAAAAACAATTGCAATGCAGCAACACACAAGCACTGTGCTTCCACAGCACAAACCTGGATATTGTGTTTTGCTTTATAATCCAGGGGTGAAAAAAGAAAAACCTAAGAAATTTACACTGCAATATGAGGGTCCCTATCCTATATAAGAGTGACTTCTCCCGTTAATGCAGAAATCCAGCTGGCTGATTGTACTATGGTAGTACATTCTGATCAGTTACAGCTGAATCATTGTCTGTGCTGCCTCCTGTGGAACCATCAAGCCCACTCCAAAATGTTTTCCTGAAAAGCAAAGGTAATATTGTAAAGAAGGCTAGGAAGAACACAGACAAGTTATTGCCAGTACACCCTTGGTATACTCTCAGAAAATAGGATCCCTATGCCCTGAAGTCAAGAGACTGACCCTCTGTTCAGTGAATGAGTTTATTTTGAGATGTCATTTATTTATCTGTGCTGTAAGGTTGTTAACTCATAGGTTTGAATAGTCTTATGGTATTTTGCATTTCTCTTTCATGGTACTGTATTAGTTGGTTAGAACCATATTCTGTGAGGTTGATTTGCTGTTTCTTTTCTGTGAATAGGAAGCTGCACAAATTGCTCCTAACTAGTAAGATGTAATGTTCTACCATAAATAATAGTGTTACATGTCAGTAATGAGTGCAGTGACAAATAATAATGTAAATGTTCCAAGTGTTAACTAGAAGTAATTGCTTAAGCAGTGGACAACAGAGTGACTACAGTTATTCCCATTGCAGTGAACTGACACCATTTCCACTCGAGGAAAAATGTGAAGGTACTACTGGAATACATTAACATGAGGTTGATGGGAACTGCTAAAACCATTAATGCTTTAAAGCAAAGAGTGCAATCAGGTTATACGTTATATTATTAATAGTTTTCTTTATTCTCAATGAAGAATTGCACATTGAGAAAGACAGGGTTTTTCAATAACTCAATTACACTACTATAGACGAGGTTCAACCTATGTTTAACTACTGTGAGAGAAAGATTACATCTTTAAGTTAGAATACTACTTTTCTGAGCCAGTCTGTTGAACACTGTTAAGAATGAATAGTCATCAGGAAATGTAATCAAATGCCTCTCCTGTACCTGTCGAAGTCAGTTTTGTATACGAATACACTTTCCTTTTTACAAAAAATGTTTAAATACACATGAAAATTGCATGTTAGCTCATTAATAGATAACTTTTACTGAAGTTTCGCAACAAATGTTATTCTTGAATCCAGAGAAAAACAGTAAAAGATTTAAAAGTTCCTTATGTGCGAGAGACTTGTGAGGTACTTATTAAGCATGAAGCTGTTTTGAAGGACAAAATATTAAACAGTAACATCTCTTACTCACACATTTCGTGTTCCTGAAGCTAGTGAACAACACAGTTTTATTGTATGATACCAGTAAGCTAATTGCACAACCAAGAGTTGGTCTTACTTTTCAACAACTTTGTACTGCTATAAAAGTTTTACTATTAGAGCTAACTATTTCATTCCTCTACAGAACAGATAAATGCCTGCAGACATATGAAGGCAGCTTCAGGAAGTAACAACAGGAAGTAACACTGGAGGGTTAACAGGCTTGCCACAAGTTTCCCCAAGTGAAATTTCCTGGTATTTCCCTGATTACCAGTCAGGCTTTAGCATTTTCCCTACAAATTTTGAGATCTCAAGGGCAAGTAAAGATGTAAGTTGACAAAAAAATGTAAAGACTTCCATATTTCTAGATGAGTTACTAACCCTCTACTTTTGAATGAACAACAAGTTGCCTCCTTCACAGGGTTTATGATCTGGAACGTAAATAAACAAGTAAATTGTGCAAATGACAGCCATTTTTGGATGAAGAATTTCTGTTTTTATTAACAAGTTAACTGTGACTTTGAATTAACACAGCAATCCTGTTGTTGCTGATACTAAATCAGAATAAACTGAGACACAAACATTTTATTCAAAAGCTTTTCTTATGTTGCTGTTAGCTTACTTTTTTAGTTGCTTTATTCAATTTTAAATACAGAGATGGCGAGCATTGCATTGTAAAACACTCACGTAAAAGTTATACACAATATCAGTCCTCTTCTAACGCAGAAGAAATATTGACACACGTCTGTATGTCTATGATGTATCCTCAAAAACACAAATTTATCAAATCAAAGAAAATTTTACTTGGCTAAAATTCTTTTTCATCTCTTAGCTATGACAGTGACATATTATGAAATCACTATTATAAAAAAAACTTTTATAGCAGAACCCTATGTTTAGTTACAATTTATCACTCCAAAATTTCATAGATCATTTTTAATACTTTGATTTTAAGGTGTTTATATTAAGACCATGTGATAGTTTGTGTCAGTGCTTTTAAAGATAAAACATATTTTCCATGGAATAAAACCTTTTACACATATGTGATGGCATCATATCATCATACAAATTGTTTCAAGCACAGTGCAAGAAATTAATATGAACAGAAAACTGTTTTCAGGTTAAAATAAATAAAAAATTTGAAATTGGTCAAAATTGCTTTTATATTTAAAGCACTGACAATCTTATGATTAAATGAAAACTAAACAGAAGTTTTGCCAATTCACTAGGTGACACAAAATGTGAAAATTCTGTAATTTTGAGCAAATTAGGTGACTCTTTCAATCCCTTCATGTAAAATTCAAGCAAATTTTCAGCTGTGAGAAAACACACTGCATGTATAAAATGAGCAGTCAAAGGATGCAGGCATTATATTCAGTCTTAAATGATACTGTGTCTATTTTTACATAGCTGCAGTCCCATAATTACTATCTGGGACTGGAGGGCTAAGCAACTGGAACAACCATGTACAAGTGCTAAAGTAATGTAACAAGACATACATATAAAAATAATAACAGTACATTTCTTCATGCTTTGTATACAGGGGTTAACATATATTTTACTAGGTACAGGCATAGGAAATTTAAAATTTGTACTTGAAGTTAACTTTCACCAAATACTGAATATTTACCTGCCCAACATCATACACAATGTATCTGAAAAGTAGTTAAGAAAGAAAATAAGAATTTTTAATAACAATTCAAATCATAACTATAGTACATATCTTTGTAACACATTGCTGGAAATGACAGTTCACCTGTGCATTAACGATATTAATTTACTACTATCTCATTTTTAAGTTTCGGTTCAAACCATATAAGTCATTTTTCAAATGATGGGCCGAGGACAAATATTGCACCAGAGGTGACACAAAACACTTTTCTTCAGCATACATCTTTCTTTCCACACAGGATTATCAGTTGTCATGCACCCTCCTGACAGAAGTGCCTGTTGAGTTCGGACACAAACCTACATGCTAGGATAGAAATTCCAATTGAATTAGGAAATTTGAGCTAGATTCTGACAGACTGAAGCAGCAATGTGGATAATGATGTGTGCTTGAAAAGGCTGTAAAGTAAGAGGTTCATTCACAAAATGTTTGTGAGGCTCCTTCATAACAAATAGAAATGGAGTAACAAATTTTTTGAGATAGATGGCTAGAAATACTTTTTGACATCAGTTTACATCACTCATTTCTTAACTAATTTTTTGATGAATATTATTTTCTTTATGTGCAGTCTTCATCTGGCACATAAGCTGCCTGGCCATTATTTCCCTGAATTGGCACGGATTGTTATGCGCTGCCTGCTACAGTCAAGATTCTGGCACTATAAAAGATGCACTCATATCCTGACAAGCCTGGTAAACTGAACATCAAAATGCAGACAGAGGTCAGTCACTTATTTCATTAGGTTTCATAGTTTGATAAAACCTTCATCCTACCAAATAGGATTAGTGAACTTTCCAGGCTAGATTATGCATAAGATCAGACAAACATAAAAGAGATGTGTATATAATAAAGCATTAAAGTTTGAAAAATAAGAACAGCTGTGGGATATATTTAGGGAATTCTCTCTTCCAAATGATAACCCTGTGTCTTTTGTCAAACAAATAATTCAAACCAGTCAATGAAATCAGTCAAAACTCCTTTTTGAGAGAAGTTATCTGTTCAACAATTCCAGTCAGTACAGTGGCCCTTTTGACCAGGATCTATGACTTTTTGGCCTCCAATTGTTGAACATGCTGGGTATTGGAACCCTTCCACCTAGCTCTCCTGATTTCTCCATCTTCTTCACATTGCTTCTGCTTTACACGCTAACCATACTGATCTTGAACATTGTGATACTCCAGTACCATTCCCTTGTTAATGTCAGTCTTGAAGACAACACCACTTCATTTCAGGCTGTCAGATACTTGACGTATGGCTACCAGTGACTTGATTTATTGGTTGACTATCATACACTCTTTATTAATGGAAAAACCTTGCTCTAAAAAGGCTTGACAATTACTCAGAATGAGAACCTTTTGAAGAATGCTATACAAATGCTGACATGTGGTATCACCATCCCATAAATCTCTCCATAAGTGATCAATTCTCATCTCAGTCCTCCAGTAGTTTGCACAGAGATCCAGAAATATCTCATTACCAAGTTGCATGAATTCTTTCTCAACTTTATCACTGTCCTTAGGACTAATCAAATTCTGTGGAGATAATTGTGCATGGCATTCAAGATTCTCACCTTGCTAGTTCTTGGGCTGTTTTTTTATAACTGGATCATAAAAACTTATGTGTTTACAAATGTCGTACTTCAAAGGTGACTTTAGAAGGAACTCTGAGAACATTTCAGTCAGAAAGTCCCTGCACTCAGTTCTGAAACTTAAAATATTTTTGGAGGTACTCTTACTTTTCTGAGCTCACACAGTACAGCATGACCTAAGTAATGTCTATTGCACAATTAAGACCAGAGTTTTATCAATTTTTATATCACACAGCGATTTTGTGGCAGATAATACTTCAACCTTAACAACTAAGGACATCACATCAGCAAGTAGAGACATCATAGCATTGTACAGGAAAGATGCCATGCAGGCTACACTTTGGAATAACCTCAAAGAGGGCGTGACCTGCCCTGAGACAAAGCTAAAAAAAGATATTTTAGCCAGCAGCAGAGGATCTTCAAGGTACTTTATCATCATTTTCCAGTTGTAAGTATATATTTAAATCTTGTGCTCCTTTACTTTGACTGCCTAAGTCTTTAGAAAGGGGATGGCTTTTAAGCCACAGTCGGCCACATCCTCATTTTCTAGGCAGTGCATGGAGCAAAACTTTTTAGGGAAAGGTGGACTCTAAGGTTTATTAAATCTTTTATAATCTGCTCTTCTTGGAGATACATTCTTCAACACATTATAAATCATTCACAGAAAAGGTGCAATGTCTGAGTTAGTCATTAAGGCTGCATTCTTGAAACTCTGATGAATTGTATGAAGATCACAAGATCCCATATCAGTAAAAATTGATGCGCTGTCTTCATGAATACTCTTCAGATCAAGACACAAATCCTTCAAAAATGTTCCCCGCTTCAAGATTTTTGAGAATACTTTTCCTAAATTGTAGGGCTAAGACACAAACAGTACTGTATAATGTCTTGGTCTGCCCAAGCTGCATCTTACAAGTTAGCTACATTATCATTAGGAAATATGACCAAAAAGAAAGCAGTCACTTTCCTTGTAGTAGAACAGGACACATGATTTTTGACAGCCAGCAAAGTCCAATATATATGACTGTTAGTCAGTGCAGCATTAGTGGCTGGGGTTAAGGTGATGTCAGGCTGCAATAGCTGGGAAGTTGACAAACCGATAGTCAACTGTGAGCTTCCCTATTCACCAGCTACTGTGATCTTATCAAGCATCAAGGTAACATCTTCACTATGCCCAGTTATCTCGCCAGATAACAGGAAGTGTGATCCGGAAGTACCACCACCCTAAAAACAATCAAATATCCAAATAAAATGATGACATGATCCTTGTGATACTACATACCTACCAACCTTTAAGATCCAAAAATCTAGAGACACAGTTTAAACAAATCAGGAGGTAGGAATAATCGATAATCATGGCTGATTTTCAGTATAGTCACAAGACTACTGAAGCAAGTCTTTTCTTGTGATGCTAAAAAGCCGTATAATTGCTATAAAATACAAATAAAAACACTGTAACTAACCAAAGCATCAATTCCACATCCGTTATCTGTAGCATGGTTCAACTGTGGTACTATAGTGCATTTAAAATTGGTTGCATATTTTGACATTTGGGTTACCAGGGAAGACGTGACAGCATTTCTCAGGTAACACCAATGGCAAGTCAGCTTTCCCTACCATGCAGCCAGTGATTCACTTGGGAAAGCACTCTTATTGCCATGCCGTGGATGGACGGTACAACGTCGTGTCCTGCATTGGATGGATATATGCATTCGACAGATTTTGTTGTAAAATGGTATTGCCTGCCACTGGTGTGCTTTAGAGCCATCAGGTATTGTGAATGAGTGTTTTGCGTTAGCGTTGCACTAATAACAACAGTGCAGCATGTCTGAACATTAGATGCGCATTAAAAGTTGCTCTCCAAGTACGCGTTCACCGGCTGTGAACGTAGTGTTCTGCTGCAATATATTTCTTCAAATTTGACGATAGTACTAGACAATGCAGATACCACTCTGTTGTCTTGGTAAAGCTCCAACAATCCACTGGAGGAAAGCAGATATTTTGCTTTCAAAAATGGTGCAAATGGCTCTGAGCACTATGGGACTTAACATCTATGGTCATCAGTCCCCTAGAACTTAGAACTACTCAAACCTAACTAACCTAAGGACATCACACAACACCCATCACGAGGCAGAGAAAATCCCTGACCCCACCGAGAATCGATCCCGGGAACCTGGGCATGGGAAGCGAGAACGCTGCCGCACGACCACGAGATGCGGGCAGATATTTTGCTTTGTATGGAAATAAATGTTCTATTGAATAAAGCCAAACATTCCACACTACCAGATCGACAAACTAGTTAAGGCTAAAGGGCACAGATTGATCAGGCTTCCTCTGTATCATGCTCATTTAAAGCCAACAGAGAATATATGGGCCTAGGTGAAAAATAAATAATGTACCACAAACAACAAGAAATGTATGCTCAGTGAGGTTGAAATGTTGACAAAAGAAGCCATTGAAATGCAGATGTTACACCGTAGGACAGGTGTCAAGTTGTCAGCCACATTACCTGTGGAGAGGCGTTCATGAAGAACTGTGATGAAATTTGAGTAATATGTAACTTCTCTTGTTGCCATGTAAAAATCTGCTATTTTGCCAAAACACAGCACAGCGTCACAATATTCTGATGCAGTTGAAAAAGAAATTGTGACAGAATCCTCAAACAATACAATAATAAACTAGCAAATGATGGCACGACCAGTCAGTAGTTTATGAAAAATCCCATTTTCAGTACAAAAATCAATGTGGAACTTCTTCGCTTATATTGTTGTACCATCCACAGCAATTCTCATTTCACCAGCTATCGACGGTCCTTGAAAATTACATTATTTCATTACAAAAAGTCTGTAGTTGCTCGAATATCATGGTAGATATGGAAGTTTCACATATTAATCTGATAGCAAAAAACTATCCGCTTTGTGTGCTACCATTAGCGAAAGTCTTTTTTCCATACCTCAGACCTTTTATGAGATATGAGATTTTTTCAATCTGACTTTTTCACTGGCACATGTGTTCGTAATAGAGTGCTTTTTACATACATTCCTGTTCTTGAAACTGGAGACAGATAGCGATATCCTTCAACATTTGAAGAATAAGTCAACATGTTACTTACCTTTCATACACAGCAACGCATGACGTAACAAGCACGAAATGAAAATGCATAGCGACCTTTATTTCTTACTGCAAATTTCAAGAATATCATGCAAAATATGTCAATAACTATGATCATTAGTGATATGGTAGACAGTTCATCATGAAGCTGATGAAATGAACTGTAAGATGTATGAGAATCAGAGTTAATGACATAATTGTTTCTTTAAAATAATTTGAGAAAGATTGGCCAGCTTGTAGGCAAGTGAACCTGTCAGGTTCTGTGCTGGGTGGGCCTGATATTACCACCAGCTTCAGACACATTCAGCATACGCTGGCAACTGTGTTTCCCTCCACTCACTCAATACTGAATTGTCAAAGTCACAACTAATTTTAAACACACTAGAGGCTGGATGTTTCTTTACCATTCCTCCTATGATTGTGACAGTTTTTGTTCTTGCAGGGCTGTATTTTTTCACTGTATTGTTATCTGGTAACGTTTTCGTGAACAGGTCACTCATATGGTCAGTGAAATTAATTGACAAGTTGTAAATGATGTAAATAATAATAACACTGAATTCTAATTTTTTTATTGGTCTCAAACTTAATATATTCTCAGTGGTTTGAAACATTGCTTTTCCCTCAGTGTAAAGTACAAATCTCATGTTGACAAAGATGGGATACGTGTATGGTGTGAAAAGTGGCAATTGACCCTAAATAAAGAAAAGTGTGAGGTCATCCACATGAGTACTGAAAGAAATCCGTCAAATTTCAGTTAGAAGATAAATTGCACGAATCTCGAGTCTGCCAATTGAACTATATACGTAATGAATAAATTTAATTGGAAAGACCACTTAGATAATATGTGAGGAAGGTGAACCAAAGACTGCACTTTGGTGTAGAACAATTAGAATATGCAGTAAATCCATTAACAATACTGCCTATACTACACTTGTCCACCTCCTGTCAGCAAACAGTTGCACAATATAGGATGCTACCCAGATAGAATTGACAGAGAACACTGAAAAAGTCCAGAAGGGTAGCTCATTTTGTATTAGCATGATACAGTGAGGTGAGAGTGTCACAGAAATTATACATGAGTTGGGAAGGCAAGCATTAAAAGAAAGGTGTTTGCTGTTGCAGCGAGAGCCATTTGCAAAATTTCAATCACTAGCTTTCTCCTCCGAATGTGGAAATATTTTGTTGACTCCACCTACATAGGAAGAAGTATCATCATAATAAAATAAATCAGTGTGTGAACAGCAAGATATAGATGATTGTTTTTCCTGTGCACTACTCAAGGTGGGTCGGAAAAGAAATAATCTGAAGCTGGTACGATGAACTCTCTGCCGGGCACTTAAGTCTGAATTGCAGGCTAATCATGTAGCTTAAGATTATAAGATGTAAACAACAGATCTTTCCTTGACATAATAATGCACAGAATTGTTGCAATATTGCTCCAAGAAAACAGAAGGAAAATGTTTGAGGTCAGATGATCTCAAAAATATTGGAATGACAGCATTAGTTGCTGCACTGCAATATATTGTTATTATTTTCAACAATTTGGTCCAGCTAATGTCTGTTGTTTCATCAATTACAATGCAATACATACTGTCATTGATATCTTGCCACAAATTTTTCACGAATTAGGGGCTTAGTACATGTTTTATGACTGCACTATGCTTTGTTCTACATATTTGAAGTTCTTTGGCAACATCATTGCCTGAATTTAATTATGTGCAACTCACTTAAGTGACCACATGATATGATCACACAATGGCAAAAATTGCAAGGGGAACCTCAGCTTGATTCAGTTCTAATGATTCTTTTATGCTTTTGAAAAGTATTTCTGTTTAGGGTGCTGCAACTGTCTAGTGTTCTTATGTGTCACTATGGCTAACTAAGTGCTATGACAAAATTTGCAAGATACTCTTGTGTCATGGCCAAAAATTCTTCCTTACCAGTTTGCAAATTTACTATCATGTTGCCATTTGAAATGTAACAGTCTAATTGAGATCCATTTAAACACATAAATTTCAACCATAAATGGTAATAATCTGACACAAACATGTATGGAAATATGTACTTATGGAAAACTGCAACTGTCTAGTGTTCTTATGTGTCACTAAGGATAACTAAGTGCTATGACAAAATTTGCAAGGTACTCTTGTGTCATGGCCAAAAATTCTTCCTTACCAGTTTGCAAATTTACTATCATGTTGCCATTTGAAACGTAACAGTCTAATTGAGATCCATTTAAACACGTAAATTTCAACCATAAATGGTAATAATCTGACACAAACATGTATGGAAATATGTACTTATGGAAAAGTTATGAAGAAAATAATTATGTAATCTTAATTATACTAATGTGGAGCAGCTCTGTAAATGAAGGGAACAATTCCCATGAAGGGAGTCTCTAGTAATCAATAAAAAATGTAAATCTATTATTGTAAATACATATTCGAGAAGTTATTCTCGAATAAAATAACAGACATGTACTAATATTTTTGTGCACTAGCTCTTCTGGAGAGAACACATGCTTATATATGTATTTTAAGTTTCTCTATGTCAATTTTAATTGTTAATTAATCAAAAAATTATTCTAAACAATGCCAAGGATTGTTCCGCATTGTTAAGAAAGTATAAATAGTTACAGCCATGATACCACTCCCATTCCAACCAGTCATGGCTGTTAGACATCACGGATTGACAGCCATGATCTGGAACGCCAATGGTCTCCCCAAACAACAGGGTGAGTTCCGACAGTTCCTCCTCGATGAGAGGGTTGATATTTGCCTTGTTGCAGAGACGCACCTCAAACCCGGTGTTTTTGTCCATGTAGCAAACTACTCCTGCTACAGGACAGACAGGCCCACCGCCTATGGTGGCACGGCAGTGTACGTTCGTAACTCCCTCCGCCACCACCCTATTTCCCTCCCCCCACTTAACACTGTGGAAGCCACTGGCGTCGTCGTCCACACGGTGAGGGGTCCCATCACGTTCGTGGCTCTTTATAGACCACCACGAGGCCTTCTAGCGACACCGGACTATGAAGCATTGCTGTCGCTCGGCAACGACGTCTTCGTTGGCGGTGACTTCAATGCCAAACACGCTGCCTGGAACAGTAGATTAACAAACACATCAGGTCGTCGACTCCTCCGGGTAGCTGAGTGGCATCATGCCCGCACCATCGGCCCGCACGACCCCACCATTTACCCCTCTGGAGGACATCCCCCAGATGTCTTAGACATCGCAGTGGTGAAAGGTCTACCCAACCCCATCACTGCAGCCACCCGCATCGCTCTTGCCTCTGACCACCGCCCGGTCATATGTTCCATCGATCTCGTTGGAACCCTGACCGCGCTGAGTGATGGCCGGAACATCCGTGGTATTGACTGGCAGTCCTACCAGAGACGGGTCGAAGCAGCCCTACCCACAATCCCTGCTGCCGATCAAATGGACGCAGATCGTACCTTAATACAACTCACCACCATTGTCCTAGATGCTGCAACAGCAGCGACCCCTCACCGCCCACACCAGCCCCCAGATCATCTGCGTCCTCTCCCCCACCATATCCTTGCCCTCATCACAGAGAAAAACCGGATCATCCAAGAATGGCAGCTCACTCGGAACCCGGCAACCAAGTGCCTCATCAATAGACTGCAGCGCCAAATCAAGGCTGCGGTGCAAGACCACCGCAATCAGGCATGGGAGAACAAAATTTCTGCCATCGACCTGAGTGACCCGTCCGCCTGGCAGCTCACAAAAAGCCTTCTGAGGCAAGGGCAACGGATTCCCCCACTCCAGGTCGGCAATGACTTTGTGTCCGAACCAGATGCCAAGGCTAACACCTTGGCTGATGTCTTCACACACAACTTCACCCCGGTCAATGACCCCATTGACCCCGACCATATCCGCCTGGTAACGGCACGCCTCCCTCAACTCCTTGCCGTCCAGGACCCTGAGGATGAAATCACCCCCATTAATGAAGAGGAGGTAGAACTGCAATTGCGGCACCTCCAATCCAAGAAAGCTGGCGGCCCCGACAAGCTGACAAATGCCCTCCTCAAGCAGCTACCCCCAGCTACTATTCCCATCCTGACGGCCATCTTCAACAACATCCTCTCAACCAGGCAATATCCCACTGCCTGGAAACATGCTGAAGTGGTCGCCATACCCAAGGCTGGGAAGGATCTTCGTTCCCCTGCCAGCTACCACCCTATCAGCCTCTTGCCCGCCATCTCCAAGGTGTTCGAGAGGCTGTACCTTAAACGACTGCTCATCCACATTGCCCGAGAACGAGTCCTCCCAGATGAGCAGTTTGGCTTCAGGCAGGGACACGCAACCACTCACCAACTCCTGCGCCTTGTAGAAGAGGCACTGGACGCCATAGAACGTAGGGAGTACTTTGGGGCCATACTCCTCGACGTGTCCAGAGCGTTTGACTCGGTCTGGCACGAAGGGCTGCTCTACAAATTATTTTCCCTTGGCTTCCCAGTGTCCCATGTACGACTAATAGCCACATACCTGGAAGGCCGCACCTTCCATGTCAGGATCCCAGATGGGAAATCTACACGACGACGAATCAGAGCAGGAGTACCACAAGGCAGCGTACTTGGACCGGTACTCTACTCCCTCTTTACAGCCGATCTGCCCTCTGCGCCGAGGGTACAATTAGCTCTCTACGCAGATGACACTGCACTCTTCTCTCGTTCTCGGAGTGCGGCAGTTCTTCAACAGCGGCTTCAGGGGGCTACAGATTCCCTAACCGTTTGGGCTACGACCTGGCGTCTGGCATTTAATCCCTCCAAAACCCAAGCCCTTATCATCTGCCGACGCCGTATTCCCATTCGGCTCCCTCAGGTGATGGTCCTTGGTACCCCAGTCCCCTGGACTCGTACTGCAAAGTACTTGGGTGTTACCATGGACCAACGCCTCACCTGGCGCCCCCACATCGACGAAGTGCGTCGTAAGGCAATGGGGCGGCTATGCCTGCTCTACCCTCTCATCAACCCAACCTCTTCACTCCCCACACACCTTGCTGTTAGACTGTACACCTCCCTTGTTCGTCCCATCCTTGAATACGCGGTGGTGGTGTGGGGCAATGCTGCCCCCACCCACCTCCGCCGACTCCAAACCGTTCAGAACCGGGCTCTCCGGCGTGCCCCCCGCCTCCCCTTCGACTTCCCAACCCACGAGCTCCACCTCCTGGCTGAAGTGCCACTCCTTCATACCCGCATCCTCTCCGCAGCCCACTCCTTTTACCAACAAACCCGTCTCTCTCCTAATCCCTTAATCCTTTCCCTGGGTACCCGCGTTCACCGTCTAGCCACCACCCGATGGCTTGACCTCTTATTTCGCCCCCCATGACTTCACATACAATAGCCATCTCACCTCATGACAATCACTCTCTCACACCATAGATCTTCCCCCCCAACATGTCATGTCATCCACTCCCCCACACGCCACCACCCCACACCCCAATCCCTACTGTCGGCCTAATTCATGACAGGCCTTTCCTCTTTCACTCCTTCATCTGTCACCCTCTGACTTCTTTCTCTCTCCCCGTCCCCCCAACCCACCACTCCACGACTGACTGCCATCACCATCAAGACGCCGCTATGGAGAAGAAGAAGAGGCCAGGACAATGGCCTTTCGTTTTCACTATCTCTCACTATTCCTCCTCCTCTCTTTAATTCTGTAACGTAGTCGTAAACCCCGGCTAGTCTATGGGCCGTTCGTTTTCTCCCACCCTTCTACTGTCCTGTCTTCTTTTAAAAAAAAAAAAAAAAAAAAAAAAAAAAAAAAAAAAAAAAAAAAAAAAAAAAAAAAAGGCCAGTCAATTGGGCCATTCGTTTTCCCGTTTTCCCACTTCTTACACTATCACTCTCACTATCCTTTCGACTTTATATATCTTTAAAAAAAAAAACAGCACAACAGTCAAGGACAACAACACCCGTCATGTCACACCCACATTCTCACCACACCAATTAAGAAGGAGAAGCGCATTAAAAGCACTAGAACTTCGTTCACAGCTGAGGGTTCACCCCTCCATCATGTGCGTCGTCGTCGCATAGGGAGTCAGTACTTTGAGTGTATTTGGACAGAAAGCATGTAGATTGTTGACCATGATTTATTTCATTATTCTAAGTATGTTACAACTTATTTAAAATTTGTCAAGATGATTTTATTTACTTTGAGGTTGTATTAAATGTTCAGTGGAAACGTTATACTGGATTAATTATTTAAAAATAACTTTAAGTTATATTTTTACAGTAGCTGTTATCCAGGATTTCTGTTGTGACAGATTGTCAGCTACGATAAGAAATTAATGCATAGTAATGTTTTATGTGGTGGAGGAGCTGGGATGCAGTGTAATTCTGTAAAATAATCTTCTATTTTGTTTCAGAGTTAATTCGTTTGTTGAAATGTTATTCCATTTTTTTCGGAAACTGAAAAATGAAGAATGTGAGTAACACTACAAAGGACCTAATGATATTTATGTGAAAACGCAACTTGGAGAACCAACTGTTACTACAAAACTTACTTGAATTTTTACTTTTGGAAATTGGTTTTTCGTCCGCATTGTCATTATGGAGGATAATAGGGAGGTTAACAACAATAGGGAAGTTGACGATAATGGGGAGGTTAATGGAAACCTGCAAAGTAGCATAGATATTACTGATAATAATGCAGTTAATCGGGGCAGTGAAATCGGAGACGATAGTGACCACAGTAGTGTATGTTCCCCTTTCGTGGATTTGAATCAAATGTATCTGCCTTAGATAGGTTAGTTCAGTTAATGGAAGAACAAAAAAGATCAATTGATGAACAGAAAATTTTTATTGATTCAATCGATAAAATAATTAAGGAACCATGGAACCCAAATTCACAAGACAAAGAAGTGTTTAGACAGATGCTGGGAAAAAGTAGATGAGAATACCAAAAATGTGTCAACTATAGAAGGGGAAATTGTTTCGTTAAAACAGGAATACCAAAAATATGAAGAGGGGCTAGATTCTGTGGAAAATTTCAAAAAAGTTGCTGCTGTAGAAGAGTTTGCAGAATTAAAAGAAGATGTAGGCACTTGTTTTGGTAAAATTTCGAATTTCAAATCTAAATTTCAAGAAATTGCTGTCTGTAGTTACAGTCCATAGTGGAACAATGTAAACATAAAAACATTTTCAGGGGATGGCAATATACATCCAGCTGATTTCGTGTACCAGATTAAATTTTTTAAAAAGTTTTTAGATGTGGAGGCCTTGTCGTGGGTGAACCAATCAATCAAACCCAAAATGTTGTTTAATGAGTTAGCATGAGCTTTCATGTACAATTTCTGGTCAGAAACTTAACAAGCCAGAATTAAGTCAGAATTTTTGAATGGGCCAAATTAAACCAAGTAGTGGACACATGAAAATCTTTTGTGAACAATTATGAACCTCGGTGCATCTTGATAAACCACTGGATGAGATGATCCAGATAGATGCATTATGACGTAGATTGCTGAACAGGGTACAGTGGAGTCTTGTCTAGAGACAAGATAAATTGGACTTAGCATGGGAGAGAAATGACAGACCTGATGATAGCAGGGATAACAATAACAGAGCTTTCAATGGTCATTTTAATAGCAGATTCAGAAAAGACAACAGAAGAAATAGGGAGAGGAATGATAGGCAGTGACCAGAGAACAGGAATTTTGAACCAAGAAATAAGCTATGGGGGCAAAATCAGGGAAACAATAGTAATAATTTTGAAAACAGAGGAAGTGGTCTGGTAAACTAAGAGCTGCCTCTTTCAGAGCCTGGCAAAATGGGGCAAATAGACATGGAGATTACAATCAGGCACTTTGTAGTAATTTCAGAAGGGGAACAGGCAGAACAAATAGGACATACAAAAATTTTGTACCCAGAACACATCCTGAAGTGAGTAGAATGACATTTGATATTGAATCTTAGGAAAGTTTTTTATCTGAAAACAAAGATAAACAAAAAACTAGAAATTTCTTTAACAGTAGTAATGCAGTAGTAGTTGTTGATAGTAATGAGAACAGATCTGATCTGAGTATGGTTTAGTGAGAATGTTGAGTACCTGTGCAATGAGTGAAAAAGCTGATACTGGTGCTGTGTGTGTGGAAGCTGATGTTCATGTGCTTGGCAATGGAAATGAAAATGACAGAGTAATTCCAGATGAAATTGCAGTAGATAATAGACAGGAAAATGAGGATGTGGTAGAACAGAGTAGTAACAGTGTTGAGGTTGTTGCAGAAGTGTGTGAAAAGAGAAATGAGTTTGGTGTTGAAAATAATATTAAGTGTGATAATAATGTTTCTGATGAGAATGCCTCAGATGATGATGATAATGATGTTAATGATGATATGTTACTTACAGAATTAGATGGGATGGTATATGTAGAAGTTAAAGTTGCTGATTTGATGCTGAATGATTTCGGAAATTCTGGTGTGTGTTCGAGTAATGAGTTAAAAACCAGTAGAGCAGTGCCTGACAGATTAATGTTACCAGTTGATGTTAGTGATGTTGTGTCTGAATGTGTTTGTGAAAATAGAAAAGAAGATCTAACTAGTAATAGAATACAAAGTGTAGTCAATGACTATAGTAGCAAATGTCAGTATGGTGATCAAAAGTGTAAGATCTTAAGTGAAATTTGTCAAAGAGTGTACTCAGGTGATAAAATTGCCATGAAAAATACGGAACAGTTTCCTGGTGGTAATATGATTAGTAAATGTGTAGAATCTGTAATAAAAGGTAGTGATTGTGATAAAGGGGTGAGTTTTCAGGATATAGCAGAGGATTTGTTATTTGAAAATGAAGTCAATGAAATGGGTAAAGAACTGGGAAATCCATATATTGTAGTACAGATTAATGATTGGGTAGGAAACTGTCTTCTGGATACAGGCAGCCCAATTACAGGAATATTGAGAGAGCCAAGAGACAGGATCAAAAATAATAAAAATTTCACAGAATTTCCAGTAACAGGGGTAAAGATAAAAGGGGCAACAGGAAAAAGCAGTAAGTTCATTACCAGACAAGTCTTACTTGAATTTAAGATTAATGATATACAATTTATACAAGGATGCTTAGTAATTGATGATTTGAATGAAAACTTTATACTAGGTGTGAACTGGATTGTTAAGGCTAAAGTAAATTCTATGTGGGGTGACATGAAAATAACATTTGTTGAACCAAAAAGTGGGATTCATGGGAAAACAAGTATTGTAATGGAAGATCCTGGTCTAAGTAGTCTGATGAGAAGGATGCAAAAGACTAACAGTGATAATTATTGTGAGGAAGGGGAAGAATTTGATATTGATGAGCATAGTGTTAATTATTACAGTAAACTAGATGTTAAAAAGGTATCTGTAACTGAAAGCAGAGAACAGGAGAGAGCTTGAAAATTTTTTGTGGGATTATAATGACACATTTGATAAAAAAACCTGGGAGAGTAAAAAGGTACCAATGTAGACTAAAATTGAAAGCTCATGAATCGTTTTCTGTAAAACTGTATGCTATCCCTATCTGTAAGAGAAAGGAGGTAGAAAGTGAACTTAAGAAAATGGAAAGGTGGAAAATAACAGAAAGAAATGGTTAAAATGGCTCTGAGCACTATGCGACTCAACTTCTGAGGTCATCAGTCACCTAGAACTTAGAACTAATTAAACCTAACTAACCGAAGGACATCACACACATCCATGCCCGAGGCAGGATTCGAACCTGCGACCGTAACGGTCACGCGGTTCCAGACTGAAGCACCTTTAACCGCACGGCCACACCGGCCGGCTAACAGAAAGAAGTTGTAGTTCTTACAATAACCCATTAGTGGTTGTTTCGAAATGAGATGGGGATATTTGTTTAGTGCTTGACTTTAGACAACTTAATAAATATTAGGAGAGAGAAACTGACTACCCTGAAAGTATAGATGACCTACTAAATAAGTTTGAATATGTGAAATATATGACTAGCCTTGACTTGACTTCTGGATTTCATCAGAATGAATTAGAAAGAGGTTCTAGAAAATACACTGCATTTTTGTTTAATGGAAAATGTTTTCAATATTGTGTTGTATGATTTGATTTAAATATACATGTGGCAGAATTTATTAAGGCATTGGACTTTATTTTGGGTAAAGAACTCATAGAAAAGTTAATAATTTACGTGGATGGCATTCTGACATCAAGTAAGACCTGGGAGGAACATATTCAAATTGTAAAGGAAATTGGAGAGAAAATGAGACAGGGGGCTATGACTTTGAAATCAGAAAAATGTAAGTTTGCAATGGAAGAATTGAAATTTCTTGGCCATTGCATAAATGAAATGGGGATTTTGCCTGATGGAGAAAAGATAGACGCCATCACAAAATTCATGAAACCAAGAAAAAAAAATTTAAAGCCTTATTTTGGATTAGTAAACTTCTATCAAAAATATATGAAATCAGAGGCACTTAATGCACGATGTTTGAACAACCTGTTAAGAAAAAATGCAGTGTGGGATTGGTCTGATGAGTGTCAGTTAGCTTTTGACAGAATTAAGAGAGAGTTGGCAGAAAGTGAAATCCTACATAGACCTGATTTACCTTACCCATTTTGTTCGAGGACATACAGTGTGATTATGGGCTGGGGGTACATTTATTCCAAGAGAAAGAAATTAACGGGAAAATTGAACATCATTCTATAATTCTATAGCATTTGCAAGCAGAACCTTACAAAAATATGAGAGAAATTACATGAGAACTGAAAAGGAACTTTTGGAAATTGTATGGGGATTCAAAAAATTTGAAAATTATTTGTTTGGGCATGAAGTCAAAGTTTATTCAGATCATAAAGCTTTAACTTACTTACAAGAGTGCTAACTGTATTGATGAGGGTGTTCGGGTTCGTTGCACTTATAATCATCCCCATTTAGCAGTAGTTCATTTATTAACATTAACACATACAGGGATCACAAAGAAATGACTGAACATGGTGGAACAGCCAAAGATAAGGCTTAGAGTCCAAAGATGAATGCATATAAATGTTGGTGTCGATTTCATAGGCGCCACAGTATCGTGGGACAATTACCAGGTGGTCAATGTTCTTACAACAGTTCAAATTCACAATTCATTTTATAAAGGGTAAGGAAAATGTCACTGCTGATGCCCTGTCAAGAATGCCAGTGGGGAATGGAAATAGTAATGAAAACAGTAGTCAGGAGAGAAAATTTAAAATTATTTATTTTAAAGATGCCAAAGAGGAAAGTGAAATTAGAAAAAACTGTAATCAATTGAGAAGATATCAAAATGGTGATGATCATTGGAATCTTGTTAAAAGTTACATAGGGAAGAAAGGTCATGATAAAATACAAGTGTACTACCAGGTCTTCAGAGGTATTCTATTTTATAGATACAGCACAGATAGTGATGCTTGGAAAGTTTGTTGGCCACATTCTCACATACGAGGGCAGTTCAGAAAGTAACCTCCGATTGGTCACAGTGCGGGTTGTGGGGGGAGTAGCGACGCCATCTGTGCGTTCACGCACTCAACAGGTCAGTCGGCATCAAGCCGTGGTCGAGTGAACGTCGTACCTGCGCTAGTTTAGTTTTTGTGGCAGTTTGAAATGTGTGCTGCAATAGAAAACCCCGCCAAATGTGAAGTGCGTGCTGTCATAAGGTTTTTTACAGCCAAAGGATATTCTGCAGCAGCTATTCATCGTGAGCTTTGTGCCGTGTACGGACCAAGAGTTATGAGTGAAGGAGTTGTCCATGAATGGGTACGTTTATTTAAAAGTGGACGAGAAAACGTTCATGATGAAGGAGGAGTGGTAGACCATCATTGGTGACTGACGAACT
Organism: Schistocerca serialis cubense; assembly: GCF_023864345.2. Classification (NCBI taxonomy): domain Eukaryota; kingdom Metazoa; phylum Arthropoda; class Insecta; order Orthoptera; family Acrididae; genus Schistocerca; species Schistocerca serialis. Next base: position 62,342,833 of record NC_064645.1, read on the forward strand.
CGTTCAGACAGTTGATGCAAAAGTTCGTGAAAATTGATGTTTCTCAATGTCGGAGTTGTCTACTGGTTTTCCACAGATTTCTAAGACTTTCTTGTACGAGATAGTGACAGGAAGATTGGGTTACCGTAAGTTCTGTGCGCGATGGGTGCCCAAAATTCTTACCGACCACCACAAAACTCAAAGAATGGCCTCTGCATTAGACTTTCTGTCATGTTATGAGGACGAAGGAGAACCATTGTTAAACAGAATCGTGACCGGTGACGAAACCTGGATTAAGTATGTGAACCCTGAGACAAAAGAACAATCAAAGATGTGGGCACATTCAAATTCGCCTACCAAACCAAGAAAAGCCTCGCAAGATTTTTCTGCCAGAAAACTGATGGCAACGGTGTTTTGGGATGCCAAAGGGGTGTTGTTGGTTGAATTCATGGAACGTGGTATGACCATTAATCAAGACGTGTACTGTGAAACAATAAAAAAGTTACGACGGGCTATACAGAACAAACGCTGTGGTATGCTGACTTCCGGTATCGTTTTTTGGCACGATAACGCCCGTCCTCACTCTGCTCGCAGAACGACGGCCCTTCTTGAGTCCTTCAAGTGGGACGTTATCAACCATCCACCTTACAGCCCAGACCTGGCGCCAAGTGATTATCACCTCTTCATGCATTTGAAGAAATGGCTCGGGTCACAGCGGTTTGATGACGACAAAGAGCTCAAAGATGCGGTCACAGGCTGGCTCCAGGCACAAGCAGGTGATTTTTATGCAGAAGGAATTTCAAAGCTTGTGAAGAGATACGATAAGTACCTCAATCGCTATGGAGACTATGTAGAAAAATAGTGCAAAGATGTAGTTGTAAGATGTATATATTAAAATATTTTTATTTAACTTGGTGTATTTTTTTAAATCAACCGGAGGTTACTTTCTGAACGGCCCTCGTAAATACTTTGATAAAGTACACACATGAAAGCTTCAGACACTGTGGCACATTGTAATGTATTCCAAAGATACAAGAGTGTATATATTTTCATAATATGTCTAGGAGAGTTAGGACCTTACTTGCCTGCTGTGATAGATGTCGAAGAACAAAAGTTAGTAATGAAAGCAACAAGCGACTCTTACAAAATGTGGTACCACATAAAGAGTTGGATATGGTAGGGATAGATTTGTATGGTCAACTTCTAAGAGTTACAGGGGGATTTCAGTATATTTTCATCAAAGTAGATTTGTTTTCGAATAATGTGAGATTTTATCCTTTAAAGAAAGCAACTAGTACGAAAATAGCTTCCACATTTGTGAAGGACTACTTCATTAAAGTGAGTACACCTCAGGCAACTTTATCTGTCAATGGGAGCCAGTTTATTTCTAAATTTTGGAAGGAATTTGTGGAAGGACATAACATCAGACATATCTTAATATTATCCTATTCACCTAAATGCAACTCAACTGAATGGTACATGAGGGAAATTGGTAGATTATGTAGAACTTACTGTAAGAAAGATCACACAAATTATTTATGTTATATTAATGAATTTGAAGACATTATGAATAGCCCACGACATGCCACCACAGGATACTCTCCTTACGAGATCATGTTTGACCAAAAACCACTTTACCTAATCAGAGAACTTATACAGTTTCCAGCTTGTAAAAATATAACAGCAGCTGAAAGAGAGGAGATAGTTAGAAGAACTATGAAAGATTATTATGAAAAAATAAAGAAATGGCATGACAAACAAATAAAAAACACAGAATTCAAAGTTGGGGATCCAGTTTTGACAAAAAGTTACACCAAATCTAAAGCACTAAATAGAGAAAAAAAGAAATTATTTGATATTTATATAGGACCATTTGAAATTGTTGAAAACCCACAACCAAATGCTTATAGACTTGTATATCCTAAGTCTAAAAGATTATTTGGATTCAGGAACGTTACACAGCTGAAATTATACAAACAGCCTTCATCACTCATATAACATAACAAGCATTGTCTTTCCTCAGGAGGTTACTAGCTCTTTTTACAATTTGGGGGTGGCGAACACAAGGCTCTGAGCTGGTGGGACTCTTTCCTTTTCAAATCACAGCCTGCCTTACTTTTCTGTACAAACTGACCCTCTTTCTCTTTCTGATTTGGACAAATAATTAGAGACTGGATGTCAAAAGTAACTGGTGCACATATCTCATACTAAGCCAGCTGCCTTTTTCTGGTTATCTGGATATGAGTGCATACTTTGGGCAGGTTTAATAATGTGTGGTTTAACAATACAACCAGAGTATGAATTTTGAGGAGAGTTGGTGTAATATTTACTTATGATGTCTGTACAGATATAATGAGGTTCTGTTACTTTACATTTTGGATATGATACTCTCGCTGTGATGATAATGTTGTACTCTCATTTTGCTGATGATTTTGTGAAAAGTTGAGAAAGTGTTTAGAGTTGGTGTGAAATTTACTTAAGATATCTGTGCTGTTATAGTGACATTCAATCAGTTTAAATCTGGGATGTGATTACAATTAGGTTAGATTGTTTGTAGTCTTATATATATGTTCTTATTTGGTTTGTCCTGTTACTATACCTATTATGCAAAAGTCACTGGATAGACGTTGATTTATTATCAAGTATGAAAATACTCTAAGTCATGATCTTGTCCTTAACATATATTAGATATACTGTATAGTAGGCAAAGACATGTTTATCAGAAATAAATTTATTATGTTTGTATTACTTAAATGGTTCCATCTGTGGAGCGTAAAGAAAATGGAATTTTATGTTGGAGATAGTGATTGAGACAATAGTGTTTCTGATTACCAGGATTTGAGATTCACACAGTTTTATTTTCATATTATTTCTACTGCTTTAATGACCATTATGATCAACCATTGGTAGTCTTATTTAATTATTCTTTTGCCATCTTAGTACTATAAAATAGGGATAATGTTTGCTACATGTCTGGTATCTGTATAAGTCATGCTATCTCCTTAGTATAGATACAAGGTGTTCTTTGTCACAATGTCTACAGCTCAGCTATCAACTTCATGTAATACAAAATGTTTGAGTTAGGTGCTGTTCAATATGACTGTATGTTACAGCAAGTCAATGCTTTTCAATATTTACAAATGTTATCTTACAATCTGATTCTTAATATAAACTGGTTAAATTTCTTCAATATCTTATTGAAAATACTCTGATGAGAAATACTGATTAATATGAATTGAGTAGCAAAGGAGAAATTTGAGGATTTGTATTCATGGTATAGTTATGTTCTTGCAAACATCTACTGCCAATTGAAGTATAGTTGATTCATTAATACATAACTGATGAGGAAATATATATTTACCATAACTTTAGAATGGCTGAACTAACCATTTCACTCCTACTGTTAACCGATTCATATGTAACCAGTGGTACTTTACCCTTCGCCTCAACCTATGTTGGAATTTACCTTACCTGTGCCCAGTTTTCCGATCTCTCAGATCTGATGATCTTGCATTATGTGAAATGTGGTGATGATGAACGAGAAATCTGTCAACTAGTTGTTGAGCAGTATGTATTCTGGAAGTAACCTGCTGATTCTCAATTTTCCATATTCAATTTACCAATGTAAATTGACTACATCTATGCTACGAGAACATGATGTCTTTGACAGTTGTTGTGAGCAAATACTTCTATCCATCTTTGTGGTTTCCTGATCTGAAATGTTCATGTCAATTCAGTTGCTCTAAAGTCTGAGTTCGACTTGTAAACAAATAAGGACATTTGGTCCTACTAATGGTACAGTCATTATGTCTATGTGTTTTTGAACAGTTTAAAACTGACAAAATTTTTCCATGAAAATAGATGTCTGAAAGGCTATCAATTACTGTTTCTTGTAAATTGCTTGACAACTATCTTTACATGATACGATGCACACTATAATCATCTGCTTAATCTAGTCTATCTAGACTTAATACAATGATATACTATTACATGCAATATAATCCTTTTTTAATCACCTATTGTCAATGTATTCTCAAACTTATGAGTGTTTATTCATAAGCGCTGCTGTTTGAAATTTCTTCTACCTCTACTTAACACGATGATAAACTGTCATGTGCAACATGGTTCTCAGTAACCACTTATTATCAATGCTCTATTACTTTCAAAACAAATATATTTACTTTAATTAGATCTACAGCTTACAGGCACAAAATTAGAACTGGTGGCGTATTGACATATATTATACCATGATGTGCTGTCGATGCAATCTACCTTCCTGTAATCATAAAGACATGAAATATGTCCTTGAACTTAATGTAAGACATATGAAGGGCTTATTTCAATAATGGTACAGGTCCACTTTTGTTCATTCTGAGATACAGAGTCCCGAAGTTAAAAGAGCGCTGAAAAACCTGCACTTGAGATACCAGAAATTTTCAAGAATATATACTCGAATCCCCCCCATGAACAATGGACCTTGCCGTTGGTGGGGAGGCTTGCGTGCCTCAGCGATACAGATGGCCGTACCGTAGGTGCAACCACAATGGAGGGGTATCTGTTGAGAGGCCAGACAAACATGTGGTTCCTGAAGAGGGGCAGCAGCCTTTTCAGTAGTTGCAGGGGCAACAGTCTGGATGATTGACTGATCTGGCCTTGTAACATTAACCAAAACAGCGTTGCTGTGCTGGTACTGCGAACGGCTGAAAGCAAGGGGAAACTACAGCCGTAATTTTTCCCGAGGACATGCAGCTTTACTGTATGATTAAATGATGATGGCGTCCTTTTGGGTAAAATATTCCGGAGGAAAAATAGTCCCCCATTCGGATCTCCGGGCGGGGGCTACCCAGGAGGACGTCGTTATCAGGAGAAAGAAAACTGGCGTTCTAAGGATCGGAGCGTGGAATGTCAGATCCCTTAATCGGGTAGGTAGGTTACAAAATTTGAAAAGGGAAATGGATAGGTTAAAGTTAGATATAGTGGGAATTAGTGAAGTTCGGTGGCAGGAGGAACAAGACTTTTGGTCCGGTGAATACAGGGTTATAAATACAAAATCAAATAGGGGTAATGCTGGAGTCGGTTTAATAATGAATAAAAAAATAGGAGTGCGGGTTAGCTACTACAAACAGCATAGTGAATGCATTATTGTGGCCAAGATAGTCACAAAGCCCATGCCTACTACAGTAGTACAAGTTTATATGCCAACTAGCTCTGCAGATGATGAAGAAATAGATGAAATGTATGATGAGATAAAAGAAATTATTCAGGTAGTGAAGGGAGACGAAAATTTAATAGTAATGGGTGACTGGAATTCGTCAGTAGGAAAAGGGAGAGAAGGAAACATAGTAGGTGAATATGGATTGGGGGGAAGGAATGAAAGAGGAAGCTGCCTTGTTGAATTTTGCACAGAGCATAACTTAATCATAGCTAACACTTGGTTCAAGAATCATAAAAGAAGGTTGTATACCTGGAAGAATCCTGGAGATACTAAAAGGTATCAGATAGATTATATAATAGTAAGACAGAGATTTAGGAACCAGGTTTTAAATTGTAAGACATTTCCTGGTGCAGATGTGGATTCTGACCACAATCTATTGGTTATGAACTGCAGATTGAAACTGAAGAAACTGCAAAAAGGTGGGAATTTAAGGAGATGGGACCTGGATAAACTGAAAGAACCAGAGGTTGTAGAGAGTTTCAGGGAGAGCATAAGGGAACAATTGACAGGAATGGGGGAAAGAAATACAGTAGGAGAAGAATGGGTAGCTCTGAGGGATGAAGTAGTGAAGGCAGCAGACGATCAAGTAGGTAAAAAGACAAGGGCTAATAGAAATCCTTGGGTAACAGAAGAAATATTGAATTTAATTGATGAAAGGAGAAAATATAAAAATGCAGTAAATGAAGCAGGCAAAAAGGAATACAAACGTCTCAAAAATGACATCGACAGGAAGTGCAAAATGGCTAAGCAGGGATGACTAGAGGACAAATGTAAGGATGTAGAGGCTTGTCGCACTAGGGGTAAGATAGATACTGCCTACAGGAAAATTAAAGAGACCTTTGGAGAGAAGAGAACCACTTGTATGAATATCAAGAGCTCAGATGGCAACCCAGTTCTAAGCAAAGAAGGGAAGGCAGAAAGGTGGAAGGAGTATATAGAGGGTTTATACAAGGACAATGTACTTGAGGACAATATTATGAAAATGGAAGAGGATGTAGATGAAGATGAAATGCGAGATAAGATACTGCATGAAGAGTTTGACAGAGCACTGAAAGACCTGAGTCAAAACAAGGCCCCGGGAGTAGACAAAATTCCATTAGAACTACTGATGGCCTCGGGAGAGCCATTCATGACAAAACTTTACCATTTGGTGAGCACGATGTATGAGACAGGCAAAATACCCTCAGACTTCAAGAAGAATATAATAATTCCAATCCCAAAGAAAGCAGGTGTTGACAGATGTGAAAATTACCGAACTATCAGTTTAATAAGTCACAGCTGCAAAATACTAATGCGAATTCTTTACAGACGAATGGAAAAACTGGTAGAAGCTGACCTTGGGGAAGATCAGTTTGGATTCCGTAGAAATGTTGGAACACGTGAGGAAATACTGACCTTACGACTTATCTTAGAAGAAAGATTAAGAAAAGGCAAACCTACGTTTCTAGCATTTGAAGACTTAGAGAAAGCTTTTGACAATGTTAACTGGAATACTCTCCTTCAAATTCTGAAGGTGGCAGGGGTAAAATACAGAGAGCAAAAGGCTATTTACAATTTGTACAGAAACCAGATGGCAGTTATAAGAGTCAAGAGGCATGAAAGGGAAGCAGTGGTTGGGAAAGGAGTGAGACAGGGTTGTAGCCTCTCCCCGATGTTATTCAATCTATATATTGAGCAAGCAGTAAAGGAAACAAAAGAAAAATTCGGAGTAGGTATTAAAATTCATGGACAAGAAGTAAAAACTTTGAGGTTCGCCGATGACATTGTAATTCTGCCAGAGACAGCAAAGGACTTGGAAGAGCAGTTGAACGGAGTGGACAGTGTCTTGAAAGGAGGATATAAGATGAACATCAACAAAAGCAAAACGAGGATAATGGAATGAAGTCTAATTAAGTCGGGTGATGCTGAAGGAATTAGATTAGGAAATGAGACACTTAAAGTAGTAAAGGAGTTTTGCTATTTAGGGAGTAAAATAACTGATGATGGTCGAAGTAGAGAGGATATAAAATGTAGACTGGCAATGGCAAGGAAAGCGTTTCTGAAGAAGAGAAATTTGTTAACATCGAGTATAGATTTAAGTGTCAGGAAGTCGTTTCTGAAAGTATTTGTATGGAGTGTAGCCATGTATAGAAGTGAAACATGGACGATAACTAGTTTGGACAAGTAGAGAATAGAAGCTTTCGAAATGTGGTGCTACAGAAGAATGCTGAAGATAAGGTGGGTAGATCATGTAACTAATGAGGAGGTATTGAATAGGATTGGGGAGAAGAGAAGTTTGTGGCACAACTTGACCAGAAGAAGGGATCGGTTGGTAGGACATGTTTTGAGGCATCAAGGGATCACAAATTTAGCATTGGAGGGCACCGTGGAGGGTAAAAATCGTAGAGGGAGACCAAGAGATGAATACACTAAACAGATTCAGAAGGATGTAGGTTGCAGTAGGTACTGGGAGATGTAGAAGCTTGCACAGGATAAAGTAGCATGGAGAGCTGCATCAAACCAGTCTCAGGACTGAAGACCACAACAACAACAACATACTCAAATCTGCATTGAGATACCAGAAATATTCAAGTGTGTATACTTGAACTGTTGTTGTCTCTCAACTGCAGGTTTTCAGTGCTCTTTTAACTTTGGGACTCTGTATCTCAGAATGAACAAAAATGGACTTGTACCGCTATTGAAATAAGCCCTTCATATACGCCTTGTGAATTGGAAAGAGAACTTATATATCACTTGGCTGAGGTTCCAATAACTTTAATTTTATATCTCAGAACTGTCTTAAGTATTTTACATAATGTGAACATTGTAACACTTGCACGATCTGCCCAATGAGGCAGTTGACTTTGTTTATATATTGATATGAGATATGCTGTAATTCGATGCATTTGGCTACCTTATTTCTATATTTTCATGTTGATGTAGTGATTTATGTTTTAGCAGCAACAGATATCAGAGGAAAACGGTAATCCTGTACCTCATGTTTATGTCTCAGATATATCACAGGTTTCAATATTTCATGTTTATGTAATAGATTATGTTTGATCAAACCCAGATACTGAGGTACTGCTTATAAGTCTGCTGGTAAGATCTAGTATTTTTTACTTGGATTAACCAATACAGTATTATATATGTCATTTACTCTGCCCTCCAAATGCTAATTGTTCATCCTTCATTGATCAGTCAATAGGGAGTTTTGGGGTTAATTTTCGGGGAATGAGAATATGAAGCTGTGGTAAGTCCATTCTGCAGGGAATGCCGAACACTCTACTCCCTCTGGTGCCACAGTGAAGTACTGGAACAGTGGGGGTCCTTGGTAGGGGGGTTTTCTGTGTTTGGGGACTATCATCTTTTCTTCTTCAACACCAACAATCCGAACCTTCTATTTCATTTCTTACGTCTCATTAGAGTACCAAGCTATCCTTCCCTCTGTCCACATGCATATGTCTCTATTGCTGAGACTCTTCTAATTTACTGTGTCAGCTTTATTAAGTGACGAAAGCCTATTTTATAGGAGGATCCAGGGAACAAGCTAGCATTTCTGCACGATCAAAGGCAGAGCCACGTGTGACAGCACTCACGTGATTTACCAACTGACCTGCCTACACTGTGACGCATTCTATGTGGGAATGACCAGCAACAAACTGTCCATTCGCATGAATGGACATAGGCAGACAGTGTTTGTTGGTAATGAGGATCACCCTGTGGCTAAACATGCCTTGGTGCACGGCCAGCACATCTTGGCACAGTGTTACACCGTCCGGGTTATCTGGATACTTCCCACTAACACCAACCTATCCAAACTCCGGAGATGGGAACTTGCTCTTCAATATATCCTCTCTTCCCGTTATCCACCAGGCCTCAATCTCCGCTAATTTCGAGTTGCCGCCACTCATACCTCACCCGTCCTTTTTTCCCCCTAAGGTAAGTCTTTCCGCTCCCGGGATTGGAGTGACTCCTTACCCTCTCCCTTAAAACCCAAATCCTTTCATCTTTCCTTCTCCTTCCCTCTTTCCTGACGAAGCAACCGTTGGTTGCGAAAGCTAGTATTTTGTGTGTATGTTTGTGTTTGTTTGTGTGTCTATCGACGTGCCAGCGCTTTCGTTTGTTAAGTCACATCATCTTTGTTTTTTTATATATATAATAGAGGGAAACATTCCACACAGGAAAAATATATTTAAAAACAAAGATGATGTGACTTATCATACGAAAGCGCTGGCAGGTCGATAGAAACACAAACAGACACATACATACACACAAAATTCAAGCTTTCGCAACAAACTGTTGCCTCATCAGGAAAGAGGGAAGGAGAGGGAAAGACGAAAGGAAGTGGGTTTTAAGGGAGAGGGTAAGGAGTCATTCCAATCCCGGGAGCAGGTAAGGTAAGTCTTTCTGCTCCCGGGATTGGAATGACTCCTTACCCTCTCCCTTAAAACCCACTTCCTTTCGTATTTCCCTCTCCTTCCCTCTTTCCTGATGAGGCAACAGTTTGTTGCGAAAGCTTGAATTTTGTGTGTATGTATGTGTTTCTATCGACCTGCCAGCGCTTTCGTATCGTAAGTCACATCATCTTTGTTTTTTTAATATATATATATATATATATATATATATATATATATATATATATACTAGAATGCATAACATTACTGTAACAAAGATGAAATATCAGTTATTATAAATGTTTAGATAGTATAAATTCTAGAGCTAGTAAATGTTACTAAATTAAATAGTGCTGTTTCTGTATGTTAAATGGATAAAGTGGTTTTTAAAAGTAATTTTATCATAAAACCACCCTAGTATGTTTAAAATCTACCATAGTTCCGACTAGCCAATAGAGGGTACTCAAAACCACCAGATTTAGTACATAAATCCAAACAGCATGTAAAACTGACCAATATGAGTATACATTCCATAGAATGTACAGGAAAGAGGAAATACTACAACCTATAACATGTCATGCGCATTTCCTGATTTCTATAAACTCCGAGAAGTACATCAATTAATAAGTCTAAAAGCAAAGGAATTTGCACAATTGGCCAAAAACTGAAATGATGAGTTTTGAAAACAATCGTCTTAGGTTCGATGATGTTAGCTACAAATTGGGATCCTCGTACCTATATCAGGAGAATCCACAGATATGTATTATCAAATGAAGAGCAATGTTTGACAATAGATGGGTATGTCCTGTTTCGGAACACACATGCAATAAAGAAGGGATTAATGATATCAACCCCCTCATCTAAAGAGGAAACAAGAAGAACAGAAACATCAGGAAAGCAGGACAGAGAGAAGTAAGATTATTTAATTGGATAGATAAAAAATATCCTCACCAAACGGTGGCAGAACACATACACACACATAAAAGATTGTTGTAAGCTTTTAGAGCCAGAGGCTTCTTCTTCAGGCAGAAGAGTTGAAGGGGAATGAAGAAGGGTGATGCAAAGGGACTGGAGAGGTCTAGGAAAAGGGGTAGATTTTGGGAAAGTTACCCAGAGCCGTGGGTCAGGGGAGACTTACCGTATGGGGTGAGAAGGAAAGACTGATTGTTGGGGACAGAATCAGATGGGATTTGAAAACCTGTGAGCTTAAATGTGGAAGACAGGGTAATATTCATGAGTTAATATGAGTGAAAAGCTAATTGCATTGTAAGTAACAGTTGTGGGAGGGGGGTGGGGGGTGGTAGGGGGGTAAAAATCTAATGGAAAGAAAATGGAAGATGTAGAAAACTAAAATGGAATGAAGCAAAGAGTAGGTACAGTGAAGGAATGCTGAGATGGAAGAAATTTATGTAAATTAAGTCCAGGCAGGTGGCGAGAACCAAGAACATTTTGTAGTGGTAGTTCCCACTAAGAAACTGGGGGAGGAATCCAGATGGTGTGTGTGGTGAAAGAAGCGCAGTGGTCACAAATTTCTTGTATAGCATGCTCGGCAACAGGATACTGCGAGTTGCCAGTATACACCCTCTACCTACGCCCATTCATCCTAGTTGATAATGTGGTGGTAGTCATGCCAATGTAGAAGGCTGAACAGTGTTCACATATAGCTGGTATATGACGCGTCGTTTCCCAGGCGACTCTTCCTTTGATTGTATATGTTTTGCCAGTTACAAGGCTATTATAGATGTTGTAGGAGGCTGCATAGGACAAGTCTTTCAGCAGGGATGGTCACAGGGGTTGGATCCATAGAGTAGGGAGATGGGTGCAGAAGGAACTTAAGGTTTGACAAAAATGCAGTGGAGACTGGGAGGGTGACGGAGAACTACTCTAGGTGTGGTGAGCAAACTTTCAGACAGAATGGATCTCATTTCAGGACAAGATTTTAGGAAGTCATGGCCCTGTGGGAGTATCTGATTAATGCAATCCAGACCAGTATAATACTGAGCTGTTTTGTGGAGGGATCAGCAGTACCAGGATTGTAAGTGATGGCCCACAAGATCTGCATTTTAACTAGGCTAGTGGGGTCATTATGTGCAGTGAAGGCTGAAGTGAGAATGATGGTGTATTGCTGTAAAGAGTCTGCATCCGAACAAACATGTTTGCCTCTGATGCCGAGGCTGGATGGGAAGGAATGTTTGACAAGGAAAGTATGGCAACTGTCAAAATGAAAGTACTGTTGTTTGTTGGTAGGTTTAATGTGAAGAGAAGTGTGTACTTGGCCTTTGGTGAGAACAAGGACAACATCAAGGAAAGTGCTTGTCTGGCTGAAACATAATTTTCATGTAATTGGCTTAATACGAACTGACTTCTTTGAATACCAACCCATTGGTGAGGCAACCTATCTTTTTGGTTATTACTTTATGTCTGTTGTTGAAGACTACTAAAGTAAAGATCATATTGTAAGGAAAAATATTTCCAAAGTAAATACTGGGCTCTGCTGCTGTCTGCGTGATACTTTTTGCTAATGCCAATCTGCCATTTTAATTTATTTAGTGCTGACAGTGACATGGCCTTCTACATCTTTCCACAATGGTCTACTTAAGCAACTGTTACCCCTACTTAATTTGCTATGGGATGAGTTTGTTAATCTGTTAATGGGAATCTTAGAGTTCTATTGTGTTTTATTTGTCTCTTTGTCCCTGACCTTTTCAGCCTCACTACAAATCGTTGCAAGATCACATATAACTTGAGTAACAAGTATTTTACAAAAAGTGATTATATTGCACTGATAGATGATCATACTGCATTCTGTATTGCTGACTCTTTTCATTAATCCTGTGCAAGAGGTGTGGCCTGAAGTTAATTTTACTTTGGTTCAATATATGTCTACACAGATTAGGGTTTCCTTCACTCTCATAACAACGATGACAGCTGTATCAATCCCTAAACTGTCAACAATCCCGCATGTTGGGAATGCTTTATCCATCAATCACAGCATGGGTTACCAGATGTCCATATGTCATCAAAGTTTGCCACTACAATATATAGTTTTGTGTGTCTGTCTGTTATGCATGAAGGAAAGGCTAATCCTTGGACCCTGCCTGGAAGTGCTCATGCCACATGAAATTCCTTGGATAGAAATTTGAAGTTATATTTGAAGTATGTTTATGATTAGGTTCTGTTTCAAACCTGATACAATACCTGCAATTGACCATAACTAATCTATTGGTTTCATGGAGAAGTAATATTTTGCTTAGTCCATGTTTTAATTTTGTCACTGCCTGCAAAACCTGTAGCACTGTCCAATAATACACAAGTATCATTTCATAATCCTCATCTGACATGGATTTTTAAGGGAGATCTGCAGTGCTAGAGTAAAATGAGTCATGTATTTATCCTTCTCAAGATTAATATTCCAGTCTTCTGTCAGAACATTTCGAATAGGCATTCAACATAAATTCAAACAATCGATTACAGATACCAGATGGATGAACACTGAACATCCAGAAAGGAGACATTTGTATGTTTCACCATGACATCGCAGATAGCAATAACTATTACTCCTTTAAGACTATTGCACATTGATTTTATACTTTTATGCACAACTGTGCTGGAGAATTTGGTAAACAATTTTTTCATGCTACCATGAACAAGTGTGGTTCCTGGTAATCTTATCTGAGGGTAACAACCTCAGTTAACCGTGCTATTACAAACGTTTTCTTCATCATTGAAAGATAGAATGCAGCTGTGGACCACTTGCAATGGGTGTGTGTCAGTGAGTGGAGCTGAGCCACGCATTCTTGTGTCATGATAAGAGGCGCATTGCACCATAGCCTCGCACTATATGCTGCTAATAAATGCTGTCTGCTTTTTTCTTAAGAACCTACAACTATTAAAATTTCTGTGCATTAATATACTAGAAGCTCATTGCTGTACCCCTTACTGATGCAATGAGTCTTAAGTGCCAGTCACCATTCCTCTCCTACTTCATTGGAAGAATTTTGAAACTATGAAGAGACCCTATGTAGCCAGAACATCAGGTAGCCTGTAGGTTGGTCCATGCTATGGGCTTGCAGTACCCTCATTTGACCCCCCTTGCAGGAGGGCCATCTGCTGCATGTTTAGATAAACGCCACGCTGTGCAGCTGCACTGATGAGGGTCAGATGGCACCTCTTTCAGGAAGAGACCAACTGTGTTTTTCTGTGCTGAACACTCATATCCAGTCCTCTGGTGCCAAACCCTAAGGCCTGGTGACGGGCGCTGTGTGATTCCCACATTAACACAACAGTACTGATCCTCTAAACCAACACAGTATTAAAGCAAGCACTAGAAAAGTTCCAGTTACTTGCAATGATGGGGGTACTACTTACTGTAACTTCTTATCAACCAAATAAAATGGTTTTGTAAAAAACATTCCATTGCCTCTTAGTGAAATGCTCATAACAAGACATAGGGTGCAGATACATTCCACCATCACGTGGACTAACCCTATTCATGTTCATAGATCCATATTTTGCTACCTGATGCAGGACAATGCCTGAGAGTTTGCATGAATTAGACCAAGTGTGAGTATATGCACTACTGCCTCTATAGTGAGGGCGAGACTGCACTGGGATGTGTACTTTTGTTCGGGCTACCTCAGCAGACAATTAGCTGACTTTAAGTTGCAAATTCTTCCCCACACTGCCTAGTCAAACTAGAATGAAAACATTTATAATAGATACAACTATGATCCAGTTATTTAATAAATGAAACAAAGTAAGCCACCAACACAAATTGTGACAAAATTTCTTGCTGTATATTTGTCTGACGAATGCACTACACTTTTCAAATGATATCTCTAATCCATCAATGATCACCTAATTTATTAAGCATGAAGCTACTGGCCTCAGGTGGATGTTCATTACAGCATGGAAATGTAGGACATTGCAGCTAGGTCTGATTGGTGTAAACAGAGAAACCATGAAAATATTCAATGAGGACTGGAATATGACAGAAATCACTGACTAAGGAGTTAAGCTATACATTAAATTGGTAGTACCAATGACTTAATCAGTTTATTAAGAGAAGGCACTTGAAAAGCAGTAAATGCATAGAAGTTATACCAACAGTTTCTTAGAAGCAGTGCACAAAAGGTAACACTGAATCTTACACTAACTTACGTGATGGTAGGGCACAAACCATTCCATATGTGTGAGCTACACATTTATCGTACCTTCACTATCAAACAATGGAAAATCCAGGATGGAATGTAACAATATTATGAGAAGGAAAGTTGCTACCCACCATATAGCAGAGATGCTGAGTCGCAGATAGGCACATCTATTGTTGATGAAGGCCTTAACAGCTAAAAACTTTATTTATTTGTGACATTTTTTTTGGTGTGCCTGTCTGCAGCTCAGACTTCCACTATATGGTGGGTACCTTCAGTATTGTAGGATGAATAAGAGTTAGTAATAATGGTTCATCTGAAACTAATGATGAGGCACTAACTGCTCTGCTCTAGTTACTGAAAATGCATGTTATTTTTATATATTTATCTTGTACTAATGTAAGATTGCTGAGCCCTGAACTATTATTTTGTGGGTGATCTTGATGCATTTTGCACAATGTACTTCTTGATCATTAAGGATAAAATGATGACAGCCCTCTCCTCTGGGCTTAGCTCCAGCTAGTAGGCTATGAGTTGTAGTATACTTTTTCATCATGCTACGTATGTCTGCCTCCTTCACATGGTGGTAGCATTACCACCTACTACACAGGGAGCACGGGTTTGATTCCTGGCAGGGGGACTGGGTGTAGTGTGTCTTTCATCATCATTTTCATCATCATTGACTCTCAAGTTGCTGATGTGGCATCACCTAAAGAGGACTTGCAATACAGCAGCTGAACTCCATTGAATGGGGCCTCCCAGCCAACAATGCCATTGATCATTTCATTTCATTCTAAGTATATCACTAAGAATGAAAAGTTAGGTTTCATGTATGAGCCATGTCTGGGAAGTAGGTACCATTTCGTTCTACTGGCACTGCACCACTAGTGTTGCAGTTCGCTATTTATTTATGACTGTTCAAAAGTTTATCTCTGAACCCAGTGACTGTGAAGTGCATTTCTTAATACGGATTTGTAATGCACAAAACATTAAGCTGAAATTCATTGTCAACATGTAGAGATTTATGATGAGAATCTAAGAACTGATGAAATGGTGAGAAAGTGAGTGAGACAATTCAATGATGGAAACTAACATTAATCACAAAGCATGAAGATATTGGCCTTCTGTTGTTCTGAAGATTTGGTTGAGAAAGTGAATGAGAAAATTTGTGAAAACAGGCAGTTCACAATAAGAAGGCTTTTTGGTGAGTTTTTACAAATTTCAAGAACTGTTTAGCATGAGATTGTCGCAAACCACATAAATTTTCACAGATTGTGTTCCCGTCAGCTTCTGAAAATGCTTACGGGTATCCACAACACGAAACAACTTGGCAGTTCTTTGACATCCCTTACCTGATGAAGTAATGAGGAAAATGAATTCTTAAAATAATTGCAATTGGTGATGAAACTTGGGTTTGTCATGCTACTCCAGCCCCAAACCAACAGTTGATTGAATGGAGGCACTCACGATCCCCCCAAAATAACAATTCAAAACAATGTTATCAGCACAAAAAGTCATGTGCACTGTGTTCTGGGACAGACAGTTCCTTGTCAGGGATGAAACCATCAATGTGGTACAATACTGTGAACCATTGAGAAAACTTCAGCATGGAATTCAAAACAAAAGGCACTGAATGCACAGTCAATCCAGTGTGTTGCTTCTTGATAATGCATGTCCTCATTCTGCTGGTGTCACTCAAAATCTTTAAAGATGTTGTTGGGAGCAGTTCTGTCACAGCCCCAATCCTACACCTTCTGACCACCACTTCTTCCTCAACTTGAAGCATGATTTTGGAGGAAGGTACTTCGACAGTGACGACGACACAAAAAATAGTGTTCAGCAGTGACTATCTTCATTGGCAGCATCTTCTGGGAAGAAGATCGAGAAAAGTTGGTTTCCTACTATGACAAATGTATAGATAATGGTTGCAACTATACAGAAAAATAGTTTAAGAACTGCTCTTTTCTGCAAAAATAAATTTTGGTTTAAAAAACAATTTATGAATTTTTGTTTCCAAAATTGTACTTACTTTCTGGACATACGTCTTAAGTTAGTAAATATAATGTAGATTACTTGATGATAGTAGCCACAGTGAATCATTTCCTGTTTCTTTAATTAAAATACTGGGGAACTTATATTCAAAATAATTCAAGATAGTATTCCTCCTGATTGTTGTTTTGCCTCTTCCACTGTGAATAGTTAAGTGACTGCTATTTCACACTCATTTGGGAAAAGTACTTGTTGTGCACACTACAGTGGTATATGCTATCCTTCTATTCTGGTACTACGAAATATATTCTCATGTGTCATGTCACACTATCCCCTTAACAGTCATCGCAATCTTATGGCAACCATTCATATGTGTAATGGCGATCTAGACAGGTTGTTCCATGAGATCTGG
This sequence comes from Schistocerca serialis cubense, assembly GCF_023864345.2. Classification (NCBI taxonomy): domain Eukaryota; kingdom Metazoa; phylum Arthropoda; class Insecta; order Orthoptera; family Acrididae; genus Schistocerca; species Schistocerca serialis. The sequence goes on from NC_064645.1 coordinate 62,359,954, forward strand.
CATTAGTTACCTAACTCAATATTCAAGACCTCCTCAGGGGACACTGCCTTAACATAGCACTGTCCATGCAGTGAAGGAGGTTTGCGTGCTCCAGATCCAGAGGGACAGGCCAAAGGGGAGGAGCCAGACAAAGTGTGTCCCACAACAACCTATCACTCCCCTTTCCTATCCCAAACCTGTCCTCACCATTTCCTTTTCCTGTCATTCTCTGGTATATGTAAAAAAGGGCAGAAAGACCTCTGTAGGCGTGGAGAAGCCAACATTTCTACGGGAGAAAACTCCGAATGAACAGTCCTGGTCCTCCAGGTTGGGGGTTGGTGATGAGCTACCAACCCGACCTGGAAAGAATAATCACTGGTACGAGCATCACAGAAGAGCCTCGGATAGGACTGATCTCTGTAAAATGCCCTAAGCAAGAACAAGGACTATGGAAGGAAATACAACTAAGGGCCTGGAAAATCAGGAGCCTATACAAAATAAATTTGTCAGACTGGTAGAGGTATGCCTAAATGACACAAAACTTAAGGTTAAGACAGCCAATAAAATGACAGAAAGCTTCTAAGTTGTAACAGGATTACAACAAGGAGATGGGCTATCACCTGTCCTCTTCAACCTGGCACTTAGAAGGTAATGTGGGATTTCAATAAGGAAATCTTCCAGAGCATTCAGATTGGCAATGAACACATTACGTATCTGGACTATGCAGACAGCATTGTACTATTAGCATTCACACAAGAAGTAACCACACCTTGAAGTTATTGGCTGCTAGGATTGGTCTACAGATTAGCTCTGAAAAGACTGAGTTTATGACAGTAGGAACAAAGATGCAAAACTCTCAAGATTTAATTGTGAACAGCACCAGGTGTAAACATGTGAAAGAGTTCAAATATCTAGGATCAATTTTTACAGAAGTAACATCAACTGAAGCAGAGATAAAAGCATGACTGCAGGCGGGAAACAGATGCTATCACTCTCTAGACCCTATATTGAAATGTAGAAGTGTCTCTCAACAACTAAAGCTATGGTTGTATAAGACATTAATAATGCCAGTAGTACTTTATGGTTCTCTAACCTGGAGCACTCGAAAACAAGACCTTAATCAACTGCTTACATTTGAAAGGAAGATTCTCAGGAAAATATTTGGACCCATCCAAGATCAGGCTACTGGAGAATGGAGAAGATGCCATAACACTGAATTAGAAGAGCTGTATGAGGAGCCTAGCATCTTGAGAGTGATGAGAAGCAAAAGACTGCAATGGGCTGGACATGTAGTTAGAATGGAGGCCACAAGGAGGCCTAAAATCACGATGGACTTGATCACATCAGACAGCAGATCATTAGGAAGACCTAGAAAGATGTGGATCAATGGAATGAGAGAAGCCTTTTTGCAGCTGGGAGTCACGGGAAACTGGAGACAGATAGCACAAGACAGAGATGGATGGAGAACTCTAAATGTAGTGGCATGCAGTCCACTGGTCCTGCTCATGTGAATGAATGATGAACAATTATTATCAAGTGGAATAATCCTGTCACTACCCTGGAGCTGTGGACAGAGATATGAAAGTTACTTCATTGTACTACAGCAGTGGCCTTTTTTTAACATGGTAACCTGCTAACTAATTTGTGTAAAGATGTTCATTCTTACTCACAGTAAGGAACAGATGATTTCTTATACAACTGAAAACGCATGATATGCAGTCAACTCATATTGCAGTGAGATCCCAGTGATTGTCTGTACTTGCATGTTGTTGCAGTTAATTTTTGTAACTCATACTGGTTTCCTAAAAAATGTCATGCAATAGAGGGTTATCACAGCAACTTACAATGGTAAACATACGGGATGACTATGGAAGTATTTTGGAAAATATCTAAACAAAAACAGGTTTGGAAAAATCCAGTATCTCACGTGGACAAACTAAAAATACTCAGCCGTTTACCAGCACATCTCAAGGAAAAATTAATCATAATATCTGAGAATGATGTAGAATACTTTTTATTCATTCTGGATTTGAGTGATCTGATTTACGAAGAAGTTAAGTTGCAATCCCATTCAATAACATATGCAATGGTAACATCCATGAAATAGTGTTCTGCAAAATAGTAATGGTGGAAGCAACCTAAATGTTGGCATCCATACCACATGCATAATGATAATCGCACAGAAGGTAACTATGGTAACTGGGGAAACCAAGGACACAAATGAGGTTTTAAAGGAAACCGCAACCATAATTGCAACAGACCAGGATATACGGAACAGAGAGGTTTTGAGCAACAGATTCAAAATGTAACCCCAGTGTGCAGTAATAATCAATACAATAATTGGCAAGAGCTGATCAATGGTTGACTGCCAAGCAGTCCTCCTCCTGGTAGCTACAACCAGTTGAACAGCAATTATGTATCGGGTGGAGATCATGGTCAAAGAGAATTTAATTCACAGTCATAGCAAGACACAAATTGGCAAAGTTACGAGTTAAGACAACACTGTGCATATGGTGGAGGTTACCAAAGATGAACAGATTACAGCCCCTCCCCCCCTCCCCCCCTCTCCAGACTAATCTGGAAATCTAAAACAGTTCACAATGGGCATACAGGGAGCAGAAGGGAGTCTGTACAGGTGCTAATAAATGTCAGGATAGCTGATAGCACTGGATACAGGTACATTGACAAATCCAATCTCAAAAGGTTTCTTTAACAAATTCCAAAAGTGAACACACATACTAGCCTTCCCTGTGCAGAACTGTCATATCTTGACTGCAGTAGAGAACAAATCCAAAGGGGTGAAGCTTCAAGCATTAGTACCAATTTTAAGCAAAAAATTTTCTTTAAAATGCGTTTTTCTGGTGGTAAAAGCTTGTAGTTAATTGTCTTATTAGTATGGATAACTTCTGACACTACGAGGTACAGAGTCACATAGAGTGGGAAAGTGTTTCTCTACAATTAATGAGCAAAGGCTACCAGTGGATTTCATCAGAACAAGTAAAATAGAAAACAAACCTGTGCCAGATACAGACATTAAGAGTCCAGTCGTCTTATTTGGGTGTATTGTTCCACAATGCACAAAAGATGAACCACTACACTGAAGAAGTATGGATCTAGGACTAGTACAAGCAAAGGTAAATGAATTAGTTTGTTTGTTGGAAGATGAGAAAGAGGAACTACAGGAATTAGCACTTTGATATGCACATGCACTTCAAACATGCCCAGTAATCATAAAACATTGCACCTATAAAATGGACATTTACCCATGCAAAACATTCTGTCTTTCATCATATCCCATACCCTGGCCCAGGAAGGAGGCAGTGAGGAAGGAAATGGGACGATAGATTGGGGAGTCATACAATGCACAAATTTGCCATCCTATTATAGCTATAGCCAAATCCAATGGTAGTGTCAGGTTTGTACTCAAAGCAGGGAACATAAAGATGATTGTTCCTGTTAGGACATGTACCAGCAACTCAGAAAAACAATTACTACAGGTTCAGAAAAACCAATGCCTTATCATTCCTTTAAAGGAATCATATTGGCAGATAACATTCCATGAAGGCAGTAAGAAGTACCAGCCTTTGAACATGGAGGCAGAAGCTATGAATTTTGTGTCTTGCCTTTCAAATTAGATATGAGCACAAGTGTCCTCATTTCCACGTTAGAATAAGTTTTAGGTCCAGAATAACTTAATGAAGTCAGTGTCTCTGTGGATGACTTGCTAATAGCAACACCTACCTGGGGAGAGCATTTATGACTTTTGGGACAAGAACTATACTGATTCTCAGATTGTGGTATTACAGCAAATTTAAGGAATTTTGGATCTGAGAAGGAAAAGGTAAAATTCCTAGGACGCATCATATCACCCCGAGGTATTTTGCCAAATTTGTGGAAACTAGATGCAATCAGACATTTTCCCATCCCTCAGGACAAGAAACAACTCAAAGCTTATTTGGGCTTAGTGTCTATCTTTAGAAAATTTATTACTGACCGGTTGACGAACAGAGATGCCCTGTTACACTTGTTGAGAAGGAATAACCCATGAAAAAGGACCAAACAATGTCAAACAGACTTTGAAAACAAAGAAGAAGCTCTTCTCAATGCAAATATTGGGGTGTACATAAAGTCGAGGAACACTTCCAATTATTGATTGCACAAGAACCAAACAATGTACAGACATCATTCTTATGTCATTTTGAAGAGAAACCCTGAAAGGTTTTTTCTTTTTTTCCATGTATATTGCCACAGTGTGGTTTGGTAACTCTCCAATAGTCAGCGCTAGTCGCAAACATGGTGAGTTTAGGTGTGGAGCGAGCTTTCTGTGGGCTGGAGTTCAACAAAAACATGTTGCCACAATGACTGATGCCTCACATTCAATCGGGCTCTCTGTTCATCTTTCACCAAGATGGTGCTCCACTCGATTTTCATCATGAAGTGCATGGTACCTCAACATGAAGCTGCCACATCAATGGTTCGGCCATGCTACAGAAGGGGGAAATGGCCTCCCTGATCACCAGATCTCACTCTGTGTGACTTTCTTCTATGGGACACGTTAAAGATCTGGTGTATGTACTGTCTCTACCACGTGATGTAGCAGAGCTCCGGTTGAGAATGTGGGAGGCGCCTGCCACAGGCAACAATGCCATGCTGGGACAGGTATGGCTAGAATTCAATTACTGTATTGATGCCTGCTGAGTCACTCATGGTTCACATGTTGAATGCTTCTAAAAAAAGACCAAACACTCCAATGAATCAAATTTAATTGAACTACATCCAGTAGTTCCATAAAACTTTTAGAATCAGTATCATTGGATGCTGCTGGTCTTCATCCAAATTCAAAAGGGAGTTTTAAGTATGTATTTCCCTTATGAAGTTTTTCCCAAGTACATTAAGTTGTATGCAATGTGTTCAGTGATCACCAGTTCTATTATTAGAAGAATTGCAGATGACTATCTATCAAGAGTAGAGAGGCCACAGATACTGTTAACTGATATCCATCATACTTCAGAGAGAGTGGAAGGAATTCATGACCACAAACAAAATAAAACACATACTGTTATCACAATTCCATCCTGAAGCAAGCTCCACAGGAAGGGTGTTTATGTATTTGATAAATTTATACACTGCTGCACACCACAGAAACATACAAAATGGGTCAAGTTCATCTTGCCATTTCAGCAAATCATTAATAACTTGCCACATACTTCAACAGGCTTTAGTGTAAATAGTCTTCACGGATTTGCAACTGTCTGACATCTTCAGGTGGTTGAAATGTTGTAGAATTTGCATGTCATCTGGCAGCAAACTTGTTAAGACTATTGACAACATATCCACCAGGAAATCTTGAAGAGTCACAACTGAATTAATGCTTGAGAAGTGAGAAATGGACAAGTGGAAAAAACCACTGCCTCAAGTACCTAAGGCAGGTATGTCATTTGGGGGAAAAAATCCTCCATGTCTTGATTAATCTAGGAGATAGAGCCAGGCAGAGAAAAAAGTCTTACGACAATAGATTAGGGTGCATTGTGTAATTCCATAGAGGACAAGAAGCGTTGTTTGAAATGCACCCACATCTACCGAACATGGAAAACTTAATCACAAATAGTAACCATTATACACTGGCCCATTTGTAATTACATAAGTCCCCTCATCCAGTCCTCATATAGACTAGTTTACCCTACAAATGGAATGGGCAAGGACCTTTATCCACACAAGGATCTGAAGGAATTTATACACTGAATGGGTTTAACAATTGGTTAAACCAACTCATGAAATGGTTATGCTTAGGTATAGTAAACATATTTCACCATAAATTATGCAAGATGTTCACTTAGTTTTAGGATAAGTTTCTCTCTTGTTATTTACACATATCAAAAAAAAATGTTTTGCATCAGCTCGGTTCCCAGAACTCCTTAAGATAGACATTGACTGTGGGTATTGTATCACAGACACAGCCCCTTGGACTGTTCAGAGTTGCCATTAAACCAGCCCAAAGATGTAAACAACCATGCATGAGCAGCACCTATTAAATGGAGGGAGTCCAACAGCCGATCAGTTCCAGTCATTCCACCAGGAAGGAGGTACATGACTCATGTTGTCTGTAATTCAACCATGTCTAGATGGTCAATACAGTGGTTTGATCATGTCCACATTGTTACTTTGTGCCAGGTAAGGCTCTCAACAAGGGAAGTGCCCAGACATCTCAGAGTGAACCAAATGATAATGTTTGGACATGGAGGATATACAGAGAGACAGGGACTGTCGAAGACATGCCTCGCTCAGGCCCCCCAAGGGCTACACTGCAATGAATGACCACTACCGATGGATTATGGCTTGAACGAGTCCTGACAGCAATGCCACCATGTTGAAAAATGCTTTTTGTGCAGCCACAGGATGTCGTGTCATGACTCAGAGTGCGCACAATAGGCTGCATGATAAACAACTTCACACCCGATGTCATCCTTTGCAACCATGACACCATGCAGTGTGGCACAGATGGGCCCAACAACATGCCGAATGGACCCCTCAGGATTGGCATCATATTCTCTTATGAGTGTTGCATATGCCTTCAAACACACAATCATTGGAGACGTGTTTGGAGGCAACCCGGTCAGACTTAATGCCATAAACACAATTTCCAGTGAGTGTGGCAAGGTGGAGGTTCCCCTGCTGTTTTGGGGTGGCATTATGTGGGGCCAACATATGCCGCTGGTGGTCATGAAAGACACAGAAATGGTTGTGTGATACATGAATGCCATCCTCCGACTGATAGTGCAACCATTTTGGCAGCATATTGGTGAGGCGTTCGTCTTCGCTGATGACAGCTCGCAACCCCATCATGCACATCTTGTGAATGACTACCTTCAGGATAATGACATTGCTCAACTAGAGTGGCCAGCATGTTCTCCTGACATGAACCCTATCAAACATTGACTGAAAAGGGTTGTTTATGGATGACTTTATCTACCAACCACTCTGAGGGATCTGCGCCAAATCGCCATTGAAGAGTGGGACAATCTGGACCAACAGTGCCTTGATGAACTAGTGGATAGTATACCATGATGAATACAGGCCTGTATCAATGCATGAGGACATGCTACTGGGTATTAGAGTTACCGGTGTATACACCAATCTGGACCACCACCTCTGAAGGTCTCACTCTATGGTGGTACAACATGCAATGTGTGGTTTTCATGAGCAATAAAAAGGGCAGACATGGTGTTTATGTTGATATCTATTCCAATTTTCTGTACAGGATCCAGAACTCTCAGAACCAAGGTGCTGCAAAACTTTTTTTTATGTGTGTATATGCGTGTAAACAGAAATGAGATAAGTTGTTAGTTATTTACAGTTTTGTTTGCTGACAAAAGGATGTTGTGAAAATCAGTAACAAGCTGAATTTGATTGCCATGAAGCTAAGTCACAACTAAAACACATACACCTTCCAACCACAAATTGATAAATGTGGTGGGGAGAAATAAATGATCTAGCATTATGATGAGATGCAGAGCACAAGCACTGTAGAAATATGCATCACAGGACAGTGTCCTTGGCACAAAATGAATTCAACGTGCTGCTCAACATGCCAGAAGCTCAGCTAACATTAGTATTTGTATACCAAGTAGAATATACCCAAAAGCTTATGAATATAAATTGATTACTAAAATAAATACCAAGGTCTATATTATAAGAACAAAATTAATATAAGAAAAGAGATTTACATGGAAGGACAGAAAATGAATAACAATGGGAACTTTACACACGAGATTACTAATTACAATATGTACACAAAAATCTATGTTATAGCTATACACAAAATAAATTGAGCACTATAGTATAGGAAATCTGTATATACCATGAAAGAATGAATAACTCTTGGGATATGCTCACATTCTGAATAAGCTGTGCGAGGTGATAATGACATTGTGCCTCACCTAGAAAGATACCTACTAGTTTCATGTGCACTCATTGTACAAATATGGAACAGATGGAGAAGGTAACTCAAAACAACAGACAGGCTGTTAATATTTGCTATCTCACAAAAAAGGGTTGAATTCTGAGAACTAGTGAGCAAAAGAATGAACTAAAACCATCTGCATACCAAATGAAAATATATATGTTATATAAGTGTGATATGTTGGTTGGCCTTGGAGCAACTACATACTTAGTTTATAAGTTAATATTAAGTTTTTTTGCAGGGAACAATGCTGATACCAAAATAAGCAGGCCAAACCATGATATGAGCTATTATTTACATATAAATATGTGTTTGAATGGTGTGTGTGAATATTAAGGAGTTCTAGTATAGAAAATGTTGTGAAATGAAGTTGAGGTCATGTCGAGGATAAAATAGGAAGTCAGAATGTACACTGAAGAATGCAAGTAACAAATATGAACGCCAACTATGTTCAAGACACAATTACCCATGATCATGGCTTACCTGTATGTCCTTCCACTGATGCTTCTTTTGGCACAACATCCGTAGCAAAATATTTACACATATACATATTATAGCACATGGGAGCTGCATCCTGTGGTGAAAAGTATAAATTAGGTACAATGAAGTATAATTATTATGGTACTTTTAAGCAAATGACTTTAATAAACTTGTATGACACAACAATGTTAAAATTTTAACTATAGTACTCCATGCACTGAGTAAATAGTTTTTTGTAAAACACAAGGAAGCATTCACACAGAATTTGCTCAAATATTGTGTGATGTGTAAATAATAGATTTCAGCAGGAGATGCTTCATTCCATTCCTTACCATAACTCCCAGTAGATTCATTGACCATCTCCTGGATTGCTTGTGCTGGAAACATGAGAATGAAGTTCTCTGTTCCTTTTTTTAGCAATCTTTAATTACAAATGCTTGAGTTAAATGAGATGATGGTATTGGTAGTAGTTCATGCGTATCATCTGATTGCAAACATGTACTGGTTTTTCAGTCTTGACATGTAACATGTTTTGCAAATTATTCATGTAAACTAAGATTATGTCATGAGTTTAAAAGTTAAAGTGAGTTCTAGCTCATCATAACAGTTGTAGACATAAATGATTCATCATTGATGAGAATTACTATGAAACAGCTTGTCACTGAAATGTTTCCTTATGAATTTTGAAGGTGAAAACAACTTTTTATATGTTATTCATTTCTGTTTAAATATTGTTATGCAAACATGGAAAATGATGCAACAAATTTATGTGTAAACTTGTATATAAGTGAAATATATTAGACCTCACATGTCAGCTAATAAAAAAATGGCATTTGTGTGCAGTTAGATAGAGCAGATTAATGTTATGTTTTAATATCTTTATGTAAGTCACATAAAATTTTATGCACGTGTACAAAGACGTGTAAGGAAAACTGTATATGAAAATGATATTTTACGTATTTGAAATGAAATGAAACTTTCAGAAAAACTGTTGTCACATCATAGGTTTAGCATGCGTTAAATGAAGAATATCCACTCGTGTGGAGCAGTGATCATACTTGCACATATCTACAAAAAATTATGAAAACATTCTACAAGTAAGTGCCCTTTGTAGTGGCACTGGACACCGAACTTTACTACGGAGGGGGAATTAAAGTAAGTAATTTATGGGCATACCTGGAATATGGTGAGCTCTCTATGTGATAGGGGATGGCCTTTTGGACACGGAAATATGTGATGGATGACGTGGTCTATGTAACAATGGCAGAACTTTGTGGCTTTTCCATTGCAGGATCAAACTTTCCAACTAAACACACATCAACATGCATTAACCTACAGTAATACCTTCTGGACACAATATATAATGACATGCAGTTCATCATTGTCTGTAAAGATTTAGACTTGGGGCTCAACTGTTCTCTGTAGTTGCACTGATGGTACCACAAGGCCCAACCACAAAGAACTTTGCTTAGCATGTGGAGATGCTGCTGCACAAACTAGGGGTGGTGGTTATGCCTCAACAATGGTGCAAAACACTCTAATTCAAATGTTGCGTCATGGTCCCCCATAAACCAAGCTTTTAAATTTTTTTAAATTTCATGTAAATTCATTGTAACATAAATAATGGTGACAAGTGCAGGAGATAAATTTAAGATGTAAACTTGGTCACAAATAAAGGGATTTGATCCCCAGAAATGCCAAAAAGTAGTTTAAGTGGTACTTTCAAATGAAATTTGGCTATTTATGTTGTGTATGTTTGTAAAATGCACCACTACTGTATACTGTCATCCAGTAATCATGGACAATGCCAATATTCAGTTGGGGGCAGATCTTACATTGGCTTAACCATAAAGTATACTCATTTAATAATTGCTGGAACACTGTACAGGGCAAATATGCAATATAAACAAGCCTGTGCCAAACAGAGAGATGTACGAAAGGAAAAATTAACATATGTCTATACTCTTCTGTTTCTTTGAGCCAATATCAAATTTTTCACTCTTCAACTATCTGAATCTTCCCATCTGTGATTCTGGGCACATGTGTTACATGTGTGTCAGGCAGCTATGTTTATTTATGTAAAAGTATTTTACAATATATCTTCTGCAAAGAGGCAGTTCATACCTTAGTTCTTGTAACTTTGCCATGGCAATGGTACATGTGTGCGGGCGCGCATTGTCTTTATGGAAGATGACATTCTTCCTTACTAAACCTGGGATTTTTCTGTGTATCTTTTGTTGCAATTTGCCGAGGAGGTTAGCACAGTATTCTCCAGTAATTGTTTGCCCAGTGGGGAGATAATCTACAAACAGAATCCCCTTCGCATCCCAGAACACCGATGCCATGACCTTCCCTGCAAAAGGAATTGTCTTTTATTTCTTTGGTGGTGGAGAATCAGCATGTTTTGTTTTGTCTCTGGGGTATAGTAGTGCTCCCACGTTTCATCTGTTGTCACAAACTGGCGCAAAAAATCTTGATCGTTTCTCCTAAAACGATCCGAACATTGAACCGTTGTGTCCATCATCATTCGTTTTTGATCCAGCATCAAGAGTCGTGGCACCCATCATACAGACAACTTTTTCATTTCTAATTCTTCAGTTAAAATGTGATATATCCTTTCAGATGACACCTGGCAAGTGTGAGCAATTTCATGCACTTTCAATCAACGATCCTCTGTGACCATTTTGTGCACTTTTGCAATGATTTCTGGAGTAGTGACACATTTTGGCCGACCACTGTGTAGATCATCATCTAAGCTCTCCCAACCAAATTTAAATTCATTTGCCCACTTAGCAACAGTTGAATATGAAGGAGCAGAGTACCCGAGTGTATTCTGGAAATCATCATGAATGTCCTTTGCTTTCATACCTCTCTTTATGAAGTATTTAATCACTGCTAGAATCTCAATTTTTTTTTCCATCTTCACAAGTCACTACATGGTAACAACAGAGCCATTTCACCGCCGGATCTCTCTTCCAAGAGCACTGACGTGGCATGTGTTTACAGGCAACAGTCCAATGAATATCATGTGAACAACTTGCTGTGCCAGTGCCGACCTCTCATGGTGATTCCCAGAACTTTTCAAACCACCCTCATATAATGGTGACATCATTACAAGTGTACTGTACTGCATTTTGTATCACAGCGATGGACACATTTTCTATTCTTCAATACAGAAGAGGTGAATATCATTCTGTTAAAAGGAGAATTAATTTATTAATCATTTAGACTGCTCAGTGGTACTCATAGCAAGAGACTGTGGAAGTGTGAACTTAGAAAAATGAGTTGTATGTGTGTCTGGATATTACAGGTGGTCAAATGCGAGGTCATTAGCGCCCTTACATTCATTAAAAAATTGAGGTGGAGATAAAATTTAAAACTGTTGCACACTTATGCGCTCTAAGTGACCACACAGTCACTCTATCTCACGAGCTCCAAAACAATTTAGAAAGAGGGGCTGTAACTATACATTAACTTAAAACACAGAGAAAACAAAACACAGAAGAGCTAAAAGAGAAACACAGGGAAATGTTAGTGGCTGACCACTTACAAAAAACTTGGGTGAGCCATTCACCCTGTTGACACATTAGAACCATCTTCCTAAAATCTTGGGAAAAATGTTGGACAATTCACAAAACTTTAAAACTTGAGCCATATTTGTTTGGAAGTTACTGAAAACAGAGGCTAGATTCATCAGCAAATTCGTTGTGGTCCACTGGTTGGGAAATAAAACACAGTCCAATAAAATATGGCACACAGTGATTTGTACGCCACAAGAGCCACAAATTGGAGGTTCCTCTCGCCAGAATAAGAAGCCATGCATCATCGGGCTGTGACCTATGTGAAGGCGAGTAAGAAGGACCTCATCTTGTCAGTGTGGCTGGGAGGACGTATGCCATGGCTGACTTGTTCAAAAAAAATGGTTCCAATGGCTCTGAGCACTATGGTCATCAGTCCCCTAGAACTTAGAACTACTTAAACCTAACTAACCTAAGGACATCACACAACACCCAGTCATCACGAGGCAGAGAAAATCCCCGACCCTGCCCCGGAATCAAACCCGGGAACGCGGGTGCGGGAAGCGAGAACACTACCACTCGACCACGAGCTGCAGATGGCTGACTTGTGGGCTTTACTATGCAGAGCTTATTGTTGGTCACTTCCAGCCACTCATTTTCTCATCAACGCATGACGTTTGCATGACTTTGTACCTCAACAGTGTGGTGCTAGCTTGGAGAGAGATGACGCACTGAAATAACTGAGGATTACAACTTGCCACCTTCACTGCTAGATCCACCCTTTTGTTCCCTGCATAACCCATGTGTCATGGTGCCCAGCAGAATGATGCCTTCTTCACCAGTCATTGTAGATGGAGGAGAGCACCCTGTGTTCCTTTATCTGTAGGGTACAAACATTGAAGGAAGTGAACAACACTCAGGAACTTGGAACAGACAAGGCAGTAGGACCTTAAGGACATGATCTGGGAAATTGGCAGAGCAACCCAGAGCTACCTTACAACCTGAGTTGGTGTGCCCAAAGTGCTGGCACATAAAACAGCGCACTGGGTTAGGAAAATAAGGGCCGCATGTTGAGGCTGAGGAAACCAGCCTTAACATGTTCTGGAAGATTTGTACTGCTGACAGACAGTATAAATGAGTCCAATTTCATGAAATCGCCATCCACCCATTTCATTACATTCTGTACATCAGGCCTCATAAAACTTTCATTCCTGGGATGTAGAAAGTTGAGTTAATTCACACATATTCCTTAATCATTTGTAGAGCCAGTCTATCGTTAGTATTGGTAACAAGATTCCCAGTCATTAATCATTAGTTACAGAGCAACGCAGAAGTCACAACAATCCTTCATGCGACCTGAGAATCAACATGATATCACACAACTAAGTTTTCCGAAGCAAATTTAAGGCAAGGAGCCTGAGACAGTGCGTGGTGTCTGAAGTATTGATGAGCATTGCTACTGTGGTGTGGAAACGCAATCTTTGGACAGTGCCATAGTGCCCATAGGGTAAAATCTGTTCGACAAAAGCCCAGCAGGTATAGCGTGAACAGGGCTTCTGGCTGGCCAGGAGAGAACCTGTGTTCGATTTCCATACACAGTTTTCATTTGTGTTCTTTCTCCACCGAAACTGTTAGGATTAGGAGTTCAGTAACATAATAAGTAAGCAACAACAACAAGGTAGGCAGGTGAATTTCCCAAACGACTTGGGTTAGTAAATAATTAAAATTTTAATTGTGGTTGCCTAACCACAGCTCTTTCATATACTCATTATAAGCCCTCAGTTCCCTTCAAACAACTACATCTATGATTGTAAAGTTTCAGTTGTGTTTTTAAAAGATTCTTTGGTATCTGTTCCATGTCAAAGGAGAACGCCGTTACAGACGTCGGCTCCATCTTCGGCGTTGCCACCAAGCTGAAGGTTGACCGCTGTTGCACACCAAGTGAAGGCCATCACGCTGCAAAAAGATTCTGTCAGCATGCGTCACGGCGTTCTGATTCACATAAGATGAAATGAATTTAACTGTGTACAACAAACGTAATAATGGTCGATCAATGATGCAAATGGAAATTGCAATGATGATTGGTTAGTTCTTGTCTTGACGTCATACAACTAACACCGATGTTAACGTAATACTTATGCTGTAATAAAACGCGCCACGGGAGGTCAGAATTTATTTATTTAACCATCACGAGTTTTCTAAAGTCATCTCGAGGCAGGTGAAAATCCCTGACCCAGCCGTAATCTATCCCGTGACCCGCGCTCGTGAAGCGGAAACAATACCGCAAGGCAACGGGCTACGCTAGTCCGCTCAGTAAATTAATATTATTATCATTTTAAAGCGAAAATAAAGTTACATACTTCCCAGCATTCAGCGTTCATTGCGAACATCAACACATTACGCCGCCACTACCTTAAATAAAATTTAAGCTATCTGGTAACTGACTGAAGTAATTCAAATCCGTTGTGACGCTCCCCTCTGGAAAGAAAGTCCGTAAGGGTCAGGCTGAGTTATTATGTACCTGATTAAAAGTTTTCGTCCACTGGGTGTACGTACAACGTTTACTGATGCTGTATGTTTAAATAACATAAAACAGACGTGGCACCGCAGTTTTGTTTTGATATGCAGTTTTCTCAAACATTTGTGTTGCCATTGTTCACTGCTATGCTGCATATACCAGATGAAACCCAACCTCCAGAAGCAATTACCTTCTCAACAACACTTTCAGAAGAGCAGTACACTCAGTTTTAGTTGTTAAATCTTCCACTTGACTTAAAACTTGCTGCATCAGACCACATGATTGTTTTGCAAAAGTTATAGTCACTTACCCTGCCGCGACTCACAGAATTCACGTCTTCGATGACGATCATGTCGTTTACGGCGTGGGCCTCCGCTGTAACATTTTTAACATTCTGTTTGAACTTCTGTAGTTGCTTAGAATCTCTTCTTGCAGATTTCTTGGGTGGTTTAATAAAAGTCTTGCAATGAGCTGCAGATTTTCATCAGTAGTTAGCAATTTTGGGCGGCCATTGCGAGGTATGTTAGCTACAGAACCTGTCACCTCTAAACTGTGATTTGATCTGTAGTTAGCTCGCCTACATGGTGGCTGTATTTGCAGGAAGTTTTCAATGAAAGATTGTCTTTCATCTTAATTACATCCACATCTGTAAAGTAAACTTGCAACGTTCTGCTGAAATTTTTTGTTCATAATGTATGGTTTTCACGCTTACAAAGAGATGCACAGATGACGTCAAAGCTCAGATTGTCACCTGTTAGTAACAAATTATCTCTGATACCACCTCCGAAACAGATTTCACTGTGCACAGGTTTCGCAAGTTTTCAGCGTGGGGGATATTACTTGAATACTTTGCTGAAATGTGACCGTGGACAGAAATGTGCAACAGTTAACTGAGTTATGTCGCATACAGTGCTCTTAACAAATTTCGTGCTGTGCAATTAGAAAACCATTTTAGATAGTATTTTGCAAACAAATACGTAAAAATAACTTCAAAGCTTCTCATATTGTGATTTATTTAACAAGACAAAACTTTTAACAAACCATTAAATATACGGGACATTACATACAATGCAATCATATTGCTCATATGTTTTATAGTTTTTGGGATACATAATGCTTGGTTTTTAAAGTTTTTTGTAACATTGCTGACGTGTCATCAAGTTAAGTCCCCGTTTATACGCGAAGGCAGAGACTGCCTCAAAATATAAAATCCTTTTTTTTCCTTTAAAATATTTTTCTTCAATATGTTTCTTCCCTGTTGCATGACAGGCGGCGTCACCAAAACGAAGTCTTTGTTCACTGTATTGCACTACACTGCCTCCTGAAGACCCCACGAGTACAGGAAGCACGGGACTCTGCATCACTGAATGAGTGGAATGCGCTGTCCCCACCAGAGAAGCCAGTCGCAGTGACTTCCACCGAGTTCAAAGTCTCCCAGTGTCTTTTAAGTCGAATAACAGTGAATTTTGGGGACCTCATCGATCAATGCGACGGCGAGGCATCCAGCCCGAGAACACAATAAACCGAGGAATTATAAAGCGGGGCTGCACTAGAGATTTGGCAGGGCGACGCTATCAGCCGTCGGAGACACGCGAGGTCCGGGGACGAACAGGAAAAAATGTAAAAACTGCCAAAGTTTATAAATTATACAGATTGTAAAATGACCACACTGTGGTTGGCCGCGCACTAGTGCTCAGCCACCGCTCCACCGACAGCTCGGCAGCGCAGAGCCGCAGTGTGGTGTCGCGGCAGTGGCGGCGCTGGCGGCGCTCCGCCTCCCGCAGCAGCAGCCGGCGGTGTGTGCTGCGGGTGTAGCGGAAGGGGGAGCGGGGGGGCGGCTGCCAGCTGGATGCACTGCTGGGGCTGGTCTCCAGCTGCACCTGGAATCCAGACAGGGGGGACTCGTCACTGGGCTGCGGCTCTTCTCTCTCTCGCTCACACACACATATTATTTGGACGGTACGTGAACTAAACTGTGTCGCCAAAAGTTACGTGAACGGTTATTTTATTTAAAGATGGGGGCTGTGTATGGCTCCCAAAGTTTTTGACTAGATGTTACGTATGGTATGGGTGTAGGCACTGCATCTGAACTGTATGTTAGAGGCTGTCATGCAGTGGAACTGGCAGCAGTCAATATCACTGTTCCTTTTATGTGAATGATATCACTACGCCCAAATCACTTCACACAAGCCTAAGCAACATGAAACACCAATTTCTCACTAGTATCTCCACATCATAAAATTCCAAATCTTCCAAAACCATCAAGAATTTTTTAAGAGGGATCAACATTTACATGTAAGTGAATATCTATTCCCACAGAGAGTTTCACACTGCTCCCTGGACTGTCTACGTATTCATTAATTTCTTCCTTTTTGAACCAGGACAGTATGTCAGTATGTAGCAGTTTCACTTTATAACAAACTAATGTTCTTGTATCACTCAGTCCCCTGTTTCCCTCAGTAACATCAAAGATTACCCACAACTTGTTATCATGATTTGTTGTCAGCTCTTAAGAGACGTTACCTGCTTATTTAACATTTTAATTAGGTGTATCACCTGTGTATTAAGGTGATTCAAATGGCTCTGAGCACAATGGGACTTAACATCTGAGGTCATCAGTCCCCTAGAACTTAAAACTAATTAAACCTGACTAACCTAAGGACATCACACACATCCATGCCCGACACAGGATTCGAACCTGCGACCGTAGTGGTCGTGTGGTTCCAGACTGAAGCGCCTAGAGCCTATTAAGGTAACAGACATACCATGTAACAAAATTAATTTTTGAAGGAGACTGAAACTGACAGGATGTCTGGAAAGCTGTAGCAATGCGCCTGCTTTATTTTAATAAGGCAACAACACATGTGACGTTGTAACAGACAACCAAGCTACAGTCTTATTTTCCTCAAAAAGCAGTAAAACTGTATGATGAGTTCCTATTCCTTATCCTCATCCTCACAGACATCACTATGCTTGCTCAGACCCACAACTGGCCAAGAATTGATAGCGGCAGTCACGACTGTAGCCAACCAATGTCCCCAAGAATGAGTTAGGAAATGGCGTAATAAATATTGTCTATCTGCCGTTTTGTATGCCTTGTATCGAAAACGAGAACTCAGCAGTGCTGTAGGGGGGGGGGGGGGGGAGGGCACACTTAATGAACATTCCTGACAGATGTTGGCGTGTGTGACTCGGAACAAGATGTGTGCCAAGAAATACAAAGGAACCCTCTCTGCACTGACATTAACATTTGGAATATAGGCCCTGTAGAATAAGTACAAAAGATATGAATTGAGACATGGTCTGTTTCTGACTTGCCCCAAAGTATTGGGCAATAACCATGGTATTAACCCCGTATGCCAGGGGAAAGGTACGTAGGATGATAACAAAATCTGTGGAAAGATTTAGAGATTCATTTATATTGGGACGATTTATAGGTATTCACCAACTAGATTAACGGAAGTGAAGCTACGCCATTCTTGCATTAATTCGTCAAACACTTTCATACAGCGTTTCCAAAAACAATAAATAATACTTTTTGAACGTATCCGCTCAGATACAACATAGTAACTTCATCTTTGGAAAACATATAAAATCCTTGGACTAAACGTGGGCTAACAGTGTAAATCATGCGAGTTCTGTTTACTTTGCTTTATTTCCGTAGTTGCGCCGAAAAATGTGAAATTTGTGGGGCGAAGCGCAGGAAAGATACGTCGAAGTTTCGATATGCAGCTTGTAATTGCTTAATCACGAGTGAGAAAATCAGTAACATTTCGTAAACGTAGAGAGAAATATAAGCAACAGTGCATTCGGCGACTTTTCTGTTTGGAAACAGATGACAGTCTTATATACACTAATAGCAGGTACGCAGTATTATACATCTTAACGTCCAGTTTAGTTAAGTATCAACTTTAGTAGAGAGTATATATGGCTAATTATAATCTACGTACGTGGTCAGAGACGGATGAAAAGCTGGTGACGGTGTTGCAGGAGACATTGTACTGAAAACAATTGTGAAGAAACAAATTCTTTACATTATACCGTTACTGAGTTGATTAGCATTGAAGATATCCAGTCAGGTATGGCTGTCAATTCAATCGAATTCCTAGGAATTACAACTACGAACAGCTTAAATAGATAAAATTATGGTGAACGCAAACGCAAGCACTTGCAAGTTCTAAAATGCGATAATGGACAGACAGTTTTGCGTTCGTGAGTTACAACTTATTGAAATGCTTCTTATCAGTTAAAACACGGCTATTTCTGAAATGATGGATTTAAGGTAGATGAGCAAAAGCTACGTTTTTTCAGTTTGCACAAACAAAACAAGTAATATGTTTAGCGACACAATCTCTAGTACGCTGCTTGAAATTTGCGCATGCAAACACCTGATTGGTCAACTTCAATGCTAAATAACTGGCAAACGACAACGTATCAAATTGTTTTCTTAACATCTATTTGTCACCTCGGCCTCCCCTGCAACACTCTTACAAGCTTTTTCAGCCTGTTTATAACTATCCTGTATAAACGACAAGCTTTCACAATAATGCTTCTTCTGCACATGTTCACCGTTGTGATACCAAGAACTACTTCAGCCACTTTCCACTTTGCCTTTTCTCACGCCTTACGGAACATTCACTCGACCGATTCTTGAGGATCCGAGTAAGATTAACACAAGAGTCTGTGAGACAGAAAGGGTCTACCAAAGGGCGGCGTGTTTCGTCAAAGGGGAGAAGTAAAGGGGATGCTCAGCAAACGCTACAAAAGAGCCGTTGTGCATCACACAGACGGGTGTCATTGAAATTACGGGAGGATGGTTTCCATTAAGAGTAGGACAAGATGTTACTTCCTCCCACAGAATTATGTGTCGAGAAGTGAACACGATGATAAAATCAGAAAAATAAGAACCCATACTGAGGATTACAGACATTGTCTCTTCCCACGCGCCGTCCGGAAGTGGAACACTGTTAGAAACAGTAAAGTGAATTGCGGAATATGGTCATAAATATAGATTTGCGGAAAGTGGCAACTGTTTCTGAGCAAGGAAAAGTGTGAGGTCATCCACATGAGTACGATAAGAAATCCATTAAATTTCGATTACACGAAATATCACTGAAATATAAAGACTGTCAGTTCAACTAAATACCTAGGAAGCGTAATTACGAGCAACATAATCGGGAACGATCACGTAGATAATGTTTGTGGGGAAGGCAAACCAAAGACTGAAATTTATCAGCATAACTCTTAGAACATGCAATTGTCCTACTAAAGAGCTAGCCTACGTGTACTGCTGTGGGTTTGAGAACTTTACCAGACAGGATTGGCAGCAGACATCGAAAAAGTCCAAAGAAAAGCAGCTTGTTTTGAATTATCGCGAAATACGGCAGAGAGTTTCACGAGTATAATAAGCTGTGGTGGCAATCGTTAAAATAAGGCCGTTTTTCGCTGCGGCTATACCTTTCGACGAAATTTGAAACACTGCAAAATGTGCAAGTTTATTGTGAGGTATGCAGCAAACTTATTAACTTCAGAGTAGAAATAAGTGAATGGAATGAGATAGGTGGCCCCGAGCCTTTCTGAGACCATTACCCCTAAGCGATATCACATATCAGCCATTCCTCGCCCTCTCCCCCCCCCCCCCACCCACCCCGCCCCCCTACCACCCCCCCCCCCCTCATCGTCAACGCTAGCTCCTGAAAGAGTGTTCTTAGAACACTTTTATTTTCAAAATGATGAAAGATGAAAAAGATGAATATTTAGTTTTTGTCAATAAACCGAGACTTAATGAGTCAATGAGACAATTGGTACTGCTTATTTCTAACAACCTCTTTTATAAAATAATGAAGC
Source organism: Schistocerca serialis cubense (assembly GCF_023864345.2). Taxonomy (NCBI): domain Eukaryota; kingdom Metazoa; phylum Arthropoda; class Insecta; order Orthoptera; family Acrididae; genus Schistocerca; species Schistocerca serialis. The sequence continues at coordinate 62,380,256 of NC_064645.1, forward strand.
AATTCTCAGTGGATGAAGAGTGCTACATACAACTCCTCCTTGGCAATGAAGGTTAACTATCCACATTGAGAGTAGATACTAGATACAAACATGGTTTCTCTGCAACACTTGCTCCACCCACGCACTCAACTTCCATTTAAAATCAACCAAGTTAAAATGGGTGCACTGTACTTGAGCCTACTGTTTGCATATCACCCAATTCTTGGACTCCATACTTCTGAACTGACAGACACTGGAAGACTTCACGCTGCCGTTCCTTTGTGCATGACCACTGTCACTAATTATAACAATAATAACACTAATTACAACACTGTGTAAGCTCTATATGTGTTTCTGTTGTGGTGTTCATAGTTTGTTTATCTGCTGCAAGGTGAGTAATGCAGCAATTTCACGGTCTGTCGTGGAAACTACCAAATTTGAGGTGGCGTTTTCATTAGAATATTTGACATATTTGATATACATGTCAAAGTTTTACTGTTGTACATTCATGATACAAAGTACGTGTGCAGTGGGTCAACTACGTATTTGAGGAAGGTTTTCGTACCTTCGTTTCACTAGCTAAACGTCCAACACATTGTCTCACATGGCAATGCTAGTATTTGAAACAAAAAAAAAAAAAAAAAAAAAAAAAAAAAAAAAAAAAAAAAAGAGGTATTTACTGGTAAATCGTGTAATAAGCATTACAGTTTTACAAAATAGTGATCTTACTCAAATAATTTATCTTCGTGATCATAACACAATTGAACTTGTATGTTTACAGCTCTCATAAAATTTCATTTTACCCTCGGGGAATAACAGCCTCCACGCTGGGAACCCCTGATTTAGACTATAGCGACTACACCGAGAGCCCCGACCGCTCGTGCTGACTCACCCAGCTCGTCGAGGCCAGCGCGCAGTCGAAACGCTCCTCTCGCTCGATGGCGCTCCTCCTGGAACGCGACCGCCAGTAGAACAGGTCGCCCCGAGAGCTCCTGGTCCACGGCGCGGGGCTGTGGAGGACCACCGAAGCGCTCGGCGACCCGAGGTACGAGGTGCGGCCCAGGCTGGCAGGGGGGCCGACCCACCAGTCGGGGTCCCCACAGGCTATGGCCCAGAGGCGCCGGATCGCGCGCCAGATGGCGGCCAGGGAGGGCGGCCGCTGGTCTTCCCAGGGCCAGTCCGGACTCTCGTGCAGGCCCAGCCTCTCCAGGAGGAGGTGGCCCAGCGCCGACAGCAGGTCCACGCTCGTCGTGCTGCGCGACACACTGCCTGTCACACACTCTACACGCACTAGCTGCAGCTGGCGTGGTGACAGGGAGCAGTTCTGAGATTGGGGCGAAGGGGGTGTAAATATTCATCGTACAATGGAGTACCCGAAACGACTGGAATTATTTTTTAAAAGCTAAATATTTTCAAATTGTTTGCAAAACCACCTTATTCCCTTAAAAATACTCCCCAATTACAACTGATACATTGTACCCCCTGTGCTTCCAACGTTTGGAACATTTCCTGCAGCCATCTTTCGAAATGGCTGGCAGCTCCTCCCTGGTTTTCTGCTTGTGGTCTTCAGCGTTGTAAAAACGTTGCCCTTTGATGGCCCTTTCCACACGTGGAAATAAGAAAAGTTGCACTGTGCCAGGTGAAGCCAGTAAGGTGCGTGGGACACCGGAACCGTGGCATTTTTAGCCAAAAACTCGACGTTCGTTTTGATTGTCAGTCAGAAGCCGAGGAACAAACTTGGCAGCAACCTTTTTCATTCCCAAATCTTCCGTTAAAATTCGCTGAACCGAGCTCCAAGATAACCTACTCTCTGACAGTTGACCAATTCTCTGTCGACGGTCTGTGAGCACAAGTCTCGAATTTTTTCAATATTATCAGGATTCGTACACTTGATCGTCGTTCAGAACGAGCTTTGTCATCAATCGACATGTCGCCATTTTTAAATCGAGCAGACCACCTCATACACTTGAGTTTTCCCCCTGGCGTCTTCTTGGTAAGCTGTTTTCAAGATTAAAACAGTTTCAGCAGCATTTTTACCGAGTAGAAAACAAAATTTCACAGCTGCACTTGCCATCATGAAAAACGAAATAGGAACAAAACAGCACTGACACGCCTAGCGCAGAAATGCGTACTACACAAGCTCCGGGTCACAGATACTACGATTTTAATAATAAAAAATCCATAAAGCTGTCATGTGTGTCTGCTTGTCTGTTTGCACATGCTTCTCCAAAACTACCAGACGAATTTGCATGAGGTAACTTGTGCTTAGCTTGGGGCACCGTGTAGGCTTTATTCCATCAAAATCGGATCATGGAACAGAAAGATATCGCACCTGAAAGTTTCATCCAACTACTATTATAAATGCAAAAGTAGCTCTGCCTGTTACGTATTCAGGACTAACGCACTAAATCGATTTCAATGACATTTGGTATGGAGATAGCTTCTACCCACAGAAAGAACAGAGGTTTCTTTAGAAAGTGTATGGTGCATGATACATGTTGCTTTGAAGAGTATCACACGAAGTAGATAAAATTATTTACTTTTTGAGAAAACTATTTACTCTTTGACTTATCGTATTTGTGAGACGCTTTTATTGGTTGATGTGCACATGTGATATGATTGAAAGTAATGAATACAATACTCATACAGTCTTCATTGTGTTTAATCCATACTTCAATACTGTTTGCTGCCTAATGTGCACATTGTATACCACATAGCTACTTCAGTAGCACATTGCGTACATGAGCACACCTGCCCATGGCTCTATGTATGCACTGCTCGACAGGGTCGCTGCTGATGGACTGTGCTTTGAAACAGTTTGAGAGGCGTGAGAGTGACCACACATCACGAGCTATTCTTCCCAGAGGAAGGTGCATCGAGTTTACAAGAGTGGTGTTAGCCGTAATTTGTGCCAATCCTAACGAGTGAGTGTTTTGTCTGGCAAGTAACCTCTGTTTAAACTGATTTAGCCTGGTGGTGAAGATAAATTGACTTCTTACTTTTACATATCAGCGTGTCTCTAGTTTTCTAGTATTAATGTAGTACAGGTATATACTGAAGAGGTATTTTTAAATTTTCAGAAATTCCACGTCATTGTGGATGTCGATATAAGCTAGACAACTTCTTCTATGTCTGTGGGACGCTCGCCTTTGTCAGAAGTAGGAAGAAAATTTCAACAGTCTTAAAGAAAGCATATAAACAGTACTTTGGAGTAGAGGCAGGAGACCAAGACAGAGAATGGGCACCAAATTTCTGTTGTGCTACATGTTACTGCAAACTAATTCAGTGGCGGAAAGGTAAAGAGAAGGTGGCGTTGTTCGCTGTGCCCATGCTGTGGAGAGAGCCCAAGGACCATGTTACTGACTGTTGTTTCCGTCTAACAAAAATTGAGGGTTTTATAAACAAAAAATCGAAGAGGCTCATTGTTTACCCAGATCTGCCTTCAGCGAGAATGGTAGTGTAGCATTCTGACAGCCTTGCAATACCTTCTACAGGTCAGGGTCAAATTCGGAGTGACAGTGAAATAAATAGTACTGAAAAAAATCACAGATGATGATCCTTTATATCGCTGCACAAGTGAGTCATCGACACATTTGTGAACACAAGCAGATATAAATGATTTAGTATATGATCTGGGATTAAGTGAACAAAAGGCGTAGCTGCTTGGTTCAAGATTACAAGAGTATAATCTACTCTGCCGAAGTACTAAAATCAGTGTGTTCACGTACAGAGAACATACCTTTATTTCCTATTTTGCAACTGACGGAGCACTGACATTTTGAAATGATGTTGCTGGCCTAATGAAAGTGCGGAACTTCACCTATATTTCACAGGAGTGGAAACTTTTCATAGAGGTGCCGAAAACGAGTCTCAAGAGTGTTTCGCTCCATAACAGAAATAAAATACCCTCTTTTCCAGTAGCTTATGCCAGCTTGACCAAATAGAATTACGAATTCGTACGAAGGAAGCTAAATTCATTACAATACAATAAATACAAATATAAAATATGTGCAGATTTCAAATTAATTTCTGTGGTACTGGCAATGCTACAAGGCTACACGAAGTATGCGTTTTCTTTGCGAGTGGGATAGTCGAGAGAGAGATTCTCACAACTTGAAAAAAAAAAAAAAAAAAAAAAAAAACAGCCCAGACGGAGATGGAAAGTGGGTGAAAAGTATGTACAACACGGAAATCTGGTAGCTCCTGAAGATATTCTACTTCACATCAAACTTGACCTAATGAAACAGTTCGTAAAGGCCATGGATCCAAATGGCAGTGGGTCTGCATATCTAGCTACCAGATTCCCCCATCTTTCAGCACCAAAAAAAGAGGAAGGTGTATTTGTGGTTCCACAAATCAAGGAGCTGCAGAAAGATGCAAATTCTGAAGCACGTTTAATTGACAAAGAAAAGACAATATGGGACTGTTTCAAGATGGTGTCAGAAAACTTCCTTGGAAGAAGAAGAGCTACCAACTACAAAGCAATGGTGAATGACATGGTCAAAGCATATCGAGATCTGGGGTGCAATATGTCTTTAGAGGTACATAGGATGGACTCTGATCTGGAGTACTTCACAGAGAGTTTTAGTGACATATCGGATGAACATGGCGAAAAATTCCATCAGGACATTTCTACCATAGAAAGGCGTTATGAAAGGAAGTGGGTATCTTCTATGTTAGCAGATTATTGCTGGAATATCATTCGAGAGAAGAAAGAGTCACAGTCCAAGAGAAAAAAGTTATGTGCATTACAATACAGTGGCTCATTCTTTGATAATTTGCTGTAATTTCTCATGTCAGATAAATGCTACATAGTGTACACAAAGATTACTCTTTTATATTTTAGATCTCACCCTAAGTTAATTTGATGAACTTATAACATCATAAACATGTGAATTTGTTTATCGAATTTCACTTCATGTTTACTGCACTGTATCAGAAACAGAAAATAGAAATAAAATAGCTATTACTAATAAACTATTCCTGACAGAAATCAAACTAAAAACAGTTTTGAATTCAGCACTCGAGGAGCGACTAGGATCACAATGTATTCTTTCAGAAAGAGAAAAAACGTTTTTGTAGAACAGTGATATTTTCATGATAACGATAGCTCCACTCTTTTGAATAACAGCGAGACGAGCGTGGGAAAGGTTCTAAGGTTTTTTGTGTTTTCAAGCCCCCTGCCTAAATTATTAGGGAAGGTTAATTTAATGTCCCTCAGAAGTGGCTCGTTAACTCTCTTATAGTCTGTGATCAAGCCTGCTATCATTACCTTAACCACTTTCCGATTTTGACTGCGTATCCATATCTCCTTCATTCTATACTTTTAGAGTGAGACTCAGACCTTTTCGTTTCAGCGATTTTAACGCCCATATTTCCCAAGATTTACTTGTTCTCATACTGGCTAGCTCTTTCCCTGTTTTTATTAGTGGTCTACCAGCCACATCTACCAGTGAATAAATTTTAGCGTCCTCTTCAACTAACTATCGTTTTAGATAGTATCTTGTGCGGATATTATACAGGTTGTCCGGGGAGAAATGACCAGTGTTCAGGGATATGACAGGGACGATTATTCGAGCCAAAAGTCTGATAAATATGGGCTGTTAAATGCATACCTTAAGAGATATGGGCACTTCTTTGTTTTCGACATTATTAAACAAATCTCTTCTACTGCAACCGCTATGCTTTCCAATGTTTGGAAGAAGGTAGTATGTTACAAGAAAAGGAAAAAATGTCGAGTGTACATGGGCTCTAAAGTGCATACCTTAAGAGCTATTTATCACTTGTTCAATAGAAGAGATGTGTTTCACAGTAGCGAAGATAGGTCTTCACGTTTGCACTACAACATCCATGTTTACTGGACAGTTTTTCCTTGTTTTGTTCCATAACACTACCTCTCAAAATCTGGAAAGCTAAGAGATTGCAGAAGAACAGACTGATTTCACAGTGTCGATGATGAGGAATTGCTGATAGCTCATAAGATATGCAATTTCGAGCCTATGTTCGCTAGAATTTATTGCTTCGAGTACTTGTTCCAGTCAAGTTCCTGAGAACTGACCATTCCTCCTGGAACAACGAGTATTATAGTTTCATTTAATGCCGACTGAAAGGCACGAACGAGCATATAGACACACATAGTTCCATGCTCAAGTTTTATTATCCGTTGTAATATAATGGTAAACTCCTAATGTTTGTGTTGCGATTGCCAGACAGTCTTTCAAGTCTCTCGTAAATGTGTACAAGTGCCTTTGTCCCAAGGAAACTGCTTATTAGGAACTATTTTATTTCCACTAAGCATGTAGTGTGTTCTGTATGTATGCTGATAATCACGCTGTTGAGCACCAGGGAGCCAATATCATCATCACCATCGTCACCGTCTTGTCACCGTTGCGGCGTAACGCCATGCTGTGGACATGCCACTAAAACATTCGCGCTTTGTTTGGGATTACGTATCACATGACTTCAGTTATGACCAAGGTACATGCGGTGGCTGGTGGTCGAGGAGATGAACACACTTCAAACGGCCACAACATGCATTGTACGAACAGAAATTCGTTATCTGAATTATGGCCATCATAAATATAACGAGAGGTGTGGGAATGACTCAATGATTCAGTGTTGGATGCAGATATTGATTTGATGTAGAAGAGCGCGGCGGTAGGTTATAAAACATGACAGGGATTGTGGGAAAAGACTGACGCACAGATGAGAAGCAGCCAGGAAGCACAAGCTCGCATTACTACAGAGTGGGGAAAGATTTGGGCGAGCCGTTTCCAAAGGAGCCATTCCAGAATTTGCCTGTATCGATTTAAGGAAACCACAGAAAACTTAAACATGGTTGTCTGGACGGCTATATGAACCCTCACTAAACTGAATACGAGTCCAGTGTGCTAACGACAGTCATAAGTGTGATGAGAAGGGATATATTACAAGGTAACAACATTTGAATTCCAGGCTTCCAAAACTAAAAAAAAGTGTATCAGCTCATCTGCTCAGTAGGCAGCCAATTTCAGCATTTAATCTGTAGAACACCTGGTCCCACACAGCAGCCTTTTCAATGAAAGCAATGATGCACAATGGTATTGAGTATCTTAAGAAAAGCAACTTTGGAGTCTTCTCTGTGTATGGTTCAAATGGCTCTGAGCACTATGGGACTTAACTTCTGAGGTCATCAGTCCCCTAGAACTTAGAACAACTTAAACCTAACTAACCTAAGGACATCACACACACCCATTCCCGAGGCAGGATTCGAACCTGCGACCGTGACGGTCGCGCGGTTCCAGACTGTAGCGCCTAGAACAAAGGTACATGCTGGTGGTGGAGGAGATCAACACACTTCAAACGGCCACCTCGGCCGACTTCTATGTATGAATTTTTCTTAAATTAGTAATCGTACATAACTCAAGATAATGCTTCTATATGTGATATGAATATCTTACAGCGGCATATGTATAATGCAGTAATCCGATATGATTTATTGGTCTTTCATGACCAGCACGCTACAAGGCCCATACATCACAAAATTAGTAACGTGGGGAATGAAATAAGTAGGGGAATCCTCATATTCAAAATATTCCTGAAGATATTTAAAATACCACAATTTTGCATGCCTCACTTTGCAAACCAGTTGCCAGACACATACGTCGCTGGGGCACCTCATGGGACGAATCGTGTGGAATATGCTTTGTTGCTTATGTCAGAACATGGCCATAAAAAGGGATTCATGAATGTACCTCCATTACAATTTAAGCTGGTGAACACAAACTGGTTTCAAAAACAACCCCAAGTTCCTTGCTCGTAAAAATGAGAGTATTCCTTTTAATGACTTAATTAAAATTTACATACATAACAGCACCATTTATTTATTGAGCCAAGTAATTTTATTTCGCATTTTCACTTGTCTTCTTATATCATGTACAGATTTCCGTAAAGTAAGCCCATGCTTTGTTATAGTTAAACGGGACTACATAAACAAGCTCTCACTTGAAATACAATCCAGCCATGCATAGTCATGAGCCCTGATGCAATCGAGCCAATAAAATTAATTTTGGTCCTGCCAGCCGCTAAATACAGAAAGATAGCATTCTTGTATGATAGCTTTGAGAAGAATTTGTTGTTTCCAGTCTCTTTTTAGACTTACGTCTTCAGTTATTTCGCACTGTTATTTCAGGAGATGTATTCATGTTTGTAGGAGTTGGAGTGCGGACACTAGAACACCCCAGAGTTGAGCTGCTGCTACTGTTACAGATTGTGGGATCCATACATCATACAAAAATAGATGTATGTACATATAGAGTGTAAGGGGTATAAGTGCAGAGATTTTTATATGCGGTACCTCAGTATCACCACACATCAGTGTGTTGTTTATTCTTTTCTGAGTTGAACAGTATTTCCACAAACATGTCACAAACTTTCTGACCTAATGTTTGCTGCATGGCCGTAACTGCAGCTCTAAGTGGACTACTACTCTCAGTATAGATTAGCATCCACATGTCCAAAGTTCAACACTTGCCCTGCTGCCCACAGGGAAAATGAGCATTAATGTCTTGCTTGTGCGACGTGTATGTCGAGGTACTACCCAACCTAAAAACATACAAGTTGAAACAGTTGTAATTATCAGTTTGCAAATGATGGAAAAACAGATGTATTGTTGTTCAGCACACTGTTGAAAAAGCAGTGTGACCTATGATGTGGAAATACCCATACTTAAGTCATCCAGAATTTGAGAATGAGAGCACTTAAAGACTTGCAACAAACTCCACACTCGATTTCAAACATTTACAAAACTTTTTCTTGCTGACAATCTCCACAAAATGATTGAACGAAAAACGCTTATAGCTTAATCCATTTTCGCTGTTCATGCAGTAAAACTGACACATGAAGCTTTTTGTTTTAATTTATTACTTCTTTAGCACTAACTGCTTTCTCGACATATTTTCCATGTGGTATTCAGATTTACCACTGAATGTACTAGAAAAATAGTAACATTGTATGACACACATCTCAGGAGATATGATGTCATCAACACTGAGATGCGTAAAAAATCCTGCATCATGCATGACGTTTTAAATTTTTACGTTTTACTACTAAGTCTATTCGCCAAATGTTTCGCAGACAGAATTCAAATATACTACTGATTGTATTCGCAAATTTGTATTATTGTACAGCTCATAGTTTAGGTGATATGACGTCTCGAATGTAGAGCTGCACGAAAACCAAATCACAAAGTGATATTCGCTAGAGATACATGTGAAATAAGTGTAAAAACACGTGTGAAATATGTTAAATATATGTGACATGTATTTGACATGTGCATATGGGGACAAAGCCATGAGTAAAAAGCTCATCCTAAACCCCTGAAACGATTTCAACCAAATTTGGTACGCATATTAGTTACGATTTGGGAAGAAACATTGTGGTGGTAACAACCACCAGCCTTCTACTTTGGTGAGCGTGATAACGTGGAGAGAGAAGGGGGAGCAGGAGATGGACAGACAACGAGGAGGAAGGAGATGCGAAGAGATAGGGGGAAGGAGGACATAGACACAGAGAGGGAAGGAGGAACTGAACAGAGAAAGGAAAGAGGATGAAATGGCCAGAAACAGGGGGAGGAAGAGATATGCAGAGGAAGGAGGAGGAGGAGGAGACAAGCAGAGAGAAGGGTAGGAGGAAATGGACAGAGAAAGGGAAGACTAGGAGATAGACAGAGAAAAGAAAGCAGAGGAGATGAACTGTTAAAAGTGGGAGGAGGTGACTGACAGAAAGAGGAGGAAGAAAATTCTGACGGGGAGAGGGGAGAGGAGGAGATGGACAAAGAGAGAGGTGAGATGGAGATGGAATTTGAGTGGGATGAAGGAGACTGACGGAAGGGGGAGGTGCAGATGGACAGAGGGGGAGGAACAAATTGACAGAGAGAGGGGAGAGAAAGAGGTGGACATAAGAGTGAGGCAGGAGGAGATTGATAGATGGGGGACAGAGAGGAAAAGATGGTCTAACAGAAGACTGGAATAAATAAATAACTTGGCAATGCCAGAAGCTCAGTTACTACGGATACAATTTCAGGCTCACTACTTACCCTCTGAAGCACTCCCCAAGATGGCGCCAACTTATATTCAGTGCCCTGAAAACGAAAATATCCACATTAAGTTTCTACACTGGTGAAACTGTATATGCTTTGGCGGTTGCAAATGTTATTAATAAGCAAATACCACAAAATCTAGTAATCATCTATTTTCCTTTGCTACACGTACAATTGAGTTAATACAAAGCTTAAGGCAACACGTAGCACGTAGACGGTGCCCGATAAGTAGGGACGAATATGAAATTGCTATAGAACACACAAAATTTATTGAAAATGTAATTTTTTTTTACAAACGCATTAAGTAACTTCCCTATTTATATGAAAAATTATATCCTCCACATGACCAAGCATTCCGCGCGGCAACGTGCAACGCGTTCGTTGAATTTCTCGATGACGCGTTCGCAAACATCTCGTGGGATGCCGTTAACAACCCTTTTGATTTCATCCTTCAGTTGCTATGTTGTTTGCGGTTTGTTCGCGTACACTTTTGATTTCACAAATCCGCACAAAAAGGTCACAAGGCATAAGATCGCACATCTGGCGTGCTATTTCTGGTTGCCAGGCAGAGATAATTTTTTGAGGAAACTTATCATAAAGCAGGACAATAGATTCACGGGATGTGTGACATGTCGCACCATCTTCCTGAAACCAAACATCGTCGTTTTCATCAATAAGAGGGAGAAACCCATCAGAAAGCATGTTTCGGTAACGGTGGCCGTTCACAGTGACGGCAACTCCCTCATCATTTTCAAAGAAGTACAGGCCGATAACTCCTCCTGCGCAGAACCCACACCACACAGTCGTGCGTTGTGGATGCGTCTCGTCTTCCACAGTCACTCGCGGATTTTCGTTACTTCAAATTCTGCAGTTCTGATTATCGACGTATCTATGGAGGTGGAAGTGTGCCTCATCTGAGAAAATTATTTCTGTGAAGTTCTCGTTCTCCGCTTGTCGAGCCAAGTCCCATTAAGCAAATCGATGTCTCTTTCCAGGATCTGCCGGCTTCAAGTCTTGCTTAAGTTGAATCTTGTACGCCTGCGTTTCCAGATCTTTTGGAAGGATTTCATACAGTGAACTTGGTGACAAATTCAATTGCTGAACTCGTCGGTGAACCCATTTCCTGAGCCTTACGGTGACATTTTCACGCACGACAGCAATGTTTTCTTGTCTTTGAACAGCACACGGTCGTCCTGTTTTCTTATCGTGTGAAACGGAACCCTTGGTCTCAAACTTACGGATCAACTTCCGCATAGATGATTCGATTGGAGCAGCGCTACGTCCGAGTGTGACACGCAATTCACTAACGGTGGCCGTGGGACTTTCACTGTTTTAGTAATACCTTTTTATCACTTGGGTAAGTTGCTCAGTAGTCATCTGTCCCAGGACGAAAACAAACATCAAAGAACAACACAAAAGCTATTAGGTTTTTAATGGGAAGGTGCTTTGGGGGTATAGAGGATAGCAACAACACGTCCACCCCGGCTTGACATTCATACGAACTGATCTCGGAAGCCAGATGTGGGTGCAATCCTGCAACTACACTGCGCATAAAAGAGTACCACTTTTACGAAATCCCCTGTCTCCCATTGCGACGCATAAGTTTGGAATTTGGCTCAAAGGTACCTTCGACCTCAGTCTGTAATGCTGCAAAAGCATAGCACCCTGTGAAGTCACTCTCAGGATCGCCGACGCTTCAAATAGCAACGTGTCGACACATGGGAATAAAAGGCCATAGCTCCGAATATCACGTGACTTGTATGGCGGATTAACGACGTCACATTGGCACCAAATTTCACCACAATTCTGCACAACGCCATCGTGGAAGCGTCACACGGTACCAAGGTTGTCACACTCCCTTTTACCCACAATTCATCCCTCCTTTTGAGACTTCTGCGATTTGCGATGAAAGTCAGAACTGCAACACCCAGCGTTGAAATCGCTTCGTTTTCTTATGAGTGGCCGGGAAAAACATTTCAGACACACCGCTGCCCACAATCGCCACGAAAATCCCGTCAGGAGATGACATAGAGGGCGTTAATGAAACCACATCTTCCCATGATTCCTTGATGCCACGAGCGTTCGCATTATATTCAACAATGGGACGATGTTCTTAATAACGTTCGACACTTCTCACTCCCCTCGTACGATTCATCCCCACTCTAAGGACGTCTTGGGGCTGCAACCACACCGCACGTGATACGACCCTCTGGAGTGTAGTGCAACCACAACTTTTTCTCTGCTATACACAATGTTACTGCTAGGGAGGGCACCACTTAGCTACATGGGAAAGCGCATGGCTGGCACCGAGGGGGTTGCCGGAGTGGGGGTGTGGGAGGAGCGGGACTTTAGCGGGACCCTCTGCCGTTTTCTTCACGCAGAGGTCAGTGTTGCACCTCAGAGTGATCATGTCAGAGGAGGGCGCGAAACAAGTGAGCCTTCCAAGTGTAAACACCCTTTGATGCTTCGGACCACGTTCACATATCGTCGAATGGTTTTGCACACTTCTTAATAGTCTCACGCAGTGTACTACAGCACAACTTTCATTTGCACTGCACTCCAAAGGGGTCAGATCACGTTCAGTGAGGTTGCAGTCCCACGATGTCTTTAGAGAACCGATGAATCGTCCCGGGTGAGTCATCAGTGTCGGACGTTGTCGAAACGTGAGTCCTGTTGCTCATCACACTGCCAGCTGTCGTTTAGGACGGCAAAATATGTGGGAATCAACGCCCCAACGGAATGGGTGGTCTCATTCTCGCCGTCTGCACCTCCTCGTGACGGGATTTTCGTGTCGATTGTGGGCAGCGGTGTGTCTGAAACGTTTTCCTCGGCCACTCGTAAGAAAACAGCGCGATTGCAACGCTGTGTGTTGCAGTTCTGACTTCCATCGCGAATGGCAGAGGTCTCAAAAGAAGGGATCAACTGTGGGTAAAACGGAGTGTGACAACATTCCTACCGCGTGAGACGTCCACGATGGCATTGGGCAGAATCGTGGTGAAATTTCGTGCCAATGTCACGTCATTAATCCACCTTACACCTCAAGTGAACTTCGGAGCGGTGGCACCTTTTCCCATGTGTCGACACATTGCTCTCTGAAGCTTCGCCGAGTGCGAGGGTGACGTCATAAGTCGACACGCTCTAGCATCATAAGAGAGGAGGGTCGTAGGCACCTTTGAGCCGAATTTCAAACTTATGCGCCGCAGTGGGAGACAATTACGGCCTTTCGAAAATGTGACACTTTTTTGCGCAGTGTATAACGCCACAGTACATCAGTGGCAGCGGCTATGGAGAGTTGTCGTGCTAGCCTCGCGGCACCCCACGACCAGATGTTCTCAGTGCGTGAGAGATTTGGAGAACGTTCTGGAAGCCAGGTTGGTCAGGACAACTCGAACAACAGGCGTTCTTGCGTTATCAGCGTCGAAAGCCAGCGACACAGAGAGCTCGAAGACAGAGCTCAACCACTGGCTGTAACATGTCAGAAATGTAACGGCTGCTGCCCAAATTAGATGATGTGCCGAACAGACGTGATCGTGTTGCACCCGAGTCGCGCTCCATCCCATCACCCCACATGCAAGGGCAGCGCGATGATCACGAATCCAATGTGTCAACGTTTCTTCTTGTAGCCCCCAAATACAGATATGGCTAACGCGATGCTGCCGTAGAACAGGCACTTGCTTAAGACACAGAGGCTTGCTAGGAACAGGGCGTGACGCCGCTGCTGCGCCTGCTGCTGTTGCACGCACCACTGTCTTCCTCTGTTGCCACAGCAGTGGTGGCCGGTGTGACAATCGGCGGTGCCACAGACGCCGTTGCGCTCTGCCTGTCGCCACTGGTACTGCCACAGACGAGGCACGTGGCGCAGCTGTAGGATTCTACACGGCAGAGCGAGCGACATAACCAGTCTGTCCTCCTGGGCACCAGTCTCGTGAAGCTGGTGGCATCCGGCTTGGCGTCGAGTGTGGCCCTTCTGAACCCAGCCATCCCGCATCCGCATGTCAGTCGTGGGATCCCGACCAACACGAAGAGCGACAGCGCCGAACGACGAACTACAGCCCCGATTGGTCACGATTCTGCCTCTGTCAAATTTCGGTACTTGCTAGATGTGGTAGAAGTTTTTCCCTCTCACAAGAGTCATAACGCGATCTTCTCGCAAATAACAAGCACTGAGACCTGATTTCTGAACTAGTTACTCGCTGCGTAGCCTTAGCTTACTTACAGGATGTACATGGCTCTACTCCTAGCCACATTTTGCGGCAGCGCTGCAACGTTGACCACCTGTCTCTAAAAAATCCCCATTAATATGTTGATCACCCTCTCTCCAAAAAGCTCAATAATATTGAGATCTTGTGATTGAGGTGGCCAGGGGACGGGCGACATTTCATCCTCGTGCTCGCAGAACCAGTCCTGACGATACCAGCTGTGCGAACTGGGACACTGTCGATTGAATTAGAAAATCACCATTGTAGAACAAATATTGTGCGTTGGGATGGACCTGATCAGCCAGATAGTCCTTGGCAGTAATGTGAGAATGCAGAGTAATGTTGGGGTCCACGGAATAACACGATGTGGCTGCCCGAATAATCACCAGACCCACGCTTCACTATTGGGACGAAAACACAGCCATTGCGTCATAGCTCAGGTTTTGTGCCTTCGTCGTCACGTCTTCCTGTTAAGCGCATTTGCATCACTGCCCTGCAGTTCCAGCCTGTGGAGCAGCCTCCGTGTTGTTTTGGGGCTGGCAGGGATTGTCAGTGCAGTGTTCAGTTCTGCAGCGACTTTTGCAGCTCTCGTCCTCTAATTTTACGTCACAATTCTCTTCACGACTTTGTGGCACAATCACTCGACACACACCATCGTCCGCGCTGTAGCTTAGTGGATGACATTTCTTCGCTTTTCCCGTATGCGTATATAAATCTTCGATAGGGTGCCTCTTGAAACACTGCATCTGCGTTGGTCATGGAAGCACCCATCAAACGACCGCCGACATTCTGCCTACGCTCGAATTCACTTGGCGCCGACATAACGCTCTCTCGCCTACACCGAACACTGTTCCGACCACTATTGACTCATGCGACCCGTTGAAGACATTCCACAGGCACCGCTCGTGGTCGAATACAACGGCGCAACCTGCGTGCTCGGCTATCGTCTGCATTTGTGTTCGAGCATAAATTTGTCGCTGTGTTCCCCAATTTCTGTGCAATCCCTGTATGAGTCAATGATGCCGCTAACTGTAGGTTACACTTAAAGTAATCTTCAACTGGGATAGTATTAAATTTACTTACATGTCGACTGAAGATGCTGCTGTTGTGACAAGCTGCAAAGAAGAACAAAAAACAGACTGGTTAGAATGAGAATTAGTTCAAGGAAAACCGAAATCATTGTGTTAGCAGAGTCACAGAAATATTGGATAATTGTTAACATTATTCTTAATAATTAATTATATGAAATGTGTGCGTTGAACGACAGCTTCAACTGAGTTTCACACTTTCACTTCCGTTAAATGCTAAATCTGGGACACAGTCAATTTTGGGGAATTTATTTATAATTTTACACCTAGTTATTAAAAGTTTAACAGTTATTTCAAGAACATCTTTTAATTCTAGACTGCTCCGTTTCTTCTTGAACATGTAGCCTCTAAGTTCAACACGCGTCCCCAGAAAACAGCAACAAATAAACCACGTATTATGAAAGAGGAACGTATCACAGAATTTCATTTACCTGTGCGTCAGCGCATAATAGCACCAACAAACAAAGACACTTCAACTCCTTAACGAAGGACTGTCATTCTCTTTCTCAGAACTTGCAGCAGAATGAACACAGCAGTAAAGAGGGGAGATTCCTGCACAGCAGCCACAGAACAACTCCAGTACTGGACACGGAGATTTGCGAGAGCACGGGTGCCGAGAAGAGTTACTGGCAGTGATGTGATCTTACAGGGGACATTTTTCGCCAAGTGGGAGTTTTTCGCGCGGAAAAATGAGCTTGTTACTTGAGAGCAACGGAAGTCACTAAGGACTAATTATATCCGTAGTATTAGAAATCAGAGCTGGTCAGGCAAAACAACGACACACCATAGATGAACTCTTGAAGAATAGCGGCTCAGAGACAGGACCCTTACTTACGGGTTCTTTTCCTCCTATGCCTGATGTGAGAAAATTTCACGAAAACCTTGACAGAAATTGTTGAATGGGAGCAAATTTATTTCTGGAACAATACGTCCATCTTAAAAATGATAGGGAATGCGGTATTTGAAAACCGGTGTAGTGTCGCAGGTCGAAAGTCGATGACTTGCTCAAGACGTGCAATGTATCCGTTCTCTCTCTCTCTATCTCTGTCACATACACACAATACACACACACACACACACACACACACACACACACACACACACACACACTTCTTTTTTTAGTCTAATTTTATTCTTTGTACTCTTATTAGATTAACGTGCACTGTTCTGTATCTTTGTTCTTCCATCCAGACATCTCTGTGCTTTTGTACTCTTCATTCTCCACTTCACACGGCAGAGTGGGCTCTTTTAGACTGTAGAGGCTCTGTTCTTTTTCAGCCATCGAAACTGGCGAGCAGATATTGAGTCGGCGGGTTCCCAATCACAAAATTGCAGTTGTAGTCGACAGACTGTCTTCGGTACTGATAATCAGGAATTCTAGATGGATTGCTCGACTGAAAATGCTGTTTATACATTCGTTCATTAAAAATAAAAACCTCAAATAATAAAGTACCGCCATCTGGTATTTTTTAAGATATCTCCAAGGCGTTTGATTGCGTAGATGATTCTATGCGCTACACCACCACGTACATGCATTCCTTTACTAGGGCAAATAACCCTCTTAGCACGAGAGATGAAGGAATCTATGAAATCTGTATCTATTCCAGATATTACAGTAAGAAGGACAGGCCAGATGCTATTCCTGGCTGTGAGACTCCGAGGCTTAAGCTCATTACACCGTATCCTGTTTGTATTGTATGATGACGAGGGCAGAGAGAGGGTGAAACCTGATCCGACATACAGGTAATCGAAAACAGTGCCGCGAGCCTGTATATCGCGAGACAAAAAGGAATGGTTGTGAATTTTATCTAAGTCACTGCAAAGTCTGGTGGTGAAAAGTTCCTCCTAGCGCTAGCCACCGTATAGACAAGTCTTAGTAACCTCGGCCACAGAAGTGGATAACTGTTGTAGTAAAACCATTTACCCATTGCAGCTAAACTTGATGTCATCCTGGAGGGACCCAGTTAGGCAAAAGTGCTCTCGGACTGCATTATACTACTGTCAGAGTCACGTCTGCCACTGACGTTATTAAAGTACCATAGCAACAACACAAACAGTATTACGTGTGCCACATCTTAGATGAAGCGCGGGAACTTTCATGCCGGAATAAAGCCATAATCAAGTTTTGGGTTAAGAATCACAGGGGAATTATAGGCAATGGATAAATAGATGCTCGAATAACAGGCAGTGTACGGAGCTTGCTGGCACACGACGAACTACCACCTTATTTATGAATTCCTGTGTACCATCAAGACCCAGATTTAGAATCAGTCCAATGACAAACTACACCTGTCATACGAAGCCAAGGCCAGACGTTACGTAGCAATGGTTCTTGGTCTGCCAAAACGTCCCTGCTACAACAAAAGCAATTGCAACAAGCCGGCCGGTGAGGCCGTGCGGTTCTAGGCGCTTCAGTCTGGAATCGCGTGACAGTTACGGTCGCAGGTTCGAATCCTCCCTCGGAATTGGATGTGTGTGATGTCCTTAGGTTAGTTAGGTTTAAGTAGTTCTAAGTTCTAGGGGATTGATGATCACAGATGTTAAGTACCATACTGCTCAGAGCCATTTGAACCAATTGCAACAAATCTTCCATATGCCAACGTCCCATCTCAGATTTAATCACTGGAAGTTTTGCCAACGCCAGGATCTAACCAATATGGCCTTTATCCCTGCTGTGATTGTGTGTCCGATGAAGACGCCAACTGTATTTTGTCCTGTTATCTCCGAAGAGAGCGTAGGACCGTGAACTTGCTGCAGATGTCGTCGAGGAACGTGCTCCTCAAGAGTCAGAAGAACTTACTACTGGGGAACGGTATAACCATGTACGAGTACAGAGGTACCTTACAGAACCTGTACAACTTTATACTAGAACATGGAACAAACATATAGACAAGCATTATGCTACATAAATTAACAAGTGATTAACATGTCATAAAATTTCGCTTGTAGGCCATTACCACACACAGAATTTTACTAACTGTAAGAGTTACACATAAAAATATACAATAAAAATACAATGTCAA
Source organism: Schistocerca serialis cubense (assembly GCF_023864345.2). Lineage (NCBI taxonomy): Eukaryota > Metazoa > Arthropoda > Insecta > Orthoptera > Acrididae > Schistocerca > Schistocerca serialis. The sequence continues at coordinate 62,398,623 of NC_064645.1, forward strand.
GGGTATAATATTTATAACTAATGTTATTTCAAATTGATCTATATTTCTTGCTGTTAACAGAGAACTGCGCTGGTTAATGGTCCTCGATCGAAACAGGTCACACAGTAAACTGACAACAGCGTAATGTCTTACATGATATCATTCCTGCAATTTATAATAGCTGTAGAACACCATCCAGAATAAAACCTATTATTTTCCTCCAGAGGCGCACTTCATGTGCACTGCATAAAACACTAGGTGTCCGACTAATGGGTTATGTACGGAGACCATTAAATTAAAAACATTATCTGTCTGAGTGGAAACTTGTATGCATTTTGTTTTGTGTATCAAAAATTTATAGCAGGAAAGTTTCGGTTCCAGTGAGGAGCTATCGCATACAGTAAGTTTTCTTTTATTTGAAGCTGCTTCGAAATAAAAGTATGACGCAGTCTGAAAAAAATTTATACTCAGCGGTTCTTTAATGTTGGAGAGCTGACTGTAACATTTATAATTACGTCGCTACTTGTCTTTAAGGGGAACAATCTGCTATCTAACTGACCATAAACCTGTATGGGTTACAAATTCGCAAAAATGTGAACACCTTTATGAGCAGCGTAAGCTGTAATGGTTCAAGTGGTCTAAGCACTATGGGACTTATCAGCTGAGGTCATCGGTCCCCTAAAACTTAGAACTACTCAAACCTAACTATCCTAAGGACATAACACACATCAAAGCCTGAGGCAGGATTCGAACCTGCGACCGTAGCAGTCGCGCAGTTCCGGACTGAAGCGCCTAAAACGGCTCGGCCACAGTGGTAAGCTGTAAGCCACACACAGCACCCTCCCTATTCTTCTCACCGGAAACTGGTATTTATTCCGTTTACAAAACACGGTACCTGTCACATTTGGAAGGCCACTGCATTATGTAAGGCCTGCAGCAGAGTGATGGGAATTACCGACCGTCAGCACCTAGGTCTAGGAAAACATTTAAGAGTGGAAATCAAGCGTGGACATTTTGCAACGCAATAATCTCCTTAGTTATCTTAAGAAGAAATGGAAAATGAGATGAACTATGGTGGGTTTGAGGCCTGTGGCGGAAAAACACGAGTGGCATACCTAATAGTCAATTCGAAACAAAAATATTTGTTGCGGCTATAACAGTCCATTCCAGGGAAAATATTGTTTCATCTTTAAAATAACCACTTGATTCACACCTAGATAATCGGGAGTTAGGAGCATAGCACACGTTGATACACAGCGAAGTCGATCGCTTGGGTGACCTTTCATCGCTGAAGCGCCAAAGAACCTGGTACCGGCATAAGTATTCAAATACAGAGATGTGTAAAGAAGCAGAATAAGGCGCTGAGGTCGCCAACGCCTACGCAGGACAACAAGTCTCTGGCGCAGGTGTTAGATCGTTTACTGCCGCTACAATGGCAGGTTATTAATATTTAAGACAGTTTGAACGTGTTTAGTCGGCGCACGAGCGATGGGACGTAGCATCTCCGAGGTAGCGATGAAGTGAGGACTTTCCCGTACGACCATTACACGAGTGTAACGTTAATATCAGGAATCCGGTGAAACATCAAATCTCTGATATCGCTGCGGCCGGAAAAAGATCCTATAAGAACGGGACCAATGACGACTGAAGAGAATCGTTCAACGTGACAGAAGAGCAACACCTCCGCAAATTGCCTCAGATTTTAATGCTGGTCCATCAACTATTGTCAGCGTGCGAACCATTCAACGAAACATCATCGTGTACCCTTTATGACAGCACAGATACAAAGCTGTACATTTCGCCTCACTAGAAACATGTTGCCTGGGCGGACGAGTCTCGTTGCAAATTGTATCGAGCGGATGGACGTGTACGGGTATACAGACAACCTCATGAATCTATGGACCCTGTATGTCGGCATGGAACTCTTTAAGCTGGTGGAGCCTCTGTAATGGTGTGTTGCGTGTGCAGTTGCAGTGATATGGCGCCCCTGTTACGTCCTGATGTGCCTCTGACACGTGATACATACATAAGCATCCTGTCTGATCATCTGCCTCCGTTCATTTCCATTGTGCATCCCGACGGACTTTGGCAATTCCAGCAGGATAATGCGACACCCTACACGTCCAAAATTGCTACAGAGTGGCTCCAGGAATGCTATTCTGAGTTTAAACACTTCCGCTGGCCACCAAAGTCCACAGAGATGAACATTATTGAGCATATCTGGGATGCCTTGCAACGTGCTGTTTACAAGAGATCTCCACTCCTCGTACTCTTACAGATTTATGGACAGCCCTGCAGGGTTCGTGGTGTCAGTTCCCTTCAGCACCACTTCAGATATTAGTTGAGTCCATGCCACGTCGTGTTGCGGCACTTCTGCGTGCTCGCAGGGACCTTACATGATATTAGGCAGGTGTACCAGTTTCTTTAGCTCTTCAGTGTAGAATGTTTGGAAGTGTAATACTAGGAAGCCGTAACACACTACTCACCTCGACGTACAAACTCCGCTAGCTCAGCGAGAAAATACAGAATCACTGCACTTGAACTGCGAGAACGCTGTCTGCTGCGATCCGATTGTCTTTTCACGGGCTGCGCGAAGTAACCATGGTTTCCACCTGGCATTGTTGCCAGCGATCAGAATCCACACAGGAGTGCTTTGACCACGGATGCGTGGCTTCGCCAGCTGTCATAAAGCACTGAAAGTAGTACAACCGTGTTCCTAACCCATTCAATAAACACGATTAGAGGGAAAAGAAATGGCTCTTTAGTCTTTCGCAGTTTGAGATGGATTTCTCTATTCGATTAATTCTGTATCGTTAGAATGTTGAATGAATGCGGTTGATTTTCCGACCAGCTACGTACTGCTCTTACACTTACGCTCTTAATGTTATAACGCCAGAATTTAATAATGGAAATTTTAGCAATTGCACACATGGTGGTGTTAGCGTTAGCTACTTAGCAACTGTTCTACTGGCATTAAGTAATGGTTTCTACATCTGTACCCACAGCTATGTTAGGAGAGTACAAAGTATATGAGGATCGTTTCCCCTTCTGTCCCACATGCAGATGGTGCCTGCGAAATGCGACTTTCGGTGGGCCTAGAATGTTATTGTCAATACGGCGGTGAATATTTCATGTGCGTGGAAGAACCGGGACTTGCGGCTCTGCTTGGGGCATCTGCTATCGAGGTTGCAAGACGAAGCCTCTCCGTAATGTGAAAAAATGTCTGTGTCGCACTTCTGACTGGAGACTGTTCGGCAAAATTGCGACGCTCAGCGCTGACTAAACACTGCAGTGAGGAATCGTCCAATTAACCTTTGAATTTCGTGTCTCTCTCTCTCTCTCTCTCTGTTATATTTATTCCGTTTGTTAAGATTCCCAGAATGTGCGGAATCGCCTGTACACAAAGCATCTGTCCTACCGTTGGTATTGCTTGTAAAGAACAGAATGTGCATACAATTAGGCTTGGAAGATACATCGACTGTCCGTCAAAGAAATAAATTAGATTACATCCAGTACAGTGGAATTATCTTTTCTTTACATAAAATACTGGACAGAAATTCTTTTTTTCATGCAGTCGTAATCGTCTTAGTTCTTTCCTGAAGGTAATACTGCAGTTATGTGTTACTTTATCCTCTCTAATTTCTGTCGTGTTTCTAACGCGTTAGTGGGTAACATGCGTGTGAAACTCGTCCCAGAACCCGTGAGGGGCTGACCTGGCGGCCACGGTAGGCTGGTACGTCCACCACGTCTGCGCTGAGGCTGCTTCCGCCTGTCTGGTGCCACGTGGAGGGGCGGCGCCACAGGGGGGCCCGTCGACCACGGCTCCAGCGAACAGCAGGCGTCCCAGGGAGCTGCGGAGCTCCAATGGTGGCCACCTAGAATGGAACAGACTGTGAGATGAGACTTTACATTACATGGATGACGTCTAATTGCTGAACTCATGAGCAGCCGTTGCCTGTCGTGAAAATACTACCAGGCAAGCTGCAGTGCAGCACTTGGCGGAGCGTACTTCTTAACGAAACTTATCCCTACTTTTCCAACTCCTGTCGTGAAAGGAGCGCGGAAACATAATTTTTTATCGTGTTTTCGAAATGCTACTTCGCTACCTGCTCTGTCCGTTTGGTACAAATTTTGCAGCTGATTTTAAGCTAATTTACCAATGAATTAGATAACTGAAATTTTGAACATACCTCAGAACTGGATGACTATGCAATACAAACTCGCTTTCTTGATCGGTATGTGACGGAGGGCACTTTATTTAGTACTGCTATTTCGCGATTAGCTGAGGGTTTCAAATTTCCAGCAGAGCATGACAATGGAACGTAAACTCGCTTTGTGTCTGGTGTGTGGTGCAGGGTACTTCGCGTACCACTGCCATCTCACACATTTCCTGCTCCAGTAGCGAATGGCTAATGGGAAGGCAAGCCTCTGCGTGACCTCGAATCTTCTAATTTTACCTTCCCAGTCGTTTCTCGAGACATGTGTAGGAGCAGGCAATATAATAGTTGGTCAGACGAAGATAAACCGAAGTAAATCTGAAAGTTATCAAATGTCTAATGTCGTACTCTCATTAAAATGGTTGAAATGGATTGGACCAGACCAAAAAGCAAAAAACAATTATTTAAATAAAGATAATTTTAATATAGCACAATTTAATGCAGACTAAAATGTATAAAAAAAGTTCTCCTAGCCCCATATAGATTCCTAACCACTTTCGGATGCTCCTGAAAATCTGGGGTTGTGAATTTTTAATGGGTATTATTATACTTATAGAATTTAAAACGAGAAACGTCAAGCATGTGCAATACATAACTGATGCATGAATCGTTGATATCCTTGCTGTTACACTAGTTACCAATTGATGCACGAATAGATCTATTTCTTTCTATTATCTATTGCATGCGCCTCACGTTTTTCGTTTTAAGTCTTATAAGTGTTTTCGTAGATAATAAAAATTCGAAGTCACAAATTTTCAAGATTATGTGTGTGGGATTAGGAATCAGTACATCCCCAGAATAGTAATTTGTACTTTTTATCTGATTTAAAAACTTGTTGTATCAAAATTCATCTTTATTCAAATAAACGTTCTTTACCTCCACAAATCGTCTATGTCTTAAATTACCCTTGTCGTCCTTGGCAGGACAGGTAATGGATGAGTGCTTTTGCAATCCTTTTAGAAAATTGTTTCTTAAACTTTACGTGAGGTCTCTCTATGTGTATACTTAGTAGTCAACCGTGAGTGACGCGTGTACTTGTGAAGGAGGCATGCTGTCGCTGACAAACACACTTGAGCACCTCTCATTTGAAGTGAGTTGTGCTTCTAAGGACAGCATATATGCAGCTTTTTAATTATAATCACATGGGTTTAACACATACATTATGTCCACTGTACGTCTCATTGTAACAGATCCACTTCGCATCCAGCAATATATTAATTTCTTTGCAGGTTACCAGTTTTATTGTGGCATAAGGGCTTTGTTTGTGAGTGAGCACGTGACATGTTACACACGGAATGTGATACAGTTTACAGGGTTGTAGTCAGTAATAGCAGAGGAGCGAACTTCCCCCTCCCCCTCTTCTTCCTCCACCAACCCCAAAGGCACTTCTTTCTGGGGAAAAAAATCTTTGCAGACAGGCGTCTCATGTTGCTCCTCCAAAACACAGACGTATCAGTTCAGTATCAGTGTGAAGAAAGCCAGATCATGTAATGGATAGTGAATAGTAGTCGTTAGTCGATAAATATAAAAACTGTACAAACAAATGACCGTATTACGCTTTTTCTGTCGATATCGTAGCTTAAAAAAGACCTTCATTAAAAATAATTGACTTGCTGAACGCCATAGGTTTAAAAGCTTTGGGAATCTTTGTTGAGTAGGGCTACTGGTGGTGAAAGTTTCGGGCTATCATATACCACTTAACTTAGGAGGCAGCAGGTTTCTTACCTGTTGCGAACAGATTATTAGTCCTGTAGTGTGACATGCATTATTTGTACCTGAATTAACCAAGCAATCATTATTCTCAGATTGGTTTCAAGGTGTCAGCAGGTTGGTGAATTTGTCTCACAAAGCCAGGCAGAGGCGCACCAATAGTTTAGAATGAAATATGAACCAGCTTTCTGTATTTACAATTATTAAGTATGTCAGAAAGCTGATGTTGGACTTGATGACGCATCGTTGTAGCCTATGACCGCTAGGTCTAGACATATCGTTTGACGGTAGGAAACAGGAAGAACGGTTCAGAAATGCAAAACGAATTGCCCAAATACTGAACTACAGTCAATCGTGACTTCGATGTCCCACGAAGTTGCTGGCCAGAAACTTTCGAAAACCTTGGATATAAATTTCATGACTTCCGGCAACTTACTGTTAAAGCTGTTCAGTAAATAACTGGAACTCACGCCTATACGGCTGCTAGCGATTTGTAAAAGTTTCTATAAACCCAAGTGTGATATTGGATAATGACCTTAATGAAAGCGAGTGATATTTCCTGTTAAAAGTGCTCGGAGGAGAATAGATAATGTGATACAAAACTGAAGTGCAGCTACATTAGTCCTAACATTCAACGTCTATTAGGTCACACGAGGTGATAAGATGTTTATCACAGAGCATGAAACATTTGAAGAACGTAAGAACTCCGTGCTTTGCCAGTAAATGGAGGGAATGTCTGAGACATGGTCTATGGTTAACTAGGGCTACAAACTTCCAAGTGTTCTTTGAGGTGAGGACCTTATTATACAGCCAACGGAGAACTGTGCAGTATCATGTACTGCTTAACTTCATTGTTGACATGATTTGTTATGTACAATGGCCAAAACAGTTGTCAGCGTTTACACGGCGCAAAATAATGAAAGGGTAATTTTTTTAAACCTCCTCATTTTACCCCATTGCGGCACATGAGTTTGAAATTTGGCCTACAACTTTGTTGTGTAATGGTGCAAAAGCGTGGCGCCATGTGGTATCAACCTCTGATCCCTTTGGAGTGGAGCGCGACAGTAAAGTTTGGTCTGCTGTACAGAGCGGAACCTCAAGAGACCATTCTAAAACAATCAACGAAATCTGAACGTGATCCAAAGCAGCAAAAGGTGGTTATATTTTTTTATACTTTTTCAGCCTTCCTGTTTCGTGCCCTCCATTGACATGATCCCCCCCCCCCCTTCTACCTACTTCAGTAATACCCTCCGTGCCACCCACGCACCTTTAATAGACATTTGAAAAATGTCCATGTGTGGAGACAAGGGCTCACAGATGACTATGTGACAGTGGGAGAGCAAATTTACTTTATTTACCCCAGTTGAGTGTCACTGTATCGCTACACTAGTGCCTGCTGGCTGCATGCGAAAGCTGAGTGGTGTCAGAAGTTAGGTCTTCCTTGCTAATGCGTAGGCATCGTCGACTGCGTGTCTCTGTATACGGACGTTTTTAACATGTTCAACAACATGTGCAGGCAGCACTGACGGTGTTTGCAAAACTCTGGGGGTGGTGTGTCTTGAAGGGACCCTTTCAATAGAGACAGGGAATTACTTACTTAGCCAATTATGGCATGTGATGCTTTCGAATGTCACATATGCTTTTGCCCTTCCAGAGGTCCAACAATCAGATGAATATCACGTGTCTTGGCGTCTTGAATCTTCGCTTCGAGTGCTGGTTACATAGTGCCAAGAACTTTGCAACTGAAAGAACAAATGGAAAGAGAACTGTTTAATGATGTGAACTAGAACATTTTAATTTGGGATTTCATGAAAGCCTCAATGTTCATTATGGAAAATATTTTTATTTTGACATTTAGCTATCAGTTTGTGATGCTAAAGAGTTAATTGAGCTCTCGGACTGTCATTAGCTGCTTCAGCTGATAACTCATGTCTATGTAAGGTCTGCTGCAGGTTGATTAAAATAACATGAACGTTTCTCTCGTTCCTACTTCACTTAGTTCTTTTATATTCTATTGTCCCAACTCTGCTTCTTTGTGCTGGATATCTCTTTCTACCTCAATTTTCTTGATTTTTTTCTTCAGAAGCAAACATAGATTTTGCATCATTGAACTGTTTTGCAAAGGAGTCATACTTACCACATGCGTCTGACCTTGGTAATTTATTGCCAATATTGAAGTCAATGTAAAAGATCTTTCTTAACTTCCCTTCTGAAACAATGCCGACATTTCAATAATCAATGTAGTTTTTTTTGTTCAGAACAGAAACATTCATATCACAGTCAAAATACTGCTTACTCGAATTTCCTGACCAATTGTAATGGCTGGAGTATTTTGGAATACTGTTTGGAAAATCTCTAACATCTTTTTTGCTGACTTCTATGTTACAAGTATTTACTTCACTTCTCTGCTGTAGTTTTGGAGAAGACTTGTTTCTGTAAAATCTGAATTCTGATATGACTCTGTACACTAAGGATTTTTAAAACGCCTTTTGCAAACATCTATTAATATGTCTCTGCTACGTATGTGGTACTGGAAAGTAACTCCCCTGATAAAAACGTCATGCTTTCTCTTTTCTGGATACCTGAAATAAATTGAAAGCATTAATTACTCATATGAAAACTGCTTTGTTTAAATCGTCTCATTATGGTAAACAAGTATAATATTATATTAAAGTACTCTGAGGTCAGCTTTCTTACCTTCTCTTTACTTCAGTCAATTCCATTTTCCCCACAAGGTATGCATTTTGACCATTGAAATCAGCCAAATCCCAAAATGCATCAAAAGTGGAGTGTTTATCTTCAATTTTTTCGAAACATTTCTTTGAGCAAAGCATGATTTTCACATGGATTTCGCATCCATTTTTTATGGATTATATCTGATACAAAAGCTCTTCCTTCATTTCTTCTGTTTTTGCATTTGGCTGAAGACCAAGTTTTGACATTTCCATTTCCCTCCCAGTTTTTTGAACATTTAGATGGAGTCACTTCACTTTCCCTGGTTTTTGGAGTAACCTGCAGAATAAAATCAACATGCCACATCTGACAGAAAGATTATCGCAACGCACAAAAATATAATGTGGCTATTCAAGTCTCTATTTAAAATATATTAACATTAATTAATAAATATTTTTTGCTTCAATCTATATATTCACTTATGTAATAAAATTTAAGTCTGATATTTCTGCTCAGTATTATTTTACTGCATCTGGATAAAGGTTATATATATTTTTGAAGATAAGGTTATAAGCAGTTTAAGGCTATTTTCAAACAAGTAAGTAAAAATAGACTGTCACTGTTCACATTCTAAATTTGATGCAGGGGTTTCACAAATTACATGAACTTGCACTATCAGAAAAATCAGTATCACACTCTGTCAAAGCACAAGTAATGCTTAAATCTTCATTTTCTTTAGATGGAAGCAAAACCTTCTTCTTAACTCCTGCCATTTTGCAGTGGCTTGTGATTATCTCTCTAGAATTTTTGTGAGTGATAATGGTATAGCAGACAATAACACTGACTTATAATTACTTCTTTGGCCAACAGACCCCACCAAAAGATATGTAGACAGAGACATATGTTGGTTAAAAACAAAACCACTGACAAAACTCTAAATTCTTTGGAATATGACTTCTGACTATCTCTGGCACAACCCATCAATTAGAAAATTTTGCATAAATTTAAAACTTCCTCTAATGGTAGGTACACATATTTCTTGTCTGAATAACTTACGGTTGCCTCCTGTAGTACCTACATATATCCACCAGCATCAGATAGTATGAGGCACAGTAACTTGCATAATGTGAATTAGACTCTCACTACCCCAGCAGAAATAATGTACATCATAAAGTGTTTAAAATCAAAAACATCTAGTGGGTATGATGAAATATCAACAAAGTTAATTAAAGAATGTGATTCTGAGTTAAGTAACAAATTAAGCTATCTGTGTAACCAGTTGTTTATCAGTGGAATATTTCCTGAATGGTTGAAATATGCTGAAGTTTCCATCCCATTTCACTTTTGCCAGCATTCTCAAAAATTTTAGAAAAAGTAATGTACAATTGGCTTTATAACATCTTATCTCAAATAACATACTGTCAAAGTCACAATTCGGATTTCTAAAGGGTTCTGATATTGAGATGGCTATCTACACTTACAGTGAAAATGTGCTTAAATCACTAGACAAAAAATTGCAAGCAATTGGTATATTTTGTGATCTGTCAAAGGCATTTGACTGTGTAAATCACAATATCCTTTTAAGTAAATTAGAATATTGTGGTGTAACAGGCAATGCTGCAAAATGGTTCAAATCTTATATCTCTGGCAGGAAACAAAGGTTGTTATTAGGAATGAGACATGTGTTAAGTTATCAGGCATCATACAACTGGGAAATAATTACATATGGGGTCCAACAAGGCTCCATTTTAGGGCCCTTACAATTTCTTGTGTATATCAATGAACATTCATCAGTAACATTACCAGATGCCAAGTTCGTTTTGTTTGCCGATGATTCAAACATTGCAATAAATAGCAAATCAAGTGTAGTGTTAGAAAGATCGGCTAATAAAATATTTGTGGACAGTAATCACTGGTTCCTAGCCTATACTTTTTCACTAAACTTTGAAAAAACACACTACATGCAGTTCAGAACATGTAAGGGATGCCCCACGAGTATATGCCTAACATATGACTACAAACAGGTAGAAGAAGTGGACAGTGTTAAATTTTTAGGATTATAGCTTGATAATAAATTCAACTGGGAGGAGCACACCACAGAACTGCTGAAGCATCTTAACAAATCCCTATTTCCAATGTGAATTGTGTCAGACATAGGGGCATAAAAATGAAAAAGGTGATATGTTTTGCTTACTTTCATTCCATAATGTCACACCAGATTATTTGTTGGGGCAATTCATCAAGCAAAGCCTAAGTTATCTGGGCACAAAAACGTGCAGTAAGACTTACATGTGGTGTGAACTCAAGAACATTCTGAAGAAGTCTGTTTAGGGAACTAGGGATACTAACTACTGCTTCCCAATATATTTATTCCTTGATGAAATTTGTCATTAGAAATATATCACTTTTTGAAACCAACAGCTCAATTCATGGAATCAATACTAGAAATAAGAATAATCTTCACAGTGATTTAAAGTCACTTACTCTTGTACAGAAAGGTGTGCGGCACATATGCATACACAAGCAGACATCTGTAAAGGCAAAGAGTTTGGGCTAAGATGTCAGTCGAGGCGGAAGTACAGAGACATAGATGTTGTTGAATGACAAGTGATGTACGAGGGGCGGCAACTTGAAATTAGCGGAGGTTGAGGCCTGGTGTGTAGTGGGAAGAGAGGATATATTGAAGGGCAAGTTCCCATCTCTGGAGTTTTGATAGGTTGGTGTCAGTGGGAAGTATCCAGATAACCTGGACAGTGTAACACTGTGCCAAGATGTGCTGGCCATGCACCAAGGCATGTTTAGCCACAGGGTGATCCTCATTACCAACAAACACTGTCTGCCTGTGTCCATTCATACGAATGGACAGTTTGTTGCCGGTCATTCCCACATAGAACGCTTCACACTGTAGGCATGTCAATTGGTAAATCACGTGGGTGCTTTCACACATGGCTCTGCCTTTGATCGTGTACAACTTCTGGGTTACAGGACTTTACCAAATTCTCTCCTTTATTCCAACACCTCTACTCAGCTTTGTGTATATGGGATTTGAGTATGTGTACTTTTGAATTCATGTGTTGAAAACTCCTCTGTTTGTTTCATCTTACGGTTTACTTTTTTAAACTGTACTTTGACCTCCTCGTGCACTAAGATCCACTGTCTTTCTACTTCAGTTTGTATCTCCTTTGGTAGGTTTAATAATGTCACTTCTATATTTGAACCCCCCCGCCCCTCCCCCCTGTATTCTTTAATTCAACAAAGTTGTATTTAAATTTTTAAAATCCTCCTCTTCAGTATTAATAAGAGCCACTAATACCTCATCTTATTCACCCAAATTGGCATACAAATTTAACATCAAAAGTTATATCCTCATCTGTATCTAACCAATATCACTAGATTCTGACCTGGCTATCCAAAGCCAGTAAACTGCGTTTTCATTCTTCACAGAATGAATTATTAATTTAAAAACAAATCTCAGGTCGGTGCTGTTTAGAGCTCACATAATTAAGCACACAGATAGCTGCAGTGTGCTGACAATGTGACATGAATGGGCTAAGTGATGTAGTGACAACCCCTGCAAAGTCAATGCATAGCCAGCTTATTGGCCACTGCATTGGGAAGGAGAGTTGCTATATTTTTCTGTTGGTCTGTCATTACAGGGATGCAGATGGAGATCACTTCTGCGATTTTGGTCTCAAAATTGCAATTCAGAATTCTTCTCTATTGTTTATGAAATTTTTCTTTACTTACGA